>NC_064621.1:501741076-502049982 GCF_023898315.1 Schistocerca nitens
GATCCAAGGAATAATAGCAAAAGAAAGAGCAACTAGAGCAGAGTCATAGTAAAAGACAAGGAAGGAAAAAGATGGGCTAGAGGAAGGAAGAATATAGCTTCCCACATCCCATCCTTAGATGATCATTAATATCAAACCTGGTAACGTACCATCTATAAATGATTAGCTGGAGCTCAAATCTACTTTATTTGCCTGCAATACCATCTAAGGAAGATGGGTACAGCAGCATCATAAGATCCATAATACCACTACATGGAGAAGCCAAGGATTCGTTGGGTCACAGCTCAACCACATATCAACAAGTTGGGTACCATGTACATAACTACTCAACAGAGTTGATCAAGATTTGGACTTAACAGTCAGGAGACTGTAACTCCAATACGCACTCTCTCATCATTCACTCTGTGCCGATTCCCAATTTCTTCATGTACATGGGATTATGCTTCAGCTGAGGAAGACTACAATATAAACATGAAAAAATGGACAGTTATATACAAAATATTTTTCATGTTGTGTAAACAAAGGAAAATCTAAGGCATATATTCAGTAAATTATTTTTAAATGAATGATATGATGAAAACTAGTGCATATATGAGGGATAAGAATAAAGGTGGATGTCCCTCTCGCGAATAGACTGAATATTTTGAATTTACACATTGTTGGAGAGTTACAAATACTGTGTTAAAGATATTTTGCAACAGGTTAAGTGCAGTAGTTCATGCTTGTGTGTTTCTATTCAGGATACAACATCCCTATTCAGAATATTAATTGATAATAATATTGAAGAGACAAGAATTTTGACATGCTTTCAGATAGCATTCAAATGATAATATTATACAATTAGAGAATTGATGATAATTTAAATTATATAGACTGGCTGATAATTTGTAGTTTAAATACTTATATGTACTTATTTGAAGCAAGTTTTCTCATCTTCAACCACATTCATCATCATACTTTTGTGTATTATTGATAAGGAAAAGAACTGGATGTAACTCAAACTATACATAATTTTTCGCGTTTATCAATATTAATTTTCAGAATGATAGATAATGGCCATCAATAGATAATTGTTGGATTAATGAATACTAATTTTCAGTATGGAATAATAGAATATGTGCCATCTACAAACAAAATTATAGAACTGAAACCTTTACAGTGTGGTGATGATGATGATGAGGTCCCATACTCCAACGAGCATAGGGGACGATGCAGGAGACCCGCACGCTGACTAGGCAAGGTCCTAGCGGAGTTGATTTGCCATTGCCTTCCTCCATTTATAGTATGTGCATCTGTATATCCATTAATAGTGCCATACTTTATTCGTATGAATAGTTTGAAAGGCTGGACAATATGGTTGATATCCCTTGCAGGGACTGAACGTTTACGCAAAAAAGTTTTGCATAATTTTGTGTGGTATTAATCAATGCCCCAACCACGGATTCACCCGTGCACAAAATTAACTCGGAAGGGGAAGGATGTGCACAGTGGCTGTATAATTTTGCCCCTTAACATACTATTTTAAATATAGAAACTTAGTCCACTCAGCAAGCTGAGAAATTTGATACCACACACGCCCCACTTCAAGTAAAGTGATACTAATTTGTGTAGTGCAAAGAGTAATCATTCACACTTGGCTGACATGAACTCGCTACTAACAAGCATTCCCTGCTTTGCATTTGGATAGTCAGGTAGTATTGCAATCACTTTGAACTGAAGTGGACACAGTGAGTACCCAGCTGTCAATAAGGAAACATGGAATGCTTTTCAAGAGGGCAATAAAAGCCGACCCTTCGCAGCGGGGAGGCAGACATCATTAGCTAACAAAAAGTGGTTAAGCGAGCCTCTCTGACTCACACCTGTGTGGAACAGAAAGAAACGTTTTAGGGTAGCAGAGGTCCCCGTCGCCACTCTTAGATGACCAGTACACAGATTTCGCATTTACGTAAAATGTTAAGTCGCACAAAATACAATTAATAGCGGGGCAGAGACGGCGGGACACAACATGTGTAGAAAAACCACACATGATGGCTGAGAAAGCTTCTAGGAAAGGAATGATTTCAGAATAACAATGGGAGGTATTTGAAAAGCACGAAAATCATTGTCTTTGTGTTTCATTTTTACAAAACAGGAAACAGTCCGCAGTGGAAAGCTATGGGGCATTTCATTGATCACTACCTGAAATTGTGCCTATTATGTATCCCAGCTATGATGCTTCTTACTGCAATATAAGCGACACAATGTTCCTAATTCTTTCATTGTCTGCTCAGGTGCAATTGTTCTTGGTTTGTATTTTGAAATGTATATGAGCTTGATTCGATGCTTCTTGAGTGTAGTCTGCCACTGTTTTGATCTGTATTGTGGTCCATTGTTAGACAATGTATTGTCAACTCTGCCCACTTGCTGTTGGCAATCCTGATTGAGTGCTTTTGTAGTAGTGCACATGGTTGACTTTTTCAAGGGAGTTAGGGTAAACATACTTAGATGTTAATTCTACCACACAAAAAATAAATGTATTTCCCTTATTTGTCCTTAGTAACGGTCCCATTAAATCGGTTGCTGCAATGTGTTTTAGTTTTGCAGGAATTATTGGATACATAGGTGTTCTGGTTTGAACTGTTACGTGCTTATCCGCCTCATAATCTTTGAATTTGGCTATTACTTTTCTAATTCTTTTTTCCAAACTGGAAAAATGACCTGACTATGTTAATTTCAAGTAACATTTTCGTGGGCCATTATGACCATTGCTAAGATGTGTATACCAAATATATTTATTAATTAACTCTTCTGGAAAACACACTACCCATGAACTTGTATCACAATCCTTCTACTAATGGTGGCGAATGTCGCTGGTGTTCATATCTTTCCACTTAACGTTTGATTTTCACAATCTCAGGGTGTTTGTTTTGTTACGTGGCAATTTGTTTTAAAGCATTTGTTACATAGTTTTCAAGTGGTAAATTTTTATGTAATAAGTTCCAAACTGATTTTGCCCTTTATTACTTCCTGTGCTATTACCAACACCTCGAGGAGATCTTCATAGTGCATCTGCTAAAAAGTTAATTGGTCCTGGTACATAGGTCATTGAGAAATCATACTCTTGTAATATTGCTATTCAGCGACAAGTCTGCTAAGAGTCATCTTCGCTGTAAACAAAAACTCCAATGCCTTATAGTCAGTAAAAACTTTTGTTTTTCTTCCAAATAGAAAGTATATAAAACCTTTGGAATCCCCATACAATCACTAACGCTTCCAATCCTGTAATGGAGTAATTCCGTTCACATTTAGTCAGCATTCTACTCGCCAAAGCAATAGTTTTATTAATAAAATCGTAATCCAGCCACATCCTTGAGACCCAGTGCTGGAACAAGGGTAGGCAACGGACATCAACGCTATGAAAGATTGTTGCCCTATTAGCGAATCTTAAGGTGTGGAATTTGCATTTTATCATTCAAATTTAACAGATGCGATTAGCAAGGCAACATCTATTCGAATCCCAGACATGATTTAAGTGAACCCTTTAGTTTATTACGCCAACAGTTTGGCCATAGTAGTAACACTACTTCGCTTCGAAGCGCTGTTGGGCTCGGTTAGTGATGGATGGGTCACCTTCCAGGTCTGCCAAACGCTGTTGACAACCAGGGTGCACTCAGCCCTTGTGACGCCAATTGAGGAGCTACTTGACTGACAAGTGGTGACTCTGGTCACCAAAACTGACAACGGCCAGGAGAGCAGCGTGCTGACCACATGCCCCTCCACATCCACATCCAGTGATACGTACTGGCTGAGGACGACACTGGGGTCGGACGGTACTGTTAGGCCTTCTGAAGCCGGTCTGGCTGGAGAGAGTTAGTGTCTTCCAAAAATGATTACAATGAAAAAGGAACTGAATAAATCACGAAATCAGAAGAGTTAATGGCCTAGAATATTAACTATGAGAATCAGAAAAGTGAACTATCTGGTGACCAAGTTACTTGGTGGGGTCAGAATTAGTTAATAATCACGTATCTGACTTTGTGAAATTCATGTTGACCTGCCTACACTTGAATCACAGTGCTTCTTTGTGTGGAAAGACAAAAGAAACCTTGTATCCGAGAATGCGATAACGAATGTGGGAAATGGAAACTGATCATGAATCTGAACTTTTAGTTCGTGATGGTCGTAATTCACCGGAGCTGCTAATTATGTTCACTATTATCGTCGGTGCGATATGAGCAAGACAGTGACACCATGGCTGGCTACCATCAGGTACGTCACTAGAATCTCTCTGCCAAGGACTCGAACATTGGACTCGATTCTGCAGGTGGGGTATGCTATTCCAGTTGAGAGCACAGCTTGCAGAGTACCGATGTGTTCAGCACCAAATCCAGAAATGATATCTTGTCTTCCTAGTCAGGAAAGAACTAACTGCACCCTATTCCACCATGAATCTCGGGAGCCAATCGACCTGCCAGTGGTGTAATTGTTTCCTGAACAAGATATGCTACCAAGAAGAGATGAAACGTTAAAAAAAACAATAATCTCTTTTCTCTCCCCACTTTTCTAAAAAAACTTTGTGCTACTTGTCACGTCTCCCTGACATCACATCAATTTCACCAGTAGGTGCCATCTCAAGCAGCAGTTGGCCTCTCATCGCGAGTCCTGTGAAAAGTTAAAAAACTATGATCGGGGCTAGCCACCAAATCTGCGGTGTTTTCTAAACTTGTAGCATGAGTGAGTTGTTTGGCTACGTTTTTTGGAAAGCCAGGTGATGCTTAACTGAATACAGCTTTCTTAACATGGCGTGAACGCCTACGTTCTGCCAGCAGTGTTTCATCATCTCGAACGAATAGTTCCATCTCTGCCATCTAAACTGAATCAGCTCATTAAAATGCACAATAGGCTGGGCACAAGTGTGACTCTAGCCAAGGCGACTTTCCCAAGGTATCTCGAGGGCTGGTATACAGGTGTACCTGTCACATTCCCACTTACAATTATGCAAACGCCACCTTCCCTCACCCCATGGGGAGTCGCTATTACTGTGCCACTTGTGGCTCCTGTCCCGTATCCACAGCACTTGTAAGTTCTAAAGCTCACCCAGGAAAGCAATGAAAATAGACAGCACCAGGTTAAACTGAAGAATGTTAAAAAAGGGAAAATGAAGTCAGCGCACACAATCGGTCTAATCTCATTAATCCATCTAAACTTTTATATTGACGTAGCATGTCTAGCTCAAATCCTATCCAGTAGAATTATTTGTCATAAATAAATGAAAAGAGACGAGCTGAATGGCTTGCTGGTTTACATTCCTGTAGAAAAATGTGAAAGGAGACACCTAAGGTTATTTTCAATTGTGTTAAAAAATTTCCATATTTTGACAGGTAATAGTATGGACCAAATCAGTAAAAAAATGTCCACTACACATGGGCTCTAAAATGCTTATCTTTAGAGATACGACCACTTGTTCAAATTCGCTACTGTGAAGCACATCACTACTATTGCAAGCTCTTTGCTGTGATGAACGACCCAGAGAACACAGTAAACAAACGAGAATACCTCATTCTATTACCGAGAAACAGCTGAGCTTCTAATATAACCTGCTGCCTATTACATACGACATGTGAGCCATAACTGAATGTGGTGCTCAATATGGTGTTCACCGACAGAGGTATTAGGGAATCGCGTACACTCTGAAAAAGTCCAGGTTGGTCACAGGTGCACTGGCAGGCACTGATGATGAATTCCTGTAGTGTTTATACATCATTAATCGGGCTTGCATACAGAAAATATTTTAAGTGTCCCCAAAAATCCAAGAGATTAGGGTCAGGGTAACGAATTGGCCAACGTACTGGATCTCCCTGACCAAATCCATTGCCAGTTACAAGGCCTGTATGAGGTGTTTCGGACATTCCGAGTAAAACCAGCCGTCAGTGTACAGTGAGTATGGTGTGAAAAGTGGATTTGCACAACATTTTTACAGCAATACGCCCCTTTAGACGAGTGGTCAGCGTGACAGACTGTAATGCCAAGAAGCCCGGGTTCAATCCACGGCTGGGCTGGAGATTATCTCTGCCCTGGGACTGGCTGTTGTGGTCTCCTCCTCCTCCTCCTCCTCCTTCTCATCCTCATCATCATCATCATCTCATCCCCATCGCTACGCAAGTCACCGAAGTGTCGTCATCTAAGAAGACTTGCACCAGGCGACCAGTCTACCCGACTTGAGGCCCTAGCCATATGACATTTCCATTTTTTTTACAGCAGTCATTGGCAGAACTGCATTCTGCCATGCTGATCTTGTGGTCGAAGGGGATAGATACTCTGTACATTATGCGGCTATAGTAATTTTCATACAGGGTGCTGAAATTCTATGCAAAATAGTACCAGGATCTTGGAGATTTGGAGTCGCTGATTGGCTCCTCACATGATACACAAAGCTGAGGCTTGCCCCTGGAGCGTGGTAACCATGGTGCCGTGTCTGGATTGACTACCAGGGCAACAGAACATTCAAGAGGGGAGACTCAATGAGTAGAGGTATTTCGATTGGTTTGTGAATGTTAGGCGGTTTCGTATTTGCTTATTCGGCTCCTATCGAGGCTTGGTGGAAAGTGGTTGTGATTATTTGCTCTTTTCGTCTTCTGTTCCTCCCCTGGTGGAGAACTTCAGTTCTTTCCCTAGTGGGAGGTACTTATGGTCTCTATCTTGTGGTGGGCTAAGAAAATGGTTCAAATCGCTCTGAGCACTATGGGACTAAACATCTGAGGTCATTAGTCCCCTAGAACTTAGAACTACTTAAACCTAACTAACCTAAGGACATCACACACATCCATGCCCCAAGCAGTATTCGAACCTGCGACCGTAGCAGTCGCGCGATTCTCGACTGAAGCGCCTAGAACCGCTCGGCCTCCGCGCCGGCATGGGCTAAGAGCCAGTGGCAATTTACAATAGTACCGATAGTGGAACTGCATGTCATCTCTGGCATATCGTGTGTCAAAAGGGTGAACTTACTTGTTATGAATCGGCCGTCTGAGGTTTGACAATTTCAGCACGCATCGTCGTACCCGTGAGTCAAATTGGTTTGGCTAGAATAGCGAACGGGTGCACCACACAGTGAAATCTTTCGGGGTTTCAGGGACCTGACAGAGAAATTTCCCATGTTCTGCTAACCAGAACGCCAGACCGCGTAGTTTGCAAATTTCCGTGGTCTTGTCGTAATATTGCAGCTGCCGCAGCGTGCCGCTTCTCGCACACAGTGAGCCGTTTTCTTCTATCACCTGAATCAAAGTGAAAGGGTGAAATACTGCGTGTGGGGCTGTTAAATGGTATTCACAGGTCTCTGTTCTCTGGTGGACCATAGTTTGTGATATTCTTGGTTGTAGTTGATTCCATCCGAATAGAGTTGGGCCCCACAGTGGATTCATGTAAACAAAGTCAGACTGCCTTGTAAAAGGGATTAATTCAGGGGAGAATCTGTATAGCTTCCATCCCTATGTATACTTTGTCAATCAAACACCATCCCTTTACTGTTTTGTGTATGTCATTTTTTGTCTAAGATTTATCACCTTGTTGTGGTTATAAAAGGATTAACAGAACTTGTCATTATTTTGTAAACTTAAATACGCCACTGTTCTCATTCGTTCTGCCTCAACTACTCACAGCTCTTATTTTATTGTGGTGATACATGAGTACACCAGCAATTTAAGGTTGAGGCTAATTAAACTAATTACTCTAATTATTAATTTGAGTTCTGAAAGTGACTGCAGGCTTATGCAACAAAAGAGCCTTTAGTAAGTTCACTAAGTCCACATATAAAAATTAAGGGGCTCAAGATTTGGAGGTTGAGAAGATAATATTTTTATGTATAACATTTAGCGTCACTCAGAAACATTATGTTAACGCAAGCGATGGTTTGCAACTTAATATGATATAGAGGCAATCACAGTCATATAAAAGACTACAATTGATTCAATTTTATGCTTTCATATTTTGCTGTGAAAAAGAGTAGTTCCCAATACATTTCCCCAGTTTGATCGAAAAACCAGATCGTTTCAGCTGGTGAAGGAAATACTCAAAAAATTCGACAGAGGAGATGCAAAATCAATATACGACAGGAACAAAAAACGAAGCTCAGATATACTTGTACGATCCAGAAACAAAGCAGAAATCAGCTATTTGCTTGTTCCAAGATGAGGAGGAGTCAACAATCATAGTGCGCTCGTTAAACATTTCCAAGAAAATGAGTACTTGTTTCTTTGGTTTCTTTATAGTTTAGAGGATCGAAGAACTAAAACAGTTCTTGATGTCAACACATATGCTCTGTATGAAGTAATTGCCCTCTGGTCAATCGAATACTGCTTTCTCAGATATGATCTCTTAAACAACTTTCCTCGTAATTGCACTGCTTTCAGTCTCGTTACACTTAGTAGACAAACAAAACGTAAAACAAATAATAACTGACTACGGTATTGTTTATGTATGTAGTGGATATGATTTTTTTAAAAATTCAAGCAAAGCCACTAGATGTCGACATTACAACTATTTTCAAGTGAATCAAAAAATAGGGTGTTGCATTTACTAAAATTATCACAAGCTGTGTGTACGTATTAAAGTTTATTTATACAGAAATTGTATGTTTATTAGCTGCAGAAAAGTCTCTGCTGCTGTGTATTCCATTTCTTTTAAGTTAAGTGCTGGTACAGGAACATTAATTTATTCCTACAGTTCTGAAATGCAAAAGAGTTTAGCTTTTGTTATTTATTTTCTGAATGCTTAACACTGCTCTAGTATGTTTTAAATTATGAACTGCACAGAAATACTGAAGCTTGCTTATTATATTCTCGTACACACACAATGATGTTCCCTTTTTGAATGTGGCAGTCCCAATGACGTGGATTTTCATTCTTTCTGCTTAAGGGGCTCCGGAAAGGCTCAAAATCATGAAAAGTTAAATTTTTACTTTTTTGCGTTTTCTGAATCTGCAGACTATTACCTTTTAATAGATATATAATTTATTCAATTCCGAAGACTACAACTATTTTTAAATTTTTTTTGAAATGTGTTCTACATGGGCGTGACCCACTGTGGCGCTGTTCAACTGCTGTCAAATTGTGTTATTATTAACGTCCGTGTACATCAGGTACATTTTAGTGATGTGAGATAAAGTATAAAACCTATTTTCAGACACTTAGCAGCACCTGAACTGTTGAAAAAGTGTATTCACGGAAAAACTCAAAACCCCAATGAAAGTGTAAATAGTGTTATATGGTCGAGAATCCCAAAGACTGTATTTGTTGGAATAGAAACACTTCACTTTGGTGTGTATGATGCTGTTGCGACTTTCAATGATGGCAACATTGTAAGGTGCAAGGTATTTAGAAATATGGGAATGAAGATAGGTTCTAACATGGTACGAGCGATGCTTGCTTTAGACAAGGAACGCCTTCGGGCTGCAGACAGGGCTGTAAAGAGTCTAGAAATACAAGCAAGAGTAAACAGGAGGAGGAACAAGAGGAAGCTGGAGGAGGAGTTTGCAGAGGATGAAGATAATCCGTCCTATGGACCTGGAATGCTCTAAAAAGTTAATCCAATCTTTGTCGCTCGATTCCCAAAACTTTTATTCTCTCATACTAATTACATGTTTTCTAAGGATCTTCCAAACATATTTGTTTCAAACTTTCAGTAAATGTTACACAGTACCTTCTGCATAATTTAACACAGCCTTTTTCCAAAAAACTGCATATTTTTGAATATATAAATAAAAAGTTGCAAAAATATGTTGTGAATTTTCGTTACAATTGAAAAAAAATCATCTTTAATAACTGAACAAAAATTTTGTAAAATCCCTGTGTTAAGTTGTAGCCCATATTCCAATAAATAATCTGTAAAAAGTTCAACTTCCTACCTCAAATACTTTGTGAGGAAAGATGTAATTTATAAGCGTTATTTTAACATTGCAAGTATAGGGCGTTCCGGAGCCCCTTAAGATAATCTAAGTGCTGGCAGCGGAAGATGGTCGCTTTGATATCTGGTGGACAAGATGTCTCTGCTGAAACTGCATGCTATTTTTCTTTAACTAACTGCCCCAAAAATCAATTCCTTGACATGTAACACTTCAGGTGGACTATCTGGGTGGAACGCAGGGAGATACTTCATAGAAAACACACTTAATTTGAAACTTAGTGTTCTGCTAAAATTCTCATTGACTCACGTTACACATTCTCCGACTACCTCTTCGTATCAGAGTCTCCAAAACATCAATTCTTCACATTTATTTCAGCACTCGTCTCGGCGTTTCACCATGGATCTATTGGCATAAAATATATCTTCCTTGCACAAAATGCAACCCGTTCCTGTATTCTGTATTAAACTTTCTTGTCTCAGTCCGTCTTTTTTCTTTCCACTCCAGTAGTCAACTGTTTTCTACCCGTCTTAAGTTATAGACATAACACAGGTCTGCAACATAAAAATTGTTTCAAATTTATTAAATGATTTTTGTAGTGTTTTCAACGCTGATTTCGGGAAAAACAGTGAAAAAACTCCATCACGTAAAGTTATTTCACAAACTGCTTGTCTAGTTTTAGCTTTTTTCGATATTTCAGCACTCTAGTGGGTTTGAATTTTGGTTTTTAGTATCTCCATAAACTGTAAACTGTTATTTAGCCGTTTTTATACTAGATATACGTAAAAAACAGAGTAATTAGGAGAAACCAGCAGTATTTTCGTGTCAGTGCCTGTCTGACGCGCTGTCACTTGCCCCGCCATCACCAAGCAGTGAGCTTCTGCTATTGTCCTTCAGCTCACAGTGCCTCTGTGCTGTTCACGTGTTGTTCACGTGTTGTTGTTACTAGTGCTTTAAAGCAGTGACTGTTTTCTTGTGTTGTGAAGTTGTTTTATGTACAATGGACAGTGGCTACCAGTGGACGTATAAACTCGCCAGATTGCTTCTGCTAGATTTGTGGTAACTATGCCGTTAAAAAGCAACAAAGAAAGCTGATTTTGTTAAAATAGTATATTTAGCCTGTTTTGGTATAAAGTCAGGCGATTAAGATAAGCCTTGGGCCCCACACAAAGTTTGTTCAGTGTATGTCGAAGAACTGAGGCAATAGTTTCAACGTAAAAAGCAGTCCTTACGTTTGGAATACCAATGGTTTGGTGGGAGCCCAAAAACCATAGTGATGACTGCTATTTTTGTTCTTGCAACGTACAAGGTTTCAATTTGAAAAACAAAAAGGATATTTCTTACCCGAACATTCAATCAGCCATTCGCCCTGTTCCTCATGGACCTGAAGTAGCAATACACTCTCTTCCAGATTCTTTGGACGTTATAGATGATCACGAGCCATTGGCTCAGCAAGGTGATGTGAAGAAGACAGAGATTGCTACGATCCTGGCACAACTGATCCCATTCCGTTCTCACAATCTGAACTGAACGATTTAGTTAGAGACCTAGGCCTTTCTAAAGAATCGGCAGAGGTTCTACGATCTAGATTGAAAGATAAACATATGTTGTCTCGGGGTACATCCTTTTCTTGGTATCGATCGAGGGAAAACGAGTTTGTATCTTCCTTCAATAAATAAGGTGACCTAGTGTTTTCCAGTGATTTTCTTGGACTTATGGCACGTTTGAAAATAGAATATGCTCCTGATGAGTGGAGAATTTTTATTGATTCTTCAAAAAGAAGCCTCAAAGCTATACTTCTACACTATGGCAATAAGTATGCTTCTATACCAGTTGGACACTCGGTTCACTTACAAGAATGTTACGAAAACCTTGAACTGGTTTTAAGCAATCTCTTCTATTCAGACCACAAATCGACTATGTGGTGATTTAGATGTGATTTGAATGCTGCTTGGTCAACATACAATGTTCCCTAGTTTTCTCTGTGAATGGGACAGTAGAGACGGAAGGCAGCACTCCATAAAAAAGCTTGACCCTTGAGAATAACCTTGCAGGTAGAGGCTAAAAATATTGAGAGTAAAAGCCTTGTAAATCCCAAAAAGGTTTTACTTCCACCACTTCACATTAAGTTGGGGCTGATGAAACAATTTTTCAAAGCACTGCCAAAAGAAGGGCAGTGTTTCAGATATCTTTGTGGACAGGTTCCTGGTTTATCTGAGGCAAAGCTAAAGGAAGGAATCTTTGTCGGACCAGACGTTAGAAAACTAATGACAGATCCCAACTTTGTGGACAAAATGGAAACAAAAGAAAAGGCAGCATGGACATCTTTTAAATTAGTTGTTACCGGTTTCCTAGGAAACAAAAGAGATCCAAACTACAAGACAATCGTCGCAGACATGCTCGACAGCTTTAAGAAGCTGGGCTGTAACATGAGAATTAAAGTTCATTTTCTCCACTCACCTCTTGACTACCTTCCTGCAAACCTTGGCGAAAGATTCCACCAAGACATCAAAGAAATGGAAAGAAGATATCAAGGAAGATGGTACGTCAACATGATAGCAGACTACTGCTGGATAATAAAAAGAGATGATCCTCAACGAGTTCACAGCTGGAAAAGCAATAAAAGAAGCTTCGACATAAAGCGAAAGCGTAAGCGTTATTATAAGGACTTATGAGCTTAAAGAGAAATGGAAGTGTACTGGAAATGTAGTTTAGAACATGATTTATAAGTAAAATAAAATTTTATAACGTTGGAAAAAATGTGACAAATTGCTTAAATTTTGTTATTATACCCAAAAATACTCCCTTTTTTGTGAGAAAACCTGATGTGATAGAAAAAATGGATTGCATTTTTTAAATCAGCGCTGAGAAGTACATAAAAGTCAGTTATCAAATTTCAAACAACTTTCAAAAAATATTTTTTTTTTGCATACCTGTGTAATGTGTCCTACTGGGCTATAGCACATGTACGTCAATAACACACACAATTTAGATTGAGTTTACGTACAATACCATAAAACATACATTTAAAGATAAAGCTACATTCTTTCACTTAAGATTCGTTTTAGAATTGACATATAAAATGTACATAAAGTAGATATTACATCAAATCAGCATTACACTCGTCGACTGTAAATGAATAGATGCTGCTCCAACAGATTTAACAGTCAGAAAAATCTCCAGCATAGAACAATTAATCCCGAATAGTATGCAACGATATATTTGTCACAATTCCACTTACTTTATCACATTATTTTTCATCATAACAATACGAGCTGTTACGCAGCAAACCAAGCAAGTGATTTGACGAACTGAGTGTCTCATTTCCCGCATTATTCCGTTTCCTTATGCGTTAAAACAACATGACAGAATTTTTATCAGTTCAAGAAGTCGGTGAATTCTTCTGGAAATATGATTTTGAGGAGTCAAGATCAAACCTGATTCGCACGAACGAAAATGTGTAACAATTTCAAAGAAGGACATTTTGAGAAAGAATAAAATAAGTTGTATCAACAATCTTTTGCTCTCACTGTTCTTGTAAAAATTCAAAATATGACCCTCGTATCAGGTACAAACAATAGATTTCTAGTAAAGTTCAAAGGAATACAAGATGTATTCTCAGATTATATTCAATTACATTCAATTACATCGCATCTCATCACTGCCAGTGAAACTTTTACAGTACGAGTTATGGAAGTTTTACTAATTCTTGTTCTAACTAGCTAACTTCTTGCTATCGTCTTTAGCGCAGATTTTTCCTGACTATTTTGTATTTTCAGTAGCGGAGAATGTTGTACATTGGAACACACTTGAGACTTTTACATCTGCCTAACCCTATAATATGAATTTAATAGAGTTTCCGAAGCAGTTTTTCAATTAGAGCATCCACTTTTTGTGTGATGCAGAATATAAATGTTGCAAAATGCAGTGTGCTCATGTATTTAGGAATAAAAGCTCTATTGCAATTTGGTAGTGCTGCAATCAAGAAAATCTTGTCAGTATCGTATTCAAGAGCGTCACTGTTACTTTATTACCATGTCACATACTAATAATCTGTAAATAAAATCAAATTAACTAGCAGTATTATCAAGAACCGTTTATAAGTTAAATTCATATTGAAATAGAAGCTGTCGAGTACTAACATGAATTTCCATTTTGAAGAGGCTAAAATTGTTAAGACACTGAAAAAACTCTATTCATTTGCAAATATCAAGTATTGCAGGTTGGAGAACCTCCTTCTGTTTCTAGGTATAACATGGTGCACGATCGACGAAGTATGGCTTCACATTGCACATGTTATGTAACTAGTTTTAAAAATATGTAGAATTTCACATACCATAAGCCTCTGTAACTGAAGAATTAACATCTTCCAAATAGCTTTGATATGATGTTACACATCACAAAAAAGTATAACTTAAATTATTTACCAATACTGCGCAAAATACAACGGCGGTCTCTAGTGTGCATTGCTTCCTGTGATTCGAAGATCTGTCGCTGGACAACCACCAGCCAGGAAGCATCAAGTGCTATCCTTAAGGTACATCACTCTCCCTTACTGCTACTTTTCTACCGCGTTATGCATAGGAGCGAATAGAGCTTCAGGGCACTCTATTGGCCGTGGGGGAAACTGTCCCTAAACGATGGGAGATTCAGCAATGATCAACGGATTGGGGATGCAGAAGGCAATGGGGGCCACTGCATTAAAGACACAGTGTGTATCCACAGAACATGTAGACTGTAATTGGAAAAGATCATGATCTCTCCTTTGGCAAAAGATTCCTGCCAAGTCCCCCATTCGGATATCAGGGAGGGGACTGCCAAGGGGTAGGTGACCATGATAAAAAGATGGAATATACAATGAAAAGAACGTTCTGCAATCGGGACGTGGAATGCCAGAAGCTTGAACGTGATAGGGAAGCCAGAAAATCTGAAAATGGATATGTTAATGCTCAGTCTAGATATAGTGGGCGTCAGTGAAGTAAAATGGAAAAAAAAGATAAGGACTTCTGGTGAGACGAGTACAGGGTAATGTCGTCAGCAGCAGAAATTGCTATAACGGGAGTAGGATTCGTTATGAATGGGAAGGTAGAACGAAGAGTTACTATGAATAGTTCAATCACAGGGGTGTTATTATAATCAACAGCAAACCAACATCGACAACAATAGTTCAGGTACACACGCCGACGTTGCCAAGCAGAAGATGAAGAGATAGAGAAAGTATATGAGAATATTGAAACGGTAATACAGTACGTAAAGGGAGATGTAATCTAATAGTCATGGGGGACTGGAATGTAGTTGCAGGGGAAGGAGTAGAAGAAAAGGTTACAGGAGAATAAGGGCTTGGGACAAGAAATGAGAGAGGAGAAAGACTACTTGAGTTATGTAATAAATTTCAGCTAGTAATAGCGAATACTCTGATTACATC
Organism: Schistocerca nitens; assembly: GCF_023898315.1. Taxonomy (NCBI): domain Eukaryota; kingdom Metazoa; phylum Arthropoda; class Insecta; order Orthoptera; family Acrididae; genus Schistocerca; species Schistocerca nitens. The sequence goes on from NC_064621.1 coordinate 501,756,376, forward strand.
GTGGTCAGGCAGAAATTCCGAAATAAGATATTTAGTTATAAGGAGTATCCAGGAGCAGATGTAGACCCAGATCAAAATTTAGTAATGATGAAGGGTACGCTGAAGTTTAAGAGACTAGTGAAAAAGAATCAGTGCGCAAAGAAATGGGATACGGAAGTACTAAGGAATGAAGAGACACGCTTGAAGTTCTCTGAAACTAGGGATACTGCGATAATGAATAGCTCAAAGGCAGTTCAGATGAAGAGAAATAAATACCTAAAAAAGGCAACCACAGAAGTTTGAAAGAAAAACATAGGTACAGGAAGGTAACCGCAAAGGAACAAATACTTCAGTTGATCAACGAAAGAAGGAAGATCAAAAGTGTCCCTCAAAATTCAGACACACAGAAATATAGGTCACCAGGGAATGAAATAAATAGGAATCGAAATCGAAAAAGAGATGATGATAGGAAAGACTGTTTCAGCATAGAGAAAAGCCAAAACAACCTTTTGTGAAATTAAAAGCAAGGCCAATAATATTAAGAGTGCAATGGGAATTCCTCTGTTAAATGGAGAGCAAAGAGCGGATAGTGCATTGAGAGCCTGTGATGGGGAGGACTTGTCTGATACTGTGATAGAAGAAGAAACAAGAGGCGATAGGAAGAGATAGGGGCTCCAGTATTAGAATCAGAATTTAAAAGAACTTCGGAAGACTTAAGATCAAATAAGGCAGAAGGGATAAATAACATTCCATCGGAATTTCTAATATCATTGAGGAGAGTGGCAACAAAGCAATTAATCACATTGGTGTGTAGAGTGTATGAAACTGGCGCTATACCATCAGAGTTTCAGAAGAACATCATCCACACAATTGTGAAAATTGTAGGAGCCGATAAGTGTGAGAATTAAAGCACAATCAGCTTAACAGCTCATGGATCCAAGTTGCTGACAACAATAATAAACAGAGGACTGGAAAAAAAATTGAAGACCTATTAGAAGACTGTCACTTCGGCGTTAGGAAAGATAAAGGTACCAGAGGCAGTTCTGACGTTGTAGATTTTAAGGTAGCAACACAGAAGAATAATCAAAACACGTTTATAGGATATGTTATGGTGAAAAAAGCATTCGAGATTATAAGATGGTGCAAGATGTTCGAAATTCTGAGAGAAATAGGGGTAAGATAGTGAAAGATGAGCAATAACAATATGTACAAGAACCAAGGGGAAATAAGACCAGAAGAGCAAGATCGAAGTGCTCAAATTAAGGAAGATGTAGGACAGGAATGTAGTCTTTCGTCCCTACTTTTCAGTCTGTACATTGAAGAATCAATGCCAGAGATAAATTAAAGGTTCAAGAGTGGGATTAAAATTCAAGGTGAAATGATATCAACGATGAGATTTGCTGATGGCATTGCTATCCTAACCGAAAGTGAAGAAGAATTAGAGGAAATATTGAACAAAATTAAGAATCTAACGAGTAAAAAATATGGAATGAGATAAAATAGAAGAAAGACGAAAGTAACGAGTACGGTAGCAGAAATGAGAACAGTGAAAAAATTATAACTGGTAATCATGAAGTAGACGAATTTAAGGAATTATGCTACCTATGCAGCATAATTACCTATGGCGGACGCAGCAATGTGGACATAAGAAGCAGAGAAGAACATCAAACGCAGACTAGCACTGGCAAAAACGGGCATTCCTTACCAAGAGAAGCCTACTAGCATCAAACATAGGTCTTAATTTTCGGAAGAAATTTCTGAGAATTTATGTTTGGTGAATAGCACAGTACTATAGTGAAACATGGATTGTGGGGAAAACGGAACAGAAGAGACTCGAACCATACGAGATGTAACGCGACAGAAGAATATTGAAAATTAGGAGGACTGACAAGGAATGAGGAGGTTCTCCGCAGAATCGGCGAGTGCAGGAATATGTGAGAAACACTGACAAGAGAAGGGACAGGATGACAGGACATCTGTTAAGACGTCAGAGAATAACTTCCACTGTAATAGCGGCAGCTGCACAGGGTAAAAACTGTAGAGCGAAACAGAAATTGGAACACAATCAGCAAATAATTGAGGCTACTCTGAGATGCTATTCTGAGATGAAAATTTGGCACAGGAGGGGCTGCATCAAACCAATCATAAGCCTGACGAGATGCACTGATGACAATTGTGTTAGAGATAGCAGCTTTGTTGGTAATAGACTTTAAAGCCCGCCAGAACAAATGTAACAGTTGGCGTGAAACTTCATTGGTACACCGTTACACTGTATTCGCGCTGCTTGGACAAGACGTCCGTTGTAAGAACATTTGACAGAAGCCAGGTCGCAAGCGCGACGGATTTCCAAATATTCTCATGGGTCGCGCAGACACTGGGCTTGTCATCTGCCTCTGTATTAAGAGTATGGAGCCGTGGCGGCTCTAATCTTGACAGTATGGCATTTCAGTGGCGCGATTAACTACTTAGGTTGCCGATATCGATTCGATCGTATGTCGCGAGCTAAGGTCTTTGGTCGAGGTGTCTGTGTGGTTGGTCTGACTGGACCCTTAAGCCCGTCTCAAACGGAGCAAGATTCGCTGTAAGTTTCCTTGCTGGCTCGCGCGCCGGCTACCTTGCGGGCTCCGTCGCCTGCTAGCGTGCTACCTTGCTGGGAACCTTGTAAGATTTCCAGGATAGGTCCGGTGCAATTTTTCTTGCGAGGTTCCCTGCGTGCTACCCGCGTTGGCCAATCATGAGACGTTTCGTTTGTGACGTCAGACGCGGAAAGCTTGAGCGGGAAGCCGTTGTTGGTAGTCGCTTTTCTGCTGTTGTGAGGTGCGGTAGGAAGTTCTTAAAATTATTAAATAATGGCACCACAGTGGTCCAAGGAAGCGATTGAAACATTGATATGTACTTATAAGGAAGAACAATGTCCATACATCGTGAAAAGCGCAAACTATTATAATAAACACTTGCGTGCAGAAGCACTCGAAAGAGTTGCAAGTGCCATGTGTCTTGTTCGACCATATACGAAGAGCAAGGAGTGCTATAGCAAAATGCACAATTTACATACTCAATTTAAAGTGGAGTACGCCAAAGTAAAATCATCAAAAAGCAGTGGCGCTGGGATGAACGACGTAAGTACAAACTATGAACAGTTCTTCAAATACCAACACATCCATTCGTATAAAATTTGCAAAGGAAGTACGATCTATCCTATAAAATAAAGTCGTATATAACAGTCATTATTAGTATATTTATAAAGTCAAACAGAAATGAAATGGTGATACTTTTCAAACAAAAGTAGGTATTATGCGAACTACCCTCAACTCTTTATGAAGCATGGAGAGCACACCTTTTCCAGCGTTTCTCCTCTTAATCCAGTTTTTCGTCCATTCTTTCTTTCTTCTTCTCTCATTAGCATGCATTTCTGCATCGTTTAGCACAAAAACAGCTAATAACGCCAGTTTGCTCTGAACATCCGTATCTGAAGCAGCCACCTTCGTTCGATACAACATGCAGCCGATCACAACACAACTAGCTGCCGATCTTGCACCGTGGGAGAGCTTCGGCATGGAAGATAGCCGGCTCCTTTCCCTGCAAGCCGGCAGGCATACACGCCATCTCGCAAACTTGCGGCGAACCTTGCTCCATGTAAGACGGGCTTTAAGCCCGTCTCACACGGAGCAAGACTCGCTGTAAGTTTCCTTGCTGGCTCGCGCGCCGGCTACCTTGCGGGCTCCGTCGCCTGCTAGCGTGCTACCTTGCTGGGAACCTTGTAAGATTTCCAGGATAGGTCCGGTGCAATTTTTCTTGCAAGGTTCCCTGTGTGCTACCCGCGTTGGCCAATCATGGGGCGTTTCGTTTGTGACGTCAGATGCGGAAAGCTTGGGCGGGAAGCCTTTTTTGATAGTCGCTTTTCTGCTGTTTTGAGGTGCAGTAGGAAGTTCTTATAATTATTAAATAATGGCACCGCAGTGGTCCAAGGAAGCGATTGAAGCATTGATATGTACTTATAGGGAAGAACAGTGTCTGTATGTCGTGAAAAGTGCAAACTATTATAATAAACACTTGCGTGCAGAGGCACTCGAAAGAGTTGCAGATACCAATACATCCATTCATATAAAATTTGCAAAGGATGTACGATCTTCTATCCTATAAAATAAATTCGTATATAACAGTCATTATTGGTATATTTATAAAATAAAACAGTAATGAAATGGTGGTACTTTTCATGTTATGCGAATTAACCTCATCTCTTCATGAAGCAGGGAGAGCTCACCTTTTCCAGCGTTTCTCCTCTTAATCCAGTTTTTCGTCCATTCTTTCTTTCTTCTTCTCTCATTAGCATGCATTTCTGCATCGTTTAGCACAAAAACAGCTAATAACGCCAGTTTGCTCTGAACATCCGTATCTGAAGCAGCCACCTTCGTTCGATACAACATGCAGCCGATCACAACACAACTAGCTGCCGATCTTGCACCGTGGGAGAGCTTCGGCATGGAAGATAGCCGGCTCCTTTCCCTGCAAGCCGGCAGGCATACACGCCATCTCGCAAACTTGCGGCGAACCTTGCTCCATGTAAGACGGGCTTTAAGCCCGTCTCACACGGAGCAAGACTCGCTGTAAGTTTCCTTGCTGGCTCGCGCGGCGGCTACCTTGCGGGCTCCGTCGCCTGCTAGCGTGCTACCTTGCTGGGAACCTTGTAAGATTTCCAGGATAGGTCCGGTGCAATTTTTCTTGCAAGGTTCCCTGTGTGCTACCCGCGTTGGCCAATCATGGGGCGTTTCGTTTGTGACGTCAGATGCGGAAAGCTTGGGCGGGAAGCCTTTTTTGATAGTCGCTTTTCTGCTGTTTTGAGGTGCAGTAGGAAGTTCTTATAATTATTAAATAATGGCACCGCAGTGGTCCAAGGAAGCGATTGAAGCATTGATATGTACTTATAGGGAAGAACAGTGTCTGTATGTCGTGAAAAGTGCAAACTATTATAATAAACACTTGCGTGCAGAGGCACTCGAAAGAGTTGCAGATACCAATACATCCATTCGTATAAAATTTGCAAAGGATGTACGATCTTCTATCCTATAAAATAAATTCGTATATAACAGTCATTATTGGTATATTTATAAAATAAAACAGTAATGAAATGGTGGTACTTTTCATGTTATGCGAATTAACCTCATCTCTTCATGAAGCAGGGAGAGCTCACCTTTTCCAGCGTTTCTCCTCTTAATCCAGTTTTTCGTCCATTCTTTCTTTCTTCTTCTCTCATTAGCATGCATTTCTGCATCGTTTAGCACAAAAACAGCTAATAACGCCAGTTTGCTCTGAACATCCGTATCTGAAGCAGCCACCTTCGTTCGATACAACATGCAGCCGATCACAACACAACTAGCTGCCGATCTTGCACCGTGGGAGAGCTTCGGCATGGAAGATAGCCGGCTCCTTTCCCTGCAAGCCGGCAGGCATACACGCCATCTCGCAAACTTGCGGCGAACCTTGCTCCATGTAAGACGGGCTTTAAGCCCGTCTCACACGGAGCAAGACTCGCTGTAAGTTTCCTTGCTGGCTCGCGCGCCGGCTACCTTGCGGGCTCCGTCGCCTGCTAGCGTGCTACCTTGCTGGGAACCTTGTAAGATTTCCAGGATAGGTCCGGTGCAATTTTTCTTGCAAGGTTCCCTGTGTGCTACCCGCATTGGCCAATCATGAGGCGTTTAGTTTGTGACGTCAGACGCGGAAAGCTTGGGCGGGAAGCCTTTTTTGATAGTCGCTTTTCTGCTGTTTTGAGGTGCGGTAGGAAGTTCTTATAATTATTAAATAATGGCACCACAGTGGTCCAAGGAAGCGATTGAAGCATTGATATGGACTTATAGGGAAGAACAGTGTCTGTACGTCGTGAAAAGTGCAAACTATTATAATAAACACTTGTGTGCAGAGGCACTCGAAAGTTGCAGATACCAATACATCCATTCATATAAAATTTGCAAAGGATGTACGATCTTATATCCTATAAAATAAATTCGTATATAACAGTCATTATTGGTATATTTATAAAATCAAACAGTAATGAAATGGTGATACTTTTCAAACAAAAGGAGGTGTTATGCGAATTAACCTCATCTCTTCATGAAGCATGGAGAGCTCACCTTTTCCAGCGTTTCTCCTCTTAATCCAGTTTTTCGACCATTCTTTCTTTCTTCTTCTCTCATTAGCATGCATTTCTGCATCGTTTAGCACCAAAACAGCTAATAACGCCAGTTTGCTCTGAACATCTGTACCTGAAGCAGCCATCTTCGTTCGATACAACATGCAGCCGATCACAACACAACTAGCTGCCGATCTTGCACCGTGGGAGAGCTTCGGCATGGAAGATAGCCGGCTCCTTTCCCTGCAAGCCGGCAGGCATACACGCCATCTCGCAAACTTGCGGCGAACCTTGCTCCGTGTGAGACGGGCCTTAGGATCAGTTGGGTGAGCGGCACGTGGCTGGCAGGTTGTGGCTTCTGGGTGACTCCGGTCGTCCCGCGCGGGTCTCGAGAAGAGACGTAGGGTTAAATCGCTCGGGTGCAAGCCTGACCGGCGCGCCTAACAATTTGCAGAGGGCGCATGGCGCAAATACAGGCAGATGTCGCGTGCAACCTGGACAGGAAGTTCCCCAATTACACTGCAAACTTAAGGTTTACGGCACCTCGACGATCGCGTGTATGGGTTGGAGGCAATAACGCCCTGCGGGCCACGGTTCCTTCACATCTGAGTTAAGAGTTGTTTTCTTATTTTGAGTACTTGGTATTTTAAGGCCGTGTCTTTGTTATACGGAATTGAACCTATTACATTAACGCACCTACGAGTGTTTGAGTGCATGACCATCGGTCAGTGTTATTAATTGCAATTTGTGTTCTAGGCCATATGTCAGGCAAGTGTAAGAGTATTACCTGTCATAGGTTCCGTGAATGGAATACATTGTAACATGACCTGTGTGGGAGGCAAGATGGTCGGTACTCGTATATACATTTGTGTCATTGCAACAGCAGGCGCTGGTATGGTCACTTGCGAATACTAGTAATTTTAAGGAATGTTAAATTTAATCTTAGTGTTTGGTTGGAATTTACGGGTGGGTAGTATTTGTGTTTAAATTGTGTACCTTGCCTGTTGGTCTGCTTTAGGGACTGTGAATTTTATTGCTTACGGGATTTTTCTTATTAAGCGGCTTCTTGCTAAGTGGCTTTCCAACAGCTACAGTCAGTGGTGTGTTTTTGATCATTCACATGTTTGGATGAATGTTGTCTGATTCTGTAACAGTTACCTAAGCTTGAAATTTGTTCGTACATTTAGCAGCTGTTATTGTAATTCATTTGGGTGATAAAATTGTTTGTTGAACCTGCTTGGCGCCACGCCCAGTTGATGTGACTTTTCTTGTTTTTGGGAACTCTGTACTTCCGATTTTCAAGTCCTGCTCTTTATAGTACAATTTCTAAAGTTGTTTCTTTAAAAATGATCTGAGCCTGTTCATGATTTGGTGAGAATTCTGATTCTTTTAATAAGTTTTTAATTTGTGATGTTAATGTTGTTGATAACTAATGAAATGTATTACATGAAACAATAAATCACAAAATATGTGGGTCCACCTTCCATGCTTTCCCTTAAAGCCATCCCAAACCTAGTTGTGAGGTATCGGGTATAATGTAATCTCTCGATTTGAAGAGTACACCCAGCCCAAACATCCGTATACAATATTATATTTCATCATTGTGAAAAATCGCTCATTGTAAAATTGGTTAAATGGACCACAGTACAGAAAACCATTCACCATTTCAATGCTGAATAACGTAGCTTTCTATAGGTTGCAGAAGCCAAGGCAATGCACGTTTAGCTCTGCTCTCACACATAACAGGCTACAGACAATGACATGGTGGCAGGAATACAGCCAATATACTCTCGAAGCACGGAAAACCGTCGCCTAGCTAAACGAGTCTTGGTACAAATTAATAGATGGTGATAGCAGAATTCAAGTACGCCACACGCTGTGTGAGGTGATGTATCTCAGTTACCAACAGAGCACCATTCATTCATGGGCTGGAGGCATTAACCTGAGGGAGACGTGTATGCCTACTGTAGTCTATCACTGGTTAATGATACAGTAACCAGTTACCAACTGTGCAAGTACCCAGCAAGCGTCCAGCACCTTCAGCATTACAAAGCATCAGTTTATCCCTCTCGAAATGGATCAAAGTATTGAGAACTGCACTCCTATGATGCGGCCACTCTTCGGACCACCTCGTCTTCCCACCGGATAGCTGATCTCAGGCATGGTGAGTATCTAGCTTGGCTGCAAATAGGATGTCTGTACCTTGGTCCCAGTCTCGAGTTTTGGGCAACTGTTAAGTAGTCATTGATTAGGGTGGCTGCCCATCTTCTGAAATGTCCTGTTGAGTTCACGACACGACCTGTCTGTTGCATCCATCATAAGGATGCTACTAAAGTAATTAAAATTGCTTGTTGGTTGACACTTCACAAGTAGGAGCTGGTTTCCTCCAATGAGAGCACTCAATGTCACACACTAACTGTTCGCCATTGCCAGACTGCCACAGCATGTCGTTAGTTCATTTCCATTGTGCAATGTGCAAGAATGCTTTGAGAGGACAGAGGAAAATGGGAGTACTTCTTACTGATTACTAAAGAATTCGTACAAACTGCATTCGTGGTTAAGGTTGGTGAAATGACCATACTTCGTACTGGTAAAGAGAAATATGAGAACGATAGAAGTGTAGCAGGAACCTATTGTCTTCATACATTGGGCAAAAAGAGAAATCCGTATCCTTTCTTAAAAGACCCCATTCGGCGCGACATATACAATTCTCACAGACATCAGCCTACATTAGATAAGCTTCATATGACATTACGTGGGACAGAACTTTTTGAAGGCAGCTAATCGTCGTTTGCGACTGGTTCTGCAGACTCTGGGTTTTAAATACAAAACTATTTCAGGTTGTAAAATGGTGATGGAACTAGCAGACATAGCCGCATGGCGTTACAGGTTTTTTGCATGAAACCCAGACATTAGTTTCGAGAGAATTGTTTGGATTGACGAAACATGTATGAAAGCTGGTCTTTCTGTTACGAAAGGTTGGACTGATGACAAAGGAGAAAGTATACCATCCCCATTTGCAAACATGGCAAAATTATTCTTTTCCATGCTGGTACTTACCATGGCTTTAGTCCCAAAGAAAACGTCAGAGTACCACGAAGAAATGATTTATGAAACATTTTTAAATTGCTTCGAAAATACTTACCAAATTTAGAAAATCCATCAGTAATTATTCTTGACAGTGTTCAATACCACTCAGTTTTAAAAGCTAAGGCTCCAGCCCTGTCCTCTCCAAAGCAATACATTATTCAGGGATTATAACAACATGTAGTTGCTGTGAATGCTACAATGAAACAAGTAGAATTATTAGAAATCTTGTCACAGTTTTCATCATAGTTTTGTCCGTACTGCCTTCTCACTACAGAGCACAGTCTGTATTGTCTTCTCACTATAGAGCAAAGAACTCTATTGATGGCTATTGGTGAAGAGCAAAATGGATGAGAGGGAACTTGATTAGCAGTGGCAGATCTCCACTTCCCCTACCCCCTCCCATTCCCATCCTCTGGCTGACCTTGAGCGTAGTCAGTGACACTGCATAATACATGCACTATTACATCAGCTGTTATATGAGACCGAGAAAAAGTGCTGATGGCAGCAATTTGGGCCAGAACATAGAGTGACCCTCTTCTAGCGTCATATGTTGGTATAGTAGAAAACAGTTACGCTAGGTTCCGTTGAAATAAGACCATCATTTCATTAGCTATTGGAGTGTGTCAAATCGATAACTGAGAGAAATTAGTATGCAAAATCTATTAATATTTATGTCTCAAAATCACTATAAGTCAATGGGGATGAGTATTTCACTTGTGGTGTGGTGAGTCGAGTATTGTTCGATTGAAGTACAATACAAAAAAGCCGCAGAAAGCGATTCACATACTCAGTTAAGAAAATTATAGATTAGAATAAAGTGGAATATTTCGACGACCCAGTTAAGAAAATTATAGATCACAGAATAAAGTGGAATATCCTGATGGTGTGGCAATCGAAATCATTATTCTCCTGTCCTCTGTCCAGATGGATTTCTGCAGGCACACTAAGCGGTTTACGTTACATGTTACTGTGTTGTTTAGCTACAGTTTAGTCTGCACCTTGTCGCCATGATGCAATGTATGAGATACCTTAAAGATTGACCTATGAGTATTTAAGTTCAATATTGACGTTAATTCAGCATTTTAAAATTGTAAAGTGATGTTACATCGAATGACATGTGCATAATTTTGCAACTGTTCCTTAACACCAAGTTATAGATGTCTCCGATTTCACTAAGAAACTTCATATATGCAGTCCAACAACATGCCATTGCAAATTTAGCCCCCGCTTGTAGTATTCGCCATTAAAGCTTTTCTTCTGTATTCTGTTATTCCTAAAGTCAATGTAACACAGATTACTCGCTACTTTATATTATTTATTCTGTGGACATCAGAGGTATATGATATTTTGCCTTCATCATACCTCGTTCAGTTTGTCTTGGTAAACCGCAACAGGGATCCTCTTGTAATGTGAGTTAACTCAGACTCATTGTATTAACTGTTTATTCACAAAATAAATAGTTGCGTAACGGATAACGGTCCCTATGACAGTGGCATACCATGACAATCAGACCAAAAAAAAGGGGGGGGGGGGAGTTTTTGCGTTATACCCGACATTTAACTAAGTTTCTGTACACCTGTTCCTATCTGAAATCTTTTACCTCCTTTCTTAATATTTTTTAATTGTTCTGTTATTCTTTCTTCATTTGTATTGGTGGACGTGAGAGGTTGGACGTTTCTCTGATGCGAAAACTACTATTGTGAAGTCAAACAAAGATTTAACACTGATTCAAAAAACATTTTTCTCATTCTCGAAAATAGTTTACACTCAACTTTTTACTCAAACATCCAACATAAAACACCTTATTAGTTCCTAATCGGCATTTTAACTGGTTTCCTGAACTACACTCCTGGAAATGGAAAAAAGAACACATTGACACCGGTGTGTCAGACCCACCATACTTGCTCCGGACACTGCGAGAGGGCTGTACAAGCAATGATCACACGCACGGCACAGCGGACACACCAGGAACCGCGGTGTTGGCCGTCGAATGGCGCTAGCTGCGCAGCATTTGTGCACCGCCGCCGTCAGTGTCAGCCAGTTTGCCGTGGCATACGGAGCTCCATCGCAGTCTTTAACACTGGTAGCATGCCGCGACAGCGTGGACGTGAACCGTATGTGTAGTTGACGGACTTTGAGCGAGGGCGTATAGTGGGCATGCGGGAGGCCGGGTGGACGTACCGCCGAATTGCTCAACACGTGGGGCGTGAGGTCTCCACAGTACATCGATGTTGTCGCCAGTGGTCGGCGGAAGGTGCACGTGCCCGTCGACCTGGGACCGGACCGCAGCGACGCACGGATGCACGCCAAGACCGTAGGATCCTACGCAGTGCCGTAGGGGACCGCACCGCCACTTCCCAGCAAATTAGGGACACTGTTGCTCCTGGGGTATCGGCGAGGACCATTCGCAACCGTCTCCATGAAGCTGGGCTACGGTCCCGCACACCGTTAGGCCGTCTTCCGCTCACGCCCCAACATCGTGCAGCCCGCCTCCAGTGGTGTCGCGACAGGCGTGAATGGAGGGACGAATGGAGACGTGTCGTCTTCAGCGATGAGAGTCGCTTCTGCCTTGGTGCCAATGATGGTCGTATGCGTGTTTGGCGCCGTGCAGGTGAGCGCCACAATCAGGACTGCATACGACCGAGGCACACAGGGCCAACACCCGGCATCATGGTGTGGGGAGCGATCTCCTACACTGGCCGTACACCACTGGTGATCGTCGAGGGGACACTGAATAGTGCACGGTACATCCAAACCGTCATCGAACCCATCGTTCTACCATTCCTAGACCGGCAAGGGAACGTGCTGTTCCAACAGGACAATGCACGTCCGCATGTATCCCGTGCCACCCAACGTGCTCTAGAAGGTGTAAGTCAACTACCCTGGCCAGCAAGATCTCCGGATCTGTCCCCCATTGAGCATGTTTGGGACTGGATGAAGCGTCGTCTCACGCGGGCTGCACGTCCAGCACGAACGCTGGTCCAACTGAGGCGCCAGGTGGAAATGGCATGGCAAGCCGTTCCACAGGACTACATCCAGCATCTCTACGATCGTCTCCATGGGAGAATAGCAGCCTGCATTGCTGCGAAAGGTGGATATACACTGTACTAGTGCCGACATTGTGCATGCTCTGTTGCATGTGTCTATGTGCCTGTGGTTCTGTCAGTGTGATCATGTGATGTATCTGACCCCAGGAATGTGTCAATAAAGTTTCCCCTTCCTGGGACAATGAATTCACGGTGTTCTTATTTCAATTTCCAGGAGTACTGTTGACACCACGCTTTTGGTATAAAGTAGATAGGAATGGCAGTGAAATAAAAATTCTGCCATCATTGGTCAACATTATCATCTAGAGCACACTTTTCTTTACACGTTATCGTTTAAACATTACTAATTGAGAGGCCAAACAAATGAGACTACCAGATGCTTGGACTGTAGCGTCGCATAGCATAGAGCTTTAAAATTTCTTTCAAAAAATGATCGAAGTTAATTTACGTTTATTTAAATGCCGTGCTGAAAAATACCTATTGTGGTTAATGATCAGTAGAAAGTACCACACAACCTACCACATTTGGAACTCATAACTAAACCACAACTTAAATCCAAAAAATAATCAAACATACTCGGCGTTTGTATTTCCCTCATGATGCTTATAACCGTACGGTAGCGGTTAACTAAGCTACCATAGATTTAGAGTAATTTGCGACTATCTGACTACAAATACAGCCACTAAAGCAAACCATAATTTATGAAGAAAACTCACAAATGAACCAAAATTTATCACTTTGTATCAAATATGATTCCTATTGTTACTTATTCTGGCAAGATCTAAGCTTTTATTCTCCCCACTACGTTAGCCAGAACACACGTGGCCAAAATATATCACAAAGATAACCTACCTAAAAACAGACACACAAAGTTCAAAATCACTTTCATTACGTATCCACTTCTCGACACACATTATACAACAGCAACAAGCATTTTAATGAGCACCAACTACAGTGAACCATGTCTACTGCAATTGGCGCAGAATTACGAGTCCTCGTCCCGAAAAGAGAACTACGTCTAAATTCAAATGAAATTTCTTCAAAATTATTACAAGTGACTCTGAACTCAGCTGAACACTTAATATAGCGTGTAACTCAGCTATATCCCAGTAATATAGAAGTTCAATATTTCACAAAGAAAATATCGTTAATTTTGATAAAAAAATCCACATAGCCATTTGTAGGGAAGAAACATTTCACTCCCACTTTTACTTATTGAACATTTAGCTTAACTTTAACCACACACAAACATGCCAGGCTGAGGGCCTGCACGACATTAAGTTACCAAGCCCTAACAAGGTAAAAGGTCAAAATTATGAAAATTACACCATCTTCTGATATTTCCCTGTCAACGGTGACTTTAATAAACATGGTTCTACCCTTACCGACGATGATGAAACGAGATCCGTCGTGGAGACTACACACGTCAGCTTCCCGCGATCGAGTGACGAGCAAGACCACCTGGCCACAAACTACCCTCCCTTCAAACACTGAGGGCAGAGGATAGTCCTCATTGGCTGACCGATATAACTCCCTCTAGTTCTATCGATACAGCCCGAAGCCTCTGCTAGTCTCTTTGCTCAGCGTTACCGTCTGCTCTGTTTTCGTAAACCACCACCTTCTGCATAGCTTTGGTTAGTGGCCGGCTAGTTGTCTGTACACATATTTTCATTCATTCATACATCTGCTAGGAAGGGGAGGACGGAACGAGGGAAGTGTGACACACGAGATGAAACAGACATGCAGACATTTCGTCATTCTACTGCTCGTGATGTAATGAAGTATTGCTTTGTAGCTTGCTACCGAAATTATTATCACAAAAAGTGCTTGCAAATACGAGTAATTAAAGGAACATACTACCAGTACTGCTTTAACGATACTAACAAGGGAACCTCCCCATCGCACCCCCCTCAGATTTAGTTATAAGTTGGCACAGTGGATAGGCCTTGAGAAACTGAACACAGATTAATCGAGAAAACAGGAAGACGTTGTGTGGAACTATGAAAAAAATAAGCAAAATATACAAACTGAGTATTCCATGCGCAAGATAGGCAACATCAAGGAGAGTGTGAGCTCAGAAGCGCCGTGGTCCCGTGGTTAGCGTGAGCAGCTGCAGAACGAGTGAAAAGTTTACTTTTTCATTTTCAGACAATTATTATCTGTCCGTCCGTTCGTCCGATGGATTTGACGGTATACACACGGAAAATTTTGAAAACGTTAAAAACATATGTTTTGATAGAGCACAGGGAAAACTGTGCGACTGTGAAACTGTTGTATTCATTTCTTGCAGTTTATGTGACAAACACTTGTGCTTTCATCACCTTTTGGGAGTGATTATCACATCCACAAGAAAACCTAAATCGGGCAAGGTAGAAGAAATTTTTTACCCATTCGCCAAGTGTACAAGTTAGGTGGGTCGACAAATATTCCTGTCATATGACGCACATTCCGTCACCAGTGTCGTATAGAGTATATCAGACGTGTTTTCCTGTGGAGGAATCGGTTGACCTATGACCTTGCGATCAAATGTTTTCGGTTCCCATTGGAGATGCACGTCCTTTCGTCTACTAATCGCACGGTTTTGCGGTGCGGTCGCAAAACACAGACACTAAACTTATTACAGTCAACAGAGACGTCAATGAACGAACGGACAGATCATGACTTTGCGAAAATAAAGAAAGGAAACTTTTCACTCGAGGGAAGACTTGAACCAAGGACCTCTCGTTCCGTAGCTGCTCACGCTAACCACGGGATCACGGTGCTCCTGAGCTCACACTATCCTTGATGTTGCTTATCTTGCGCATGGACTACTCAGTTTTTCATAGTTCCACACAACTTCTTCCTGTTTTCTCGATTGATCTGTGTTCAGTTTTTCAAGGCCTATCCACTGTGCCAACTTATAACTAAATCTGAGGGGGGTGCGATGGCGAGGTTCCCTTGTAAGCACACTAGTCGAGAAATCAGCCATACCCAGAATACATCAAGATAACATCGTGTAACTTCGCCTCTAGAGTTGATAACAGCCTCTGTTTCGCTAGGAAAGAGAGTCTACAAGTTTCTTCCCGTATGACATGTCCAACAACTCATTGACGATCATGTCTAGTTGATCGTTATGTATGGTGATACGTTGCTGACTTCTCCTGCAGTGAAAACAAAGATTACCACTTATGTCGCAAGAAAGGAGATAATACTTTTCTTCGAAGAGTATTTTGGGTAACTGAAGTACACACAACTATCGCGATTGTTTTATCGTAAAGCAAATTGGAAGTGATTCCGATATGATCTGTGAGTATATATAGGAAACACAAATGTGTTCGCTCAGACGCAAACATGCATTCCGTCGCGCTGTTGCTGTTGGCTGTGGTCTTGTACACCGGGGCAGCGGTTGTCCCGCGCCGTCCCACGGTTCAAGAGGTACGCTAATCAACAACGAAAGGAGTATAGCTAAACTTTAACGTTCCTTAGACATAAATTTTGGGAGACATGTAGACCTTGTTGAATCTCCATGGAACAGTCGCATTATTTAGAATGAGATTTTCACTCTGCAGCGGAGTGTGCGCTGATAAGAAACTTCCTGGCAGATTAAAACTATGTGCCGGACCGAGACTCGAACCCGGACCTTTGTCTTTCGCGGGCAAGTGCTCTACCAACTTTTTTTTTTTATCTCATTTTTTTTCGCTTTTGCTCGTTGCATGTGCTCGGGGCGGACGTCGTAAGACATCCGTTTAAGTTCGTTGTTGATCGATTAACTCAGTTTTTTTATTACAGAGGGCAACTAACCATCTGAACGAACACGCTGAGTTACCGTGCCGGCAAACCAACTGAGCTACCCGAGCACGACTCACGCCCCGTCCTCACAGCTGTAGTTCTGCCAGTACCTCGTCTCCTACCTTCCATCTCCTGTGGGAGAGCTTTTGTAAAGTTTGGAAGATAGGAGACGATGTACTGGCAGAACTAAAGCTGTGAGGACGGGGCGTGAGTCGTGCTCGGGTAGCTCAGTTGGTAGAGCACTTGCCCGCGAAAGGCAAAGGTCCCGCGTTCGAGTCTCGTTCCGGCACACAGTTTTAATCTGCCAGGAAGTTTCAGTGTCGCATTATTTGTCTGAAAAGGTCTCGGGATCCAAACCAAATCTTAAAAGAGGATAGGGAAAATGGGATGTGGCGAGCACTTTCTCAGAAATGTCGAGTCTAGTTTCTTCAGCGAGGTGTCGTCGTTTTCAGTTGCTGAACAGCGCCTACAAGGTGTTTCAGGAGGAACAGAAGATATTTTAGGATGTAGTACTATAGATTAATTTCAATAAAACATACCATGGAACAAGTGTACACTTTTGGTTGATTACAAAGATATGCAACTGACTACCGAGGTACGTTTTCATTTCGCGTGTTGGTACTCTAGTTGATTTGGAATATTTACATCTACATGACTACCCTGCAATTCACACTGAAGTGCCTGCCAGAGGGTTCACTGAACCCCTTTGAAATATTTCTCTTGCGTTTCTCCAACAGCGCGCAGGAAAAACCAATACTTCAATATTTCCGTGCGAGCTCTGATGTCTTTTATTTCATTATGATGACCATTTCTTCCTATGTGCGTGTGTGTCAACGAAATAATTTCGCATTTGGAGGAGAACGTTAGAGACTGAAATTTCGTGGAAAGATCCTGCTGCAACGATAAAAGCCTTTGTTTTAATGTTTGCCGCCGCAACTCATGTGTCGTATCCGTGACACTCTCATCCCTACGTCGCGATAATACAAAACGAGCTGCCTTTATTTGAACTTTTTCGATGTCCTCCGTCAGTCATATCTGGTAAGTATCCAAAACTGCACAGCAATACTCTAGCAGAGGACGGGCAAGCGTAGTGTAGGCAGTCTCTTGTATCATTTTCTGAGTGTTCTGGCAGCAAAACGCAGTCTTTGGTTTGCCTTCCCCACAATATTTTCTATTATATAGTTGAGTTGACAGCCCTTACTGTTGTGTGATTTCTCATTACGCCTTCCTTACAGTAATCATCTGGTGACCCTACACTTTTCATTATTTAGGATCGATTGATACTTTTCGCACCTTACAGATGTCTTGTCTAAATCATTTTATAATTGGTTTTGATCTTCTGCTGACATTACTAGACAGTGAATGACAGTATCATCTGCAAACAGTCTAACATGGCTGCTCAGATCGTCTCCTACCTGTAAGTCGTTCATATAGATTAGGAACAGTAGAGGACGGAGAACACGAGATATCAGTTCTGTTTTACGCATGACTTTTCACCAGTTACTTCGAACTGTGGCCTTCCCGACAGGATCACAAATCCAGTCATACAGCTGAGACGGTACTCCAGAGGCATGCAACTTGATTAGAAGCTTTTTAGAAACTTAGTAATATGGAATGAATTTGAGAGCCTCTGTCAACTGCCTCATTTCTTGAGAATAAAGAGTAGGGTGTGGTCCACAAAAGTGATATTTTCTACATCCGTGCTGGATGCGTGTCAACAAATCGTTTTCGTCGACGTAATTCATAATGTTCGAAAACAGTATATTTTCAAAATCGTAGTGCAAATTGACATCAGTGATATGGATCTATAATTCATCGTATTACTCCTGTTTCATTTCTTGCGTATTAGTGTGACGTGTGCAACTTTCCAGTCTTTAGGTCCTGACGTCCCGTCGAGCTAACAGTTGAATATGATTGTCAAGGGGACATTGTACGTGAAATTCGTTGAAATTTGACATTTTCTGTTTTCTACATCATAACGTACTTTGGAATTTCCTGACATTTTGGTGTATAATACATTAAAATCATACAATTGTGAGACCTTCAAATAATATTTTGAATGTTGACGTGTGACTCAAATTTCGCGGCTACGCATATACCGCCACAGTTGAGCAGTCATATCTTGGGAACTACACAGTCTAGAAGGCTGTGAATTGCTTTGTTTTATGACTACTGCTACGTTTTGGCATTACAAATAAACAAATAAGTCCTTTGTTTCTGATGCTAGTATTGCCGAAACTGGTAGCTACAAAACAAATAAAATCATAAGGACGGCTGTAGGCATTTCATTTTCTCACAAAAGACAAGAAATGAATTATTAAATCGTTATACTGGCAGATAATTTAGAGGAGATGAAAAGAGCTGTGTGGAGCGCTTTCTTTCATCGAATATCAACCGATGAAAAGCCATGTCATGCTTTGTGTCCACCTCCACCAAACACTTGGTGTAAATATAGGCAAGCTGAATTTTCTGGCACTGTGCATGAATTTACACATAAATATTCTCTTCCTTTGGCAGTAATGGAGGCAATTACACCTATTTACAGAGATTTGGCAAATCCTCAGCTACTGAAGAAGTGTTTACATGGGAAGACCCAGAATGTGAATGAATTGTGTGGAGCCGTGTGCCTGAAAATGTATTTGTTGACCTTATGACTCTAAAGTTAGCTGTGTCTGTTACTGTAGTAACTTTTAGCAGTGGGAACTATGAAAGACTTAAGGTTATAGAGAAGTTAGGGGTAAGATTTAGACAGAACACAGCTAAAGGACTTCGTGTACGTTAAACAGAGTTAGCTTCTCAGCAAATGACAAAAGAAGCAAGAAAGAAAAGGTGGAGGCAAGCACTGGGCTGTTGTGACACTGGAGAAGACACAGACTATGGGCCAGGGCAAATTCTAGTGCATAAAAGACGCAGAAATGTGAGTCTGAATAAGAATTTATAATAAAAAAGTTTTAATCCTCATTATCTGCGAACTAAATTTTTTGCAATAAATGAATCGTTTTCTAAAAAAAAGTACTGATGATAGAGATATGAAATTTTCACAGCATGCCAAGTGTGAGATTCAACACATATGGAACTAGAATAATTAAAATGTCCTGAGTTGTTTTGTTTTTTGATCATTTATTTACAAAACTACGTCAAAAAATTGAGTTTATGAAAAGAAAAGGATAACATGCGCCACAATGCAATGTTAGTAATACTTCTAGTTCACTGTATCTAGAAAGGTGCATTCAATAATTATGAAAAATTGTAAGTTGGTGTCTTAAAAAGTTTCCAAGATAATGGGTCACAAAATTCGATAATTTAACATTGGCGGCATAGGACATACAATGTCCCCTTAAGTACAGAGCTATTGTATCAGCAATATCTGAAAGGAATCTAATGAGTATACAGCCTGGACCGGAGGACTTGCCTTTATTGAGCTATTTAAGCTGATTTGTACATCAAGGACATGTACTTCTAGGTTACTCTTTTTGGCATCAGTTCTTGATTCTGATTCTGGAATATTTACTTCACCTTCTTTGGTGAAGGAATTTTGGAAAACTGTATTTAGTAACTCTGCTTTAGTGTCACTGTTATCGGTGACATTACCTTCGTATCGCGCAGTGAAGGTATTGACTGTGTCTTGCCACTTGGGTGCTTCGCATGCGACCAGAAGATCTTTGGATTTTCTAATAGATTGAGACAGAGTTTCGTTGAGGAAACTATTAAAAGCACCTCTCATTGAACTTCGCTCTAAATGTCGATCTATTGTAGAACTTCGCCAGTCTTGGGGCTTTTGCGGTCTTTTAAATTTGGCACACTTTTTTGTTGCTTCTATAATAGTGTTCTGACCTGTTTTGTGTACCTGTTATGAATTAATTTGGGATAAATCTCTCCATTACTATCGATTGTAATTTTGTTTTGAATTTTAAGCTGTGAAGTTGTTCTCATGTTTAAATAATTGAATTTTTCAAGTGTAATTGTGATCTACTGTCCAGTTCTACTATATCGACTGTTTAAGCGCATTTACAATTGCTAAGAATGCTGATATGGTAACTGTCTACGGTTTTTGTAATGGGTATACTGTTACTGCTTGTAGAGAAAACGAATACGATTTTCCAACAGCAGAATACCAGATTCTAGAGTGTTTACTCCAGTTTTCACCAGCCTACATAAAACTAGTACGGTGCGTAGCAGTCATATTTCATGTGAACGGACATATTAAGGGTATACGGAACGCCCTATGCTTACAATGTTAAATTGAGCTAGAAGTTAGGAACATTTTCTCATTTGTTATTTGGACGATACTCTTGATTTTTTCACAGAACGCAGAGATATGTTCTGCTTTAATGCTGAATTATTAATTTTGAAAAAATAATGTATAGTTTTTCAGATATTTTATTTTTTGTAAATGGTAAAAAAAGTTATACATTTTAACAAGTATTTTAAAATGTACATCCATTAATACAAAATAATTCCACAAATCTTTTAATTCAGATATATTAGGTCTTAAGGAACAACTACAGAAAATTTCATCTTTCTACTATAAATAGGCCCTGAGAAAATGTACCTTATACACAAAAAAACTAAAGTTACGGGAAATTAGCTTCAAAGTTTTTACTTCAGTACAAGCCTGCTCCATAGCTTGTATCATCAGAATCGTCCAACAGCTTCCTCTTGATGGCTCTGCTATGCTGTCTAGCCATCTTTGAATATACTTTTATGGCATTATCTGAAGACCTGAGCCGTTCCTTGTCCAAACAAAGCATAGCTGCGGCAGTTCGTAGTCCTACACAGAGCCCCAACTTCTGCAGAACTTTGCACTTTGTTATATTGCCCTGATTGAATGATGAAACAGCATCATAAACGCCAAAGTGAAGTGTGTTTATACCCACAAACACAGTTTTAGGTAGTCTATTCCATATCACATGGTTCACACACTCATTTGGATTTTGAGTCCGGCCATGAAGACATTTCTTTAGTAGACTAATATCCGCGAGATCTCGGAATATTGGTTTTATTTCATCCATTATGGCAGGTGGCAGGTGATGAGGGTGATTGTATTGTTTCTTAGTTACCTTGCCTCTGTTGTACTTGCAGCAACTATCGTCTCCTTTTGGACATAGCCCATGTTGGGGATTCTCATTGTTTGAAGCTGTATGGAAAAACAGAGCCCAGACTGCTCTTCTCATTAATTCTGCATCTGCTGTATTCTGTCTTATTGCTAGACCATAGCACTTCTGAATATGATCTATTGTAGCATCTGTCAGTCTATTTTTCCCATCTAAAGTTTTTCCATCGCTCAATTTCTTGCCTTTCATGCTAGCCTTGAGCTGTCGAAGTCTTGATCCCATCCTTTTCTGAATATGGCCAACACACTCCAGTTTGGAAATTTTCACATCGTTACCATAGGGTCTCAGTTCCTCAATTTCTTTGAAAGCCTTTGAGTCACCATCTCCAAGATAATTTATGTATCTAAAGTTGTACCATTTTACTGAGCGTTGATAAATACTTCTTACACCAGCAACTTCCATACCACCACTTGACCCATAGTAATTTGCCATGCACTCCTCTTCATGTTTATTTTTCATTTTCTCCTTGCATCTGCAATGCTTGGAAAGTATTGCCACATCAACTACCTTACCAGTGTCCACACTTGTAGCTATTACTACACCATTCAGAGATGTGTGGCCTCTCTTCTGCCAGCTTCCACCAAAAGCTATGGACAAGTCTCTGCTATTATTATTTTCAACAACTGCTTCCTCAACAGCATCTTTCATGTTTTCCTGTGCCACATCTTCTACAGCAGAGCCTATTGCAATTATGTGTTTGTTAAATTTTGAAGGTGGAGGAGGGAGGTTCATCACACCAAAAACATGGCACCTGCAGCCCTGCCCTTTCCTGTACACCGTAATCCATAAACCAGTCTAATGTTTATATCGTATAGTTTACCTGTATCTGCAGTAACATGTGAGGAATTGAAGAAAGTAACACTGTGTTTGAAATAACTGCACATCAACTCTAATTCACAAGCAAGTCCTACATGCAAGTTTGTTTTCAATGAAACACCACATTTTCCACATTGTTTGCAGCACACATTGTTCTCCAAAATGTTTGATAATAAAGAGACGTTAATTACCTCATATTTTGTAGTCCCAGCATTTAGTTTTTTGTATTCTTCTTCAATTCCAGCTAGTTTTCTTCTTGAAGCACTTTCCGGTGTAGTGGCAGCAGCATCACTCAATGTATCACTACCAGTGTTGAGGTTAGTCGCTACTGGGACATCAGATACTGATGAAGACGAATCAGACGAATTTTTAGTACACTTTACTTTCTTGTGCCAATGTACACGCTTTCTAAATACATTCAGACTAGGTCTTGGCATGTTGAAGGAAAGAAAACTCAATGACTTCTCCACATACGACTTTCACAACAATGACATGGATGTACTCACAAAGGAAACAATACAAATGATGCAGAATCTATTGTCAACTGTCTAGCAGTGTAGCCAACAGAAAAGCTAACTCTCTTGTGCTCAGTTATATCTCTGGCAAGGCTGTCTATATCAGGTATATTTCGCGTCTCATATACAAGGTGCGGAACATCGTGTGTCGAAATTATTTTAAAAAATTATTTAAAATAGTTCTATTCACGTCATCCAAATATTTTATACATGGTATTAAACGGGAGAGCCTAAATTTTTCGAAAATGCATTTACCCAAAAAAAACCTCATTCCGTATACCCTTAACAATGTGGGATGAAGTAGCAGATATTATTCAGCTGTTACTTTTCA
This sequence comes from Schistocerca nitens, assembly GCF_023898315.1. Taxonomy (NCBI): domain Eukaryota; kingdom Metazoa; phylum Arthropoda; class Insecta; order Orthoptera; family Acrididae; genus Schistocerca; species Schistocerca nitens. Next base: position 501,779,163 of record NC_064621.1, read on the forward strand.
ACAATCACTCGCAGAATTTTAACATACAAAAATATTGTGGATATAACGTACGCACAGCCTCTATCCTTACCATATGTAGTGGATTCAAGAATTTCTATTAGGAGATAAAGGTCGATGATTGGAACTTTGTCGTAGGCTTATTTTAAATCGCCATGTAATCTCATTCATACTATTTGTACTTTTGACTGTCTATCGCTTGCAACTCACATCGTTGGTGAGACGAAAACCCACATGCCTTTGTCGAGACGCATTTTGAGGAGCGCTACTCTATAAATGTGTGGCGAAGTATTACAGTCAGTTAGTTGATCGGGCCCTTCGTCTTACTGGCTCGTCATACAGGGCTCTGATGCGAAATGCCGTGTGTGAGCTTGTTTGATCTACATCAACTGCACCTATTGGGAGGCGGATCGCTCTTTCCAATCCAAATGCTTAATAAAGTTATCCATCGAAGTTAAATTTAACGCAGTTTTGTTAGTAAGGTGATGCTAATATTAAATTCCAACTGCCGACATTTCCACAACTATTATACTGATTAATTTCATCTGAGGGATTTACTAATTACGAAATGAAACACATGATCCAAGTAAATCCCAGTTTTTTCACGTTATTATGTGTACACAGGATAATTGAAAACATTAAACTTTCGTTACACACTTCAAGAACATTCAACTCATACATGAAATCGACTGCAGAAAAAGTGCACTAAGGATCTGGAAAGAGAATGTATGACTTGCTTAACCACTTCCTATCAGATTCATTAAGCGTAAAGAACTTGTGTGAATACGGTAATTGCATGATCGAGAGAAAGAAGGAGAACTTCTTGAGCGCTATGCCCATGGATCGGTCGAGGTGAGCCTGCGTGAATTTGAGTCTAACGTATCCCTAACTTTATTGTTATCCAAGCAGTAGTCAGCAGGGAAGAAATAGGGATCCAGTCTACTAATATCAAACATAGGCCTTAATTTGAGGAAGAAATTCTTGAGAACGTACGTCTGGAGGACAACGTTGTTTGGTAATGAAACACGGACTGTGGGAAAACCGGAAGAAAAGGGAATCTAAGAGGTTGAGATGTGGTTGTGCAGAAGAATGTTGAAAATTAGGTGGACTGGTAAGGTAAGGAACGATGAGATTATCCGCAGAATCGGCGGGGAAAGGAAATAGGGAAAACACTGCCAAGAAGAAGGATAATAGGACACTTGTTAAGACATCAGGGCGTAACTTCTATGATACTAGAGGGAACTATAGAGCGAGACAGAGATCGGGATAAATAATGGCTGGAAAAAAGAAAGAAAAAGCTGCTGAACCATATCTATGACAGACGAGATGACTTCAGACGTGTAGGTGAAGGCCAAGAGATTTTCGAGTGCTACCAATCTAGCTGCAGATATTTCCGTCATCTCTATCCGTATCTTAAGGCCAAGACCCTCTGTGTTGCCTGCTTATGAAGTGATGCGAAGAGAAGCCTGCAAAAGCTCCCTGAAGTGAAAACAAGTCTGAAGTCTCGAGAAGTCTGCAGAAGTCCGGTGAAGAGTGAAGACACTATGCTCCCAGTAACTGCTCTGTGCGCGATTCCACGCTAAAAAAAATTTGACCGCCATTGACAAGGTTCTTTCTTCCTCTTGTCAATACCATTTGTAGTTTTACTCCCACCATGGATTGTAAAAAAACGTAGCCTCCAATATGATGTCTGTCGACCTGCTCTGTACCGAGAATTCTGGGCCTTTGGCCTCCGTCATGAACGCCTGCTTTTTAGTCAGCTAATAACCGGTTGGAAAAATATTGAAACAGCACTATTTTTTCACGAGTTCTCAACACTCTTCTTTGGGCCTGTGCGTGGAGAAATTTCTCTCATCCCACTGTTACAGCTACAGCCAGTCGCCTCTGCCCCTGGTGATATAAAACGACACACAAAACTGCACATCCTCCCCTCGGTACCAGCGCCGGAGAGGTCGGCTGATCTGCTATCCACGCTCCGCTCTTATCGCTACAATAAAATTTGCGTTTCACAAGGGAAACCCAACTGTACGTAAGCCCATATTGTTAATTAGGGAAGAAGAAGGTGATATGATCTTACAATCTTTGGTATTACTCTCGTATTAAATCAGAGAAAGATTCCATCGATCTGAACATGTTTTCTCGATTGATTAATTAGATTTGCATATCAAAAAGAGAAAAAAATGAGGATAGGCTAGACCTAATTAAAAATGATCTTCCTGAAATTATTGGAAGAGGTTCCTTTACATACATGGATAGGTATGCTCTTACAGCATAGTGGGAGTCCTTTGACATTCTCATGAGCTGAAATATCATCTAAATCTAACATTCCCCAGATGATAGATCGCCAGAAATGGTCACATGTCTTGGTATCAAGGTCCCCAGACCTTACCTCATTAGATTTTTGCTTCTTTGTATGGGTTCAGTGGGGAATTCTACATAGAAAAGGTAAACATAATAAACGAATTGATTGTTCGGATTATGAGGAATGGTGACCAAGAACTTATTATAGGGGGACGACGTATTCGTGACTGTGGAGAACGGAGTTCTGAGGGGCGTTGTGGCCACATCACTGAACGGCGGCGCTCTCTACAACCAGTTCCTGGGCGTACCATACGCCACAGCGCCGCTGGGAGATCTGCGATTCCGTGTAAGTATTACACATTAAAATTTTTATTTCTATAGCAATCCTTTGTATAAATTTTCTCTTAGTCTCAGTTTCGGAGCTTAGCAGGCTTTCAGTATATTAATGCACGATGAAAGCCCTCTTGATAACTTTATTTAACAAACAAATTTAATCGTTCTTTTTATGACGTCATTCAATCCAATGTGGTCCTTGTGGAGGCTCGTATTATATTAGAATGATCCTAATGTGCGTTCGAATGAAAACGATGAAGAATTGTTGAGGACATCGGGGCTAGTTGCTACTGTTATTGTAAAGAAAATTACGGCAAGTATGTTTCATAGCTGTTTTAAAGCACTGGAACTGTTAATGTAACACCAGTATAATAAACAGATTACCTCCTCTTATTTTGCGATATCGGGAATTGCGGTCATTTGAGGTTATTTTCGTCGGTTGTTGTGGTGCTCATTTGAGAACTGATAGGACGTATCGCTCCACGCTAGTATATCCTGTGCAAGTCTCGTAATATCTGCAGAACAACTTACATCCACTTCAGAGTGCTTACTGTAGTCAAGTCTTGGTATCTCTCTACAGACCTCCACCCTGCCCCCCAGAGAGCTCTCGCTTGACACCACTGAAATCGCAAACGACGTTGGTCTGGGGTCACTGGAAAGCACGCTACACGGTGGTTCTCTCTGAGCTGGCCTTGAAGTAACCGATTTGTATCAGTTCGTTAAATAACTGTGGTGTCAACTGCTGCTCAAATTGCTGCTACTAGCGCCACTTAGGCGACTGGCGCGAAATTTGAACAGACATTTTCTTTCAGATGTAGAAACACGCCTACCAACCTTCCTCAAATTGGTCGGTAGAGGCGGCTGTTGACAAACTAGAAACGACTGAGGACAGTCCTAGTCTCCTAAGTTTGTCGACTTATTGTGCAACCAGACCAACTCGATTACAGAATTCTATGACTGCACTTGCCACTGTATTTCACCCCATAGAGTTTTGAGATGGTTCCAGTCTCCGGACAGTACATATTTTCGACATTCAAATTTGAAACTAGTTTCGTCACATATATGACAGACGTATTTCGACTGTCGTATTTAGCTCCCAAGATTAATTATAAATGTACACATGTACAGTATAGCATGAGGGTGTTTTTCAGGAAACACTACTCCGTCGCGTAAAACTGAATGTATCTCCAGCAAGCCAGCACGAGTCTTCTTCGTCCACAGTAAACGGCAAACTAGTGTTTTGATTCCGTTGTACAGCAAAGGGAGGGGCATCCTTGTGGGAAATGGAGAATGATAGTCGGGCACGTATACTGATGCATGTTTATGTTATTTTGAGAACCGGCTTAGGAATTCAGGCGCCAGAGGATCTGCAGGTCGATAAGGGCTGTATGAGGAAAGCGAGAGAAAAGTCTGAGGATACTGTTTCTGCACAGTTATGCAAGGTTTCGCATCCCTCTTGACTGCAGCACAGCGCTGAATTCGCCACCGCATCTAGGAATCGATATAATGTCCCTTGAACAGCGTGACAACCAAAAACGTTCCAAGATATTAAGTGATTGCTAAAGCCCGTCGGGCTCAGGAATGTTAAATCTGCTGTTGATTAGAGTCGCTGATAGTCAGGGCTAGAAGTGTGTGAGAATTATTTAATGAGTAAAAACTTTGTTCCCATATTACAGGAGGTGGCAATTACCTCCTAGTGTCCCGTCTTGTCCTTACAGTGCCCATCTACAAGGAGGGTATCATAAGTGATCCACAAAACCATAGTCCAGCAACATCGACATCTACAAGTATCTGTCGTAGATATTACTGCCAGTGGCGCTGAGAAACTGTTGAAATCGGTCAAATCAAATCTCCAGAGCCTGTGACAAACTATACAGAATATCCCGCTGTGTTTCCCATGTTTTAATCATAATATACCACAGAGCTTCCGAAAAAAAAAAACTGTATCCAGCAGTTAAAAGTAAGTGAAGTCATAACCATCTGCAAGAGGACTATCAGAAATGGTCAACAAAACTACCGTCCAATGTCATTCACACCCATTTGTTTTACAGTTTCCTAACATATTATGACAAGTGGAAAGATCTATATAATCAGTAATAAACCAGAAAGAGAATCAGGACTCATATTTCAACGAAACGGTCAACAGCTCTGGACACGTGCATGTAGAAGAACTGCAGCTCAGATTTAGAGGGGCGAGGGGGGGGGGGGGGGACGAATTGTTGTAGGGGAGGAGACCTGACAGCGAGGTCATCGGTCTCATCGGATTAGGGAGGGAGTGGGAAGGAAGTCGGACGTGCCCTTTCAACGGAACAATCCCGGCATTTTCCTGGAGCGATTTAGGTAAATCACGGAAAACCTAAATCAGAATGGTGCGACACGGGATTGAACCGTCGTTCTCCCGAATGCGAGTCCAGTGTACTAACCACTGCACCACCTCGCTCGGTCAGGTTTAGAATAACTGAGTTCGTATACAATAGGATCTGCAATCTGAATATTGTTACCCCAAAATCATGTTTCAACTCCTTGGTATTTTTTTGGTGACTTTTTTTATTTTCTCTCTTTTTCTGCCTTGGTAATTTCTGAGTGTATTATAATTATTGTATATTAGATACTGGTTATGGTATAAATATTTTATAAAGGACTTTCAGTTAGCCGGCCGGAGTGGCCGAGCGGTTCTAGGCGCTACAGTCGAATCCTGCCTCGGACATGGATGTGTGTGATGTCCTTAGGTTAGTTAGGTTTAAGTAGGTCTAAGTTCTAGGGGACTGATGACCACAGCAGTTAAGTCCCATAGTACTCAGAGCCATTTTTGAACTGTCAGTTAATACTGAAAGTAATTGAAAAGTTATGTACCATTTTTCACGCAACCCACATTTATGGAGCGATTGATACGTTTCGTAACTTACAAGCGACAATGATCATATTGTTGATATTTGATGGACACAATCCATTTAAACGACGGGCGTTGGTCGCAAAATGTATGAAATATTGCGGTAATGAACCAATCAACTTTGGAAATACCATACTTTTATTGGGATAGGCCGGCAGCGCTGCTTGGTGAATGTCGTCGAGATGAATGTTGCATACGTTTCCTTGTATGTATCCACCATATATTGTCAACATGTCCCACTGCAGGTGGTTCCCAAAGATCATTGCTAAAAAAAAAAAAAGACTTCGATATTAATCTTTGATTACGCCACTGACGAAACAAAAAAATGGGGGAGGAAATTTTATCCATGGGTTATGTGTTCCTTTTGCTGGCAACATTTCCATATGCATCGTAAAGCCGTCCTGACTGTTATCAACTTGCTGTGTAACTGTGTCCTCCCGGGCGTTCAGCTGAGCTGTTGTTACCATTTTCGGCACAATATTTACACGACTGATTCAACCATCTTCTTCAGGTGCTGTGACTTGTGCTGCAATGTGTACTAGCCGTCTGGATTCCAACCAGACTATGATCCAACCATCTTCTTCAGGTGCTGTGACTTGTGCAGCAATGTGTACTCGCCATCTGGACTCCAACCAGACTATGTCTGTTGTTGGTCTCGCGCCGTTGTTGGTCTTAGCTGTACAGGTTGTTTCAAAGTCTTTACAAGAAACTTCCATGGGTGATAGATCGTCATGGGGAACAACTTTTGTTAGAGACAAAATGTTCTCTGACACTTCTCGGGGCCGGTAGGCGTCCTTTTGCATTCGATATACTCTGAGAGGTTACGATGTCCGAGAGACTTAGCGTTTGCGCCACGATACTAGTCCCATCATGTTTCATTTCTTGATTATATAAGAGGAAGTGCTTGATGACAGCTGATCTGCTAGGTTGTTTTAATCAGGTATGTCGCTGATGTTCCTTGAATCTCTGTCACACGTAAGACACATTCTTTGGAATATTGTACACTAACGACTTTCGAAGACCTGGATCATCTTTAATATTACAAAGAAGACTTTTTTTTCTATTTTTTTTGACGGGCGAAAAGTACACTAGATCCCTCTTTTCCGTAGGTGTCTATTGGTCTTTCCAGATATTTACCCAGCATGAGGGAGTTAAGCGATTCTTGATTTTATTTCTCTATCTCAGTCTCAACTTTTTTCTGAGGTTTTCTTGATTTTAATAGTAAAATGCGACCCAGATCGCAATAAATTATTTATTTATAAATCTGGTAACAGGTTTCGGTCTATGTGATCACCTTCAGACGAAAGGCTCCAGTGACATCAGGATCCGGTTCATGGAGCGGCCTTGTGTGTCACAGACTGGTGCCTGTCACAAGCTGCTTCCTTGATCGGGACTGCAACGCTCGCTCAGTTCGACCATCTGAATCTGAGTACACATTTCTTCGGAATATTATTCATAGATGTAATTCTTCGTCGAGGCTCTCCATGTCTGGAAGTGTTCGAGCTCTATGGAGCAGAATCTGTAACATCGAATGTCTTTGTGACGCATAGCGTGAAGACAGTCAGTGTAAGTCAGTGTAAGTGGCTTTTCTATATACACTGTGACTCAAGAATGCATCCGGTATTCTCATTACTGTTGTTGTTGTTGTTGTGGTCTTCAGTCCTGAGACTGGTTTGATGCAGCTCTCCATGCTACTCTATCCTGTGCAAGCTTCTTCATCTCCCAGTACTTACTGCAACCTACATCCTTCTGAATCTGCTTAGTGTATTCATCTCTTGGTCTCCCTCTACGATTTTTACCGTCCACACTGCCCTCTAATGCTAAATTTGTGATCCCTTGATGCCTCAGAACATGTCCTACCAACCGGTCCCTTCTTCTTGTCAAGTTGTGCCACAAACTCCTCTTCTCCCCACTTCTATTCAATACCTCCTCATTAGTTATGTGATCTACCCATCTAATCTTCAGCATTCTTCTGTAGCACCACATTTCGAAAGCTTTTATTCTCTTCTTGTCCGAACTATTTATCGTCCATGTTTCACTTCCATACATGGCTACACTCCGTACAAATACTTTCAGAAACGACTTCCTGACACTTAAATCTATACTCGATGTTAACAAATTTCTCTTCTTCAGAAACACTTTTCTTGCCATTGCCAGTCTACATTTTATATCCTCTCTACTTCGACCATCATCAGTTATTTTGCTCCCCAAATAGCAAAACTCCTTTACTACTTTAAGTGTCTCATTTCCTCATCTAATTCCCTCAGCATCACCCGACTTAATTCCACTACATTCCATTATCCTCGTTTTGCTTTTGTTGATGTTCATCTTATATCCTCCATTTCGAGACACTGTCCATTCCGTTCAGCTGCTCTTCCAAGTCCTTACAATGTCATCGGCAAACCTCAAAGTTTTTATTTCTTCTCCATGGATTTTAATACCTACTCCAAATTTTTCTTTTGTTTCCTTTACTGCTTGGCCGGCCGAAGTGGCCGTGCGGTTATAGGCGCTGCAGTCTGGAACCGCGAGACCACTACGGTCGCAGGTTCGAATCCTTCCTCGGGCATGGATGTGTGTGATGTCCTTAGGTTAGTTAGGTTTAACTAGTTCTGAGTCCTAGGGGACTAATCAACTCATAAGTTGAGTCCCATAGTGCTCAGAGCCATTTGAGCCTTTACTGCTTGCTGAATATCTAGATTGAATAACATTGGGGAGAGGCTACAACCCTGTCTCACTCCCTTCCCAACCACTGATTCCCTTTCATGTCCCTCAACTCTTATAACTGCCATCTAGTTTCTGTAAAAATTGTAAATAGCCTTTTGCTCCTTGTATTTTTCCCCTGCCACCTTTAGAATTTGAAAGAGAGTATTCCAGTCAACATTGTCAAAAGCTTTCTCTAAGTCAATAAATGTTAGAAACGTAGGTTGCCTTTCCTTAATCTTTCTTCTAAGATAAGTTGTAAGGTCAGTATTGCCTCTCTCATTACTAAAAAGTCGAAAAAAGGTAGCTGACCCACCTTTGGAAGTTTTATCGTGCATTTTACATTAGGATGGTTAGAATTTATATGTTTCATAAGCTCTTCAATTGTTTTGTTCCATGTGGTGGCACCAGTGTCATCTACGTATGGATAGCAACACGTTGTTGTGCTTAAAATGAAAATAACGGCTCAGCTGGGCACCTGAAGTTACTACATTAATCAGTCACGGCGAGAAAATCTGAGGGATCTCAACCATGTACTGTCCTTGTCACCACGAAGCAAGTAGGCTTATGTTTCCACTATAGCGTGTCAGTCGTCTGGGTTGATGTAAGGAAACGGGTGAAGACCTTAATCTGGCTCCGGAAAACAATCAGATTAGTAAATAAATATTATGTTAGTAATCTGCAAGGAAGGTATTGTTATTTCGGAGTATTAATTTTTAAACGTTTGCAAAACTGCACCATATGGTGATGCGTAAGTATGTGAGGCAATGGCGATTCGTTGTTCCAGCAGCCCCTTGACCCGTGTGCTTATCTGCGCAGGCTCCGCAGCCAGCGGCCTCGTGGTCCGGTATTCGAGATGCTCTGTCCTTTGCCGACATGTGCACTCAGCCCGGCCTTATGGGCTTGTTGCCCAATGCTACCGGCTCCGAAGACTGCCTCTACCTGAACGTCTACGTACCGGCTGCGGCGAGTGGTCCTCTGCCAGTCATGTTTTACATCCACGGCGGCGCCTTCAAGTTTGGATATCCCTTCTTCAGCAATCCGGACTACTTAGTGGAGAAGGGTGTTGTGTTGGTCACAATCTCTTATCGCCTTGGCGCCCTTGGTAAGTAAATCCTTTTGCTTTTGCTTTTCGAGTGCAATGTGGACTCAGGCTTTCGCTGAAAGTCACGTAAGTGCAGAAGATTTTGGTTTACGAGAAATAACACAGAGGATTTCAAGCTTTTCAGGAGTAGTCTGATGCCAAAACAGAGCACATAAAAGAGAATGTAAATTCCGCTCACTTAATTATGTTACAAGACGTCTGACTGATTTGATGCGGTTCGCTATGAATGCATCTCCTGTAGCAACCCCTCCAGATCCATTTCCTCGTTATGGGATAAATAAGGCAACTTTCCACACGTTTACTTCCTCTCTCGCACACAGAACACACAGGTTAACATGAACGCTTAAGTACCAAAGTTGGACGCTCAAAGCGTGGAAAGGGTCACCTAGCACGATAATTTCCCCAGAACATTGGGATAGGTCGATAGCCCGGTACACATTGTGTCACGTTTGCGCTAAACGCTTTTGTTTTAGTTATCAGTCATCTCACAGGTTTTGTAGGTCAGCAACGACTTCTTGTCCCGTGTCACCCTCTTGACTTCAGAGTAGCACTTCCACCCGACGCCCTCACTTCTTGGATAAATTCCGGTATCAGCCCCCTCCTAAAGTTTTTCCGCATAATAGACAGGAGACGAACTTGTGGAAGACAAGAAGCCATCAGACTTCACCGTGCTAGAGAGAACTATAGACGTATTTTTCATACGTTCGTCTCCTGCCGATTTTGGGAAAACCTTCTAGCATATTATCAGTCCACCTAATTTTCAACGTTCTTCTATAACACTACATTTCAAGCACTTCGATTTCCGGTTTTCTGAGTCCATGATTCACTTCCATACAATGTTGTGCTCCAAACGCACATTCTCACAAGCTACTTTTCCAAACCAAAGGCAATGTTTGATACTAGTAGAGTCCTTTTGGCCAGAAATGCCTCATGCCTGTGCTAATTTGCTCTTTATGTCCTCCTTTTCTCGCCTGTTATGTGTGATTTTGATGCCAGGGTAGTAGAAATCCTTTTCGTCTACTTGGTGGTGCATAATTTTGATGTTAAATTTGTCGCTAATCCCAATACTTCCATGCATACTACGTGCCCGTTAGACTGTCCATTTCATTCAACAGGTCCTACAGTTGTCCACACTTTCACTGAACATTGAAACGTCATCAGCACAACTACATTTATACACTGTAAGAAAGAAAACGAAGGAACAATCCAAATGGGATGGAAACCGAGAGGTGTACGGACAAACAGATGATTAAAATTTCAGGAAAGTTGGATGGTTTATTCAGGAGAAAGAGCTTCACAAATTGAGCAAGACAATAACGTGGTTGTCGACCTCTGCCCCTTATGCAACCAGTTATTCGGCTTGGCATTGATTGTTGGAGCTGGGTGTCCTCCTGAGAGATATCATTCCAAATTCTGTCCAATTGGCATGTTAGATAGTCACCACGAAGGGCAAGAAAACGAGGAGTATATTGTAAGGGTGCCATGGATAAGAACCGAATGCTATGAAGTGGCACCCCACACCATCACTCCCGGTTGTTAGCCCATATGGCGGGCGACAATCACTTTAGTATTCCATCGCTGTCCAGGGTGTCTCCAGATACGTCTTCGCTGGCACGTCTTTGCTGGTCATTGGGGCTCAGTTCGAAGCGGGACTCATCACTGAAGACGAATCTGCTTCTGATCAGCGAAGACATGGCTGGAGACGCTCTGGACAGAGGTGGGATACTAACCTGACTGCCACCTGCCATACAGTCTGACAACAGGGGTGATGGTGTGGGGTGCCATTTCCTTTCATAGTAGGACCCCTTTGGCTGAAATCTACGGCACCCTTACGGGACAGCGATACGTCGACGACATTCTATGTCTCTTTTTGTTACTCTTCATGGCAAGCTATCCTGGGCTTACATTTCAGCAAGGTAATGTCCGCCCTCACATGGCGCGAGTCTCTACTGCTCGTCTTCCTGCTCGCCAAAACCCCACCTTGGCCTGCAAGGTCACCAGATCTCTCCGCAGTTCAGCACGTTTGGACAATTATGGGAAGGGCCGTGCAATCAGTTGGGGATTTTGACGATCTAACACGCCAATTGGACAGAATTTGACACGATATACCACTGGAGGACATTCAACTCCATCAATCAATGCCAAGCCGAATACCTGAGCAGCAGAAGTGGACAACGGTGTTATTGACTTGCTCAATTTGTGAAGCTCCGTCTCTTGAATGAATCATCCAATTTTTCTGAAATTTTAATCATTTGTTCGTCTGTAAATGTACGCCACATCTACTGATTTCCGTCCCATGTGGTTAATTCCTTCGTGGCGCGTGTCTTGGCTTGGATTTCGATGTATAGATTGAGCAGTAGGTGGAAGTACATCCCTGTCTTACATCATTTCCAATCCGAGCACTTCGTTCTTGGGCTTTCATTCTCAGTTTTGCATTTTGGCTGCCTCCGTAGGTGAATGGTTAGTGTCATTGCCCTTATACAGAAGGATATGTCTTCGGTTGTAGATACCTCCAGGGATTTTTTTCTGATGTAGCGAGTTCCACTGAGCCTCATGAGGCCCAATGAGGAGCTACTTGAATAAAGAAGCAGCAGTATCATCCAGATTCACCTACTGGTAAACTGAAGGTATTGGTGACATGATAATCACATTTAACAAAGAAATTCGCCAAACAGCTGTGCTAATTGAAAAGTTATTTTCTTTTTTTTTCGCCACCAGTTTCGGCAATTCAGTATGCCTCCTTCAGGCCCCTTGTACACTTCTCAAAAATGATCGATATTGGCATACTGGGGCCATCTGTTTCTGGATGTCGTGAATTCTCAAGTACTTCCTTCGAAGACTTGACTGAGTTGCAGCTTTCGAAAACGCGAAGCTGGTCAAATGTTAAGGGCTGCTGTCGTGAGTATCTACGAAAAGAGCTAGAAGGACAGTGAAACAACCTCTAGGCGCTGAATGGTTGGACGTCCACGACTCATCACATAACGTGGGGTTAGGAAGTTTTTCTGCTCTATAAAGTAGAATAAATAGAGATCTGTGAAATCTCTGCTGAAAAAGGACAATACTGGTTCACGCACAAGTGTTTCGGAGCACACCGCTCATCGCACATAGTTGAACATGGAGCTCTGCAGCAGACCATCATTACGCGTTCACACGTTGACCCAACATCGTCATTTAGGATTGCAGTGGGCACGGGACCATCGAGATTCTACCGTCGATCAGTGGAAACGTATTGGCTCTTCGGATGAATCACATATTTGCTACACTACGTTGATAGTCGTCTCCACATGGAGGTGAATGGCTGCTCGAAACGTGCAGCGCAACTGTGCGGCTGGTCCCGGCGGAGGTTCGAGTCCTCCCTCGGGCATGGGTATGTGTGTTTGTCCTTAGGATAATTTAGGTTAAGTAGTGTGTAAGACAGAGTCGACATTAATCCTACGTAATTATTCTTCACACAAGAATACGAGTCCCACTTTCTTGAACAAATGCATTGCAACGTCTTACGACGTTTAATAGGGCATCACGTCTTCTTATCAGGAATATTTTCTACTTTTGCAAATACACAAGCACGTTATCATGTTTGGAAAAGGGTCTTCTTACATAAATTATAAATTATTTATACCATATCACTCATCTTAGTCACATCAAAATGTCAGCAGCTCATGGCCCTGTGTTTAGCATTGTTGACCATCACGAGACCCGGGTTCGATTCCTGGCTGAGTCGGGGATTTTCTACGCTCAGGAGTGGGTATGTGTGTTGTCTTCATCATCATTCCATCATCATTTCATCATCATTACCACGCAGTCTGCCGAGGTGGTGTCAAATAAAAAGACTTGCTCCAGGCGGCCGAACATTCCACATAGGGACTCCTGAAAAATAAAGCCATATGCACATTTCATTTCATTTGGTGTATTGCAACAGCTATAAATACAAGTGAAACTTACCCAGAGAAGAAAAGAAAAGTGAATATAATAATACTAAACAATAAAAGGAGTCGATATATCACTTTCTCTTAGGCATTTCTCGCAAAAAGACCATGACAGTCAAGTCAAGGAGACTTCCGCGCACCATACGCAAAAAAAAAAAAAAAAAAAAAAAAAGATCGGGGAGTGGTGACAATCGTACACACATTACCCTTCAAACTATAATGTTTGAAACCGACATAAATGATTATGAGTAACCGGTATCAACGATTGTGAGTACACATCTGCAGAAGCTTGTGATGAAGTGGGTGATTTTAGACGTGTTGAACGTTGTGGAGAACATGCAAAATCTCCGTAGAAGGTGGTGCAGGTGACTTACGTTATACTGGTCGGGCCTTCCCACTGGAGACTGCGCTATATAAGATGATCCTTCCACAGATTACTTTAGCGAATAAACGCATAGGATTTCCTCCAACCTGTTCTCAAGCTCTCTCAGATACTGTCCCCCGAAGCAGCTCTCTTAGCGCACTGGATTCTCCAGAAGATGCAGACAGGCGACTTGTGTTTACAAGTAGTGGTGCGGGTAGCTAATTTATTTGAAATAATTCCATTTATTTGCAAACACGGAAAAACTTTTATAAAACTTTTATGAATTCCGAGAGCGTGGTACAGCCGACCTTCACATAAGAACAAGCTCTGAGTACGTTCCATCGTCGACTGTCGAGGTTGGCGTGCAACCGAAATTTCTATCTTACGTCGTAATACTTTGTAGCCCTTCGTATATCTTTGGTAAGTTAACAGTATTCATTCGTTTACTGAATTTAGTGGTTTACTGCACAGCGTTATTATTATAGTGGAGCTCTCATGACCCTTAGGCTCGTTCTAGTACCATTTATGGAATAAGTAGACTTAAATCATTACTATTTCATAAAGTAAGATCGGCGTTTCGCACCAGAACACTGGTGGTTCTTCTACGTCCTGACTGCCGAGCAATATCCTCTCTCAAGGCTCGCATTCCTCTCCCAAGTCTTCTGATTCACTAAAGTGCCATACGGTGCAGTCGTTACCACTGCCTCCGTGAGAATCAGCTTCCTACTCGCTGCCGGCTTACTCTGCAGCACTGCTTAAGGCAGCGAATTGACTTCTGCTGTCTGACAAGTTACAGTAACCGTAAAATTTGGAACAATAAATACACTCCAAAACAAGAGGAACTTCACAAATATAGTTTAAGAATCGTCTGTGAACTGTCCTCTATTCACCACATTGTCTTTTCATAGTTAATACATTAAATTGTTAATGACATGAATGTTGGCACTTCAAGCTCATTTGAGGAAGAACGTTATGGTAAGAAAGGAAAAGTCTTCTCTACATTCACAGTATAATGCCAATATGTGGGTGCTACGTTGACGAGTTACGCAAAGGATTGATCTGACAAGTACCCTTTGGCTCCTGCAAGAAGCAATTTCCACCCCACACTACTACAGAAGTCAGACAGACGCTCCTAACGTACCAAAAATGCCTGAAAAACTTTCAGCAATAAATATTTTCTGGAGTCGTCCGCTGTAAGGAAAATACACAAAAATATTCTATTCTCTTTCGTAACTAGTGGGATACTTGTGTACTGGAGTATTTCTAGTTAGTGTGAGAAAAACATTACACGAAAGGAAAATATTATTTATTGCAAAATCTGAGAAAATCATGAGGAAATCAAGTGAAACTTTTATTTATAAACTGATACACAAATTTCCAGGTTCTTTTCGGAATAGGAGATTACCTCTTATGGAGAGGAATCCTGTTAATGAAATTTATATACAAAGTGTGGGAAAGCTCTTTTATCCCTTTTCGTTAAGAACGTTATTTACTCGGCAGAATGGCTGAAAGCCGCGCCTGCTCGACTTGAATAATTATCCGACTGAATTTTTCTAAGTACAGTCGAGGCTGTCGCGTGACAAATGTAATGGAGTGACGTGAATTAAGTATGTTATTTCTAATGGAGGAAAGATGGGGCTCGTCTACGCTGTAGTGCACAATACTGTGAGCTGCGACGACTACTGCCTGCATCGTTCACCGCTGAAAAACAACAAAACTATCTCTTTCTATCTGGACTGACCTTCGCCAATCAAACTCTCACTACCCCTTGATGAAGTCAAGGACTTCTATCTCCCCCTAGTCTAACTATTGCTGTGGTACACCGGTCAGACAACCAGTGCACCACGGTGCCATTCAATGTTCGCTCGCAAGCGCTAACTAATTCTCTGTCTGTGTTCACACCGCACATTAAGTGACGCGGCCAACACAGTGAACAAACGCTTAATTGTGAGCCACTCAATACAGAGTATCACTCCGATTAACTAGCGACAGAGATGCTCTCTCAGTGCAGTACTGAGTAGAGACTTTGTTCCTCGCTCTCTGTGAACACGCATGAGCACACTCACCCCTGCTACATGTTCCCACTTCAAGAGCGTCACCGGAGCGACCCCTCTCCATGCAAAAAAAGCGAAAGGGTATATCATCCGCTGTCTTTCCCTCACTCCTCCGGCTCATTGCGTCAGAAATAGTCCGCCAATCAGCGTTACTCTTACAAACGGGAGAATGGCGCTCTATTTAAGCCGAACAATCCCGAAATATATAGCATTGGCGTTAGGCGCTTACTGTCCACCTGTGAGAACTCTGAAACTGCGCACTAGGTCCGTCAAAAAATGCGTATGCTGGGGCTCTCCCAAACAATACAGCGGGTTTTGCTTTTAAGGTGAACACGCGGGCCATTATCCCTTTTCTCTGGCAAAAACTGTTTTGGTCCCTGGGCGGTCGGCCGGCCAGCACAGCTGCATGCTAACTCACCCTCCTACGGACTTTCCAGCGGGCTGGTTGCCTCCGCCAAACAAAAACTCCTGTGCCCATCATGTATTGAATGTTTGTGTACGCCAGCCTCGACTTTTTAATTTCGGTGCGCACTTCCGATTTATTTATTAAATTTGCATATTGATTAAATGGAAATATGTAAAATTGACTCTACCCTAACGAGTTTGGGCTCGAGTGAAACGTCTTGATGCGCAGAATACGATGGTGAGGTTGGAATATGTAGGAAATGAAGGTCAGGAGACCACGCTACCTTATAATAACTTATTCTGTTGTCTGAAACACCTAAATGCTGTTTTTAAATGCATGTCGGCGATGTTTTATAAAACCAAAGATATCCTTCAAACTCTTAGAACATTTCAAATTTTCCAAATACATGTAACCAGCTGAATAAAAATTCCTTTAATAGGTACAGCTGACATAATTTTCTTGGTACATGCCTAAGTCAATGATTATTCAACATTTTTCACAGAAACTCCAAGTGGATGTACGTTCACCAGAAATATACAGTGACATGACACGTAATTAAAAAATTACTCTTATTTTCGAAATTTAACTTCATTCTAGACTCGTAAATAAGAGACTGAAAACAATATTAAAAACATTCATTACACTCATTACACATTCAATTTTTTTCGTTATAAAATCGTGACTGGCACAAGATGTGGAGCTTCAGGATTCTGGTTGTGGTGGACTGTGGACTGTGACTAATGAAACTGGCGACGTGAAATCCCCTTTTCGTGCGAGGTATAACCTTCATCATTCGCCACATCTGCACGATGTATGGTCAACAAGACAAAACATTTTGCATGTCTTGATAAGCAGGGGTATTTTCAGTTGTGCACAACTCGCACCAGTCTCAAGGAACAAACACAGGCATCTGCAGCAGCGCACATGTAACAAACTTTCAGCAGTGTGTTTGTTCCCCTCTTATTATAATAGATTTGGGTTGGCTTTGAGGGACAGTCTTAGTAAACGTGTTCACGCTTCAGAAAGACAATGTTTTAGTTGACATCTCTAGGGAAGCGTCGTTTTTAAACGACGTCCAAATAAAGAATGAGACCAGTATCCCAGGATTCTCGCAAATCGTTCGCAACCGATTAAGGGATGCTGGCCTTATAGCCGAAATGGCTGCTAATAAAAAAGCCCTCTCTGATGATGACAAAATATTATAGGCTTGCCTCCGCTGAACTGAATGTAGATCGTGACTGGCACCATGTCATCTTTTCAAATGTGTCAATATTTAGCTCACTGTATGAGGGTCCGATGATGGTCTACAGGCGATGGCGAGCAGATTACAACTCGCTGTATGCGGTGCATCATTCTCGTGCTGGTGGTGGTGGATGTCATCGAATTTATGGTTACCCCGCCGCGAATCACTATGAGTGCATCATGAAACTACGGCACCGTAATTGACGACGCCCTATCCCAATGGAGTGATCCAGTTAGACAGAACTTCTCACCAATTCACACGTGTCTAATCGTCAGCAATATTTTTGGCAAGAGGCTGAAGTCGAACTGATCGACTGGCCTGTTTGGGCGTCGGACATGAATCTCTTGAAAATTTGTACACCAAAATGAAGCATCTTATGAACATACACTGACCGACACTGGGCCCAAGTACATTGTGGGACCTAGTGTTGGATACATGGGAGAATTTCGCGATCAAAGAGACGTATTTTCAGAGGCTTATTGCCTCCAAGCCACGGTGGGTGAGGCAAGTAATTGATTCCACTGGTCGTTAGACCTCATACTAGACCCCCCCCCCTCTCGATATGCATTTTATATTACAGCATTTGATACAACAGTATGTTTTTAGACCTCATACTAGACCGCCCCTCTTCTCGATATGCATTTTATATTACAACATTTGGTACAACAGAATGTTTGTTGATTCGAAAGCTAAGTAAAATCGCTATACTTTAAATATTATTTATTGATTTCGTGCTAATTAATATTGAATACATTTAAATTAAAAAAAAAAACAAAAAATTTGAGTAGAAATATTAATCGTGTCCTAATATGAGACAGACAGAGAAACGTTATAAAAACGGGTAAAAACGTAAAATAATAATATTCTCTTCCTTTCTGCCCATTCAACATCTTCTTGGTTAATTGTGGAAAGAAGTGCAGTCGGGGCATACAAAAACTTTTTTTCTAGTTAACATTCTTCGGAAGCCCAGGGATAGCACTCCATGCAATGTGACTATTTCTATGTGTCAATATTCAGAGTAACGAACACAGTAGTACATGCATTCAGCGTCTTCTTCTTCAAGCTGCACACCCGAAGCATTGTCCTCAATTAAATTTGTATCAAGCCCGAATGACAGAAACATTATGTTTCCTGTGGTTCTCTCTCCTTTGATTCCTTAGCTTTGAATAGTTTCAAACTTAGCCTGTGTGGAGCTCAGAAGGTGCTGATTATACTAGAGCCAGTGGCTCTTGATATGGCTTGGTGATCTGTGGAGCTGGCCAGATACCACCTAGTCTCACATTTTACTCCACCGTGGTCTAGGGGTAGCGTCTTTGATTCATAATCAAAACGTCCTCGGTCCCGGGTTCGATCCCCGCCACTGCCTAAATTTTGATAAATAATCAACATTGGCGGCCGAAGACTTTCGGCATAAGAAGTCAGCATCATTCTGCCAACGGCCTTGTCAAAGAGGGCGGAGGAGCGGATAGAGGTTCAGGGCACTCTCTTGTCTTAGGGGTGGGAAATTGCCCCTAAAGGCGGAAGAATCAGCAATGGTCAACGACATGAGGATGCAGAAGGCAATGGAAACCACTGCATTAAAGACACGTAATGTGTATCCACAGGACATGTGGCCTGTAATTGAAGAAGTGTCATGATGATCTCTCCATTGGCAAGGGGGAGGTTACCATGAGAAAAAGATTGAATGATCTACGAAAGGATAACGTTCTACGATTCGGGGCGTGGAATGTCAGAAGCTTGAACGTGGTAGGGAAACTAGAAAATCTGAAAAGGGAAATGCAAAGGCTCAATCTAGATATAGTAGGGGTCAGTGAAGTGAAGTGGAAGGAAGACAAGGATTTCTGGTCAGATGAGTATCGGGAAATATCAACAGCAGCAGAAAATGGTATAACAGGTGTAAGATTCGTTATGAATAGGAAGGTAGGGCAGAGGGTGTGTTACTGTGAACAGTTCAGTGACTGGGTTGTTCTAATCAGAATCGACAGCAGACCAACACCGACAACGATAGTTCAGGTATACATGCCGATGTCGCAAGCTGAAGATGAACAGATAGAGAAAGTGTATGAGGATATTGAAAGGGTAATGCAGTATGTAAAGGGGGACGAAAATCTAATAGTCATGGGCGACTGGAATGCAGTTGTAGGCGAAGGAGTAGAAGAAAAGGTTACAGGAGAATATGGGCTTGGGACAAGGAATGAAAGAAGAGAAAGACTAATTGAGTTCTGTAACAAGTTTCAGCTAGCAATAGCAAATACCCTGTTCAAGAATCACAAGAGGAGGAGGTATACTTGGAAAAGGCCAGGAGATACGGGAAGATTTCAATTAGATTACATCATGGTCAGACAGAGATTCCGAAATCAGATACTGGATTGTAAGGCGTACCCAGGAGCAGATATAGACTCAGATCACAAAATAGTAGTGTTGAAGAGTAGGCTGAAGTTCAAGACATTAGTCAGGAAGAATCAATATGCAAAGAAGTGGGATACGGGAGTACTAAGGAATGACGAGATATGTTTGAAGTTCTCTAACGCTATAGATACAGCAATAAGGAATAGCGCTGTAGGCAGTACAGTTGAATGGACATCTCTAAAAAGGGCCATCACAGAAGTTGGGAAGGAAAACATAGGTACAAAGAAGGTAGCTGCGAAGAAACCATGGGTAACAGAAGAAATACTTCAGTTGATTGATGAAAGGAGGAAGTCAAACATGTTCCGGGAAAATCAGGAATACAGAAATACAAGTCGCTGAGGAATGAAATAAATAGGAAGTGCGGGGAAGCTAAGACGAAATGGCTGCAGTAAAAATGTGAAGACATCGAAAAAGATATGATTGTCGGAAGGACAGACTCAGCATACAGGAAAGTCAAAACAACCTTTGGTGACATTAAAAGCAACGGTGGTAACATTAAGACTGCAACGGGAATCCCGCGGTTAAATGCAGAGGAGAGAGCAGATAGGTGGAAAGAATACATTGAAAGCCTCTATGAGGGTGAAGATTTGTCTGATGTGATAGAAGAAGAAATAGGAGTTGATTTAGAAGAGATAGGGGATCCAGTATTAGAATCGGAATTTAAAAGAGCTTTGGAGGACTTACGGTCAAATAAGGCAGAAGAGATAGATAACATTCCATCAGAATTTCTAAAATCATTGGGGGAAATGGCAACAAAACGACTATTCACGTTGGTGTGTAGAATATAAGAGTCTGGCGATATACCATCTGACTTTCGGAAATGCATCATCCATACAATTCCGAAGACGGCAAGAGCTGACAAGTGCGAGAATTATCGCACAATCAGCTTAACAGCTCATGCATCGACGCTGCTTACAAGAATAATATACAGAAGACTGGAAAAGAAAATTGAGAATGCGCTAGGTGACGATCAGTTTGGCTTTAGGAAAAGTAAAGGAACGAGAGAGGCAATTCTGACGTTACAGCTAATAATGGAAGCAAGGCTAAAGAAAAATCAAGACACTTTCATAGGATTTGTCGACCTGGAAAAAGCGTTCGACAATATAAAATAGTGCAAGCTGTTCGAGATTCTGAAAAAAGTAGGGGTAAGCTATAGGGAGAGACAGGTCATATACAATATGTACAACAACCAAGAGGGAATAATAAGAGTGGATGATCAATAACGAAGTGCTCGTATTAAGAAGGGTGTAAGACAAGGCTGTAGCCTTTGGCCCCTACTCTTCAATCTGTACATCGAGGAAGCAATGATGGAAATAAAAGAAAGGTTCAGGAGTGGAATTAAAATACAAGGTGAAAGGATATCAATGATACGATTCGCTGATGACATTGCTATCCTGAGTGCAAGTGAAGAAGAATTAAATGATCTGCTGAACGGAATGAACAATCTAATGAGTACACAGTATGGTTTGAGAGTAAATCGGAGAAAGACGAAGGTAATGAGAAGTAGTAGAAATGAGAACAGCGAGAAACTTAACATCAGGATTGAAGGTCACGAAGTCAATGAAGTTAAGGAATTCTGCTAACTAGGCAGTAAAATAACCAATGATGGACGGAGCAAGGAGGACATCAAAAGCAGACTCGCTATGGCAAAAAAGGCATTTCTGGCCAAGAGAAGTGTACTAATATCAAATACCGGCCTTAATTTGAGGAAGAAATTTCTGAGGATGTAAGTCTGGAGCCGGCCGGTGTGGCCATGTGGTTAAAGGCGCTTTAGTCTGGAACCACGTGACCGCTACGGTCGCAGGTTCGAATCCTGCTTCGGGCATGGATGTGTGTGCTGTCCTTAGGTTAGTTAGGTTTAAGTAGTTCTAAGTTCTAGGGGACTGATGACAACAGAAGTTAAGTCTCATAGTGCTCAGAGCCATTTGAACCATTTGTACGTCTGGAGTACAGCATTGTATGGTAGTGAAACATGGACTGTGGGAAAACCGGAACAGAAGAGAATTGAAGCATTTGAGATGTGGTGCTATAGACGAATGTTGAAAATTAGGTGGACTGATAAGGTAAGGAATGAGGAGGTTCTACACAGAATCGGAGAGGAAAGGTATATGTGGAAAACACTGATAAGGAGAAGGGACAGAATGATGGGACATCTGCTAAGACATGAGGGAATGACTTCCATGGTACTAGAGGGAGCTGTAGAGGGCAAAAACTGTAGAGGAAGACAGAGATTGGAATATGTCAAGCAAATAATTGAGGACGTAGGTTGCAAGTGCTACCCTGAGATGAAGAGGCTAGCACAGGAAAGTAATTCGTGGCGGGCCGCATCAAACCAGTCAATAGACTGATGACCAAAAAAAAAAAGAGTCTTGTACATCAAATTCCTGGTCTATTGCAGAGTCATTGTCTCTAAGAGTCCAGTTTTCAGAAGCCGTTTATAGCGCTTTCCATTCTTATTGTTCTCAAGTAGGCAGCTCCAAATTACCTCATAATCCAAAATGAGGTTACTACTGGATCTGGATTATTTGTTAACCAAGTTTCTATTTCTTGGGGATAATACATTTTAACCGGTTACATGTAGTCCACACAAGAGGCTGCATTTTATGCATGGAATGGAGTGACAAACAGATGATGAGGACATGGTTTCCTCGTGCTTTGTCTATCACACAAATGAGACATGATGTACGTCAAGTATTAGCCCAACATGATCATCACCAGATGAGTTCACGACATTCACAAAAGTGTCAAAGCACTTAGTAAAAATAAGAAGCTGAATCCGGCTACTGGGGTAGCTAAAGTTATCCAAATACGACACAGGACGTCCAAATAAGCGATACTGTCGCGTATTAGGATACCCGTGGTATCTCATGTTAGGGGTAAGCCACTAGCACCAGGAACCTAGCCTCATAGTTATGCTGCGCGTTTTGGAGGGTAATTATAGCGTATGAAATATTGTGAAGAATATAACCGCGTGAATATGGTTCCAATAGCTACTCAGTTTCAGATGTTAAAGCCCTACAAGCAAATAAACTCAAAAAACTTGGCATTCGACACTTTTAAAATCAAGGATTGTCGACAATGTCCAGTTCCATAATGGTCTTATTGCCAGTACACTACGCCTCAGGCGTTGTGAGAACTAAGTTCTGATACTTCCCAATAGAGTTGAGTTCTTACTTTAGTCAGAACCTAGTTGTCAACATTAGCGAACACTTCCACAATAGACACCTTTCCGCTATAGTAAACATCGCTTCCAGTAATTATAGTATCATTTTGATAAATTAAAAAGAGTGCCACCAAAACATACGAGTAAATAGGCCTTTTCTCAAATTAAATTCTAATTGCAGTAAGGCGAAGCCTATTGAATTCCGTCATCTGGCATCCGAAGTTTCGTACCCGCATACCATCGAAGTTAATGAGTTCCATTTTCCTCGAAAATTAGGGACAAACGAATCATAATTTTCTGTGAAAAACCATGTTCTACGCTTGTCCTACTAATTGGAAGCTCGTGCAGTTTCGTAACTGCTTATCTCTTGCGGATCACTGTACATCATTTTAATGAATATTATCTATCAGAATTTAAACGTCTTATTCAGACCCATTGCGCCGAGCAGCTGATCTTATTTTTCCAGCAGATCTGCTAATTTTACTTCGAGACCAAAATTTATGAGCTCATCGTTAAAGATTTATTCCATCTTACTCAATTCCATCGTAATGATTTTTCTGTTTCATCTCTTTTCCCGTTGTGTCTGCTAATTCTGTGAACAGTTTTGCAGACAAAACTTTTTCTATAGAAACTGAACTTGGACCTGACTGTTTGTGAAAATGTGAGTGATAGTGAATTTTTGTGTTCCCGAATAAAAGGGCAAAGTGACTGCTGTTAAGTTTGGCTATTATACTGGAGTGCTTAATTTGAACAAAATTAGTTAAAGTAGTAAAGTAGTTTTGCTATTTGGGGAGCAGAATAACTGATGATGGTCGAAGTAGAGAGGATATAAAATGTAGACTGGCAATGGCAAGGAAAGCGTTTCTGAAGAAGAGGAATTTGTTAACATCGAGTATAGATTTAAGTGTCAGGAAGTCGTTTCTGAAAGTATTTGTATGGATTGTAGACATGTATGGAAGTGAAACTTGGACGATAAATTGTTTGGACAAGAAGAGAATAGAAGCTTTCGAAATGCGGTGCTACAGAAGAATGCTGAAGATTAGATGGGTAGATACGTAACTAATGAGGAGGTATTGAATAGAATAGGGGAGAAGAGGAAATTGTGGACCGGTTGGTAGGGCATGTTCTGAGGCATCAAGGGATCACAAATTTAGCATTGGAGGGCAGCGTGGAGGGTAAAAATCGTAGAGGGAGAGGGAGAGCAAGAGATGAATACACTAAGCAGATTCAGAAGGATGTAGGTTGCAGTGTGTTTAAAGCTTCATGATACAGTTTTTGTTAGCTAGTACTACAGTAGATCTCATAAAAACTACAGATAATATGCACAAGAGTTGTAGTCATCACGACAAAAGAAGCTGTCACAGAAAAGCCGTTACGACCTATGACGATAAGGACATAAAAAAATACTGACCAGAAGACACAGCCAAATTGATTCAGCGAGTGACGACAAGGCACTTTGACCATCAGCTACTTGCACATTGGGACTCAGACCTCATTTGGCTCACATCTAGCGTTGCTGGTCAAATCACTATGCATTTCTTGATCACTGTCTACACCCTATCATCAATTGTGCAGTATTAAATTGGTAATAATTTCCAATAGTGTGTATATTACGTCCCACTGGTGTGATAATATGTTGCTGCTCCAGCCCAACATGGGCATTGTGGGGTGAAGGCATTGTCACAACCCGTGACGCGGTTGCACATTCCGCGAATGCCCGGTGCAGAATTTAGCCATTTTTCCTTCCTTTTGTTTTGTCGGCTGTACATGTATTAAGTACTGTTTCTACGACACATGTTTAAAAAGATAGCTACGGTTAGTTTTCTGTAGTCTACTATCTTTTAAGCTGAATATTTTGTTAGACAGTGGAAAAATTAGAAACCCTGTGGGAAGGAATGATGTGTAATAATTTGTTTGCTGAAAGAGAGAATATCTGCTTAAGTTGTCGTCGTGTGGCAGGCTTCCTGAGCCTGATGAACGACGACATCCCGGGCAATGCGGGGCTCAAAGACCAGGTGCTGGCGCTGCAGTGGGTGCAGAGAAACATCGCGGCCTTCGGTGGAGATCCCAGCAAGGTCGCCATCTTTGGGGGGAGTGCAGGAGCTGGCTCCACATCACATCTCTTCCTCTCGCCGGTGACCGAGGGTGAGTTTCTCTCACGCCATAAACCAAGCATGATAATTTATTAACTGAAAGACTAAAAAGCACGAAAGCGAGAAATTCATCTCTCCTCTCCTCTCCTCTCCTCTCCTCTCCTCTCCTCTCCTCTCCTCTCCTCTCCTCTCCTCTCCTCTCCTCTCCTCTCCTCTCCTCTCCTCTCCTCTCCTCTCCTCTCCTCTCCTCTCTAGTTTCTTTCCGTTTTCCACCATCTTTTCGTATCTTTGCTATGTATCCTTCTTACCCCAGTTACACACTGTTCCTCTGCTCTTCTGTCGGTGGCTGCTGGTGAACAGACCTCGTGTCGTCGGTTATCTGTTTGAAATTCTCGCTATCCGGTGCACCTTGTTCTGTTACCAGCTTTCTTCATTTTTATTTGAGCTCCTACGTTTGTGTAAGTATCGTTTTTGCTAGCTTACTTATGTTCATGATGAGTGCTTGAATGAAAGAAATCGGTCTTTCTTTCCTGACCGTGTTCTGTTTAATCCACCGTTATAAAGTACATCATTCTGTACTTTCTATAGCTTCTTAGATATTCCTCTCAATTTCTTGTCCGATGTTTTCGCTTTTTCTGTTTCAGGTATTGTACATCAGTCAGCACATCTGATGTAAAGTGAACCTATGGGGGCTTACAACTGTAGTAGTAAGAGGACTATTCGTAAAGTAAGGTCCGATTAGTCGCGAAATGGAAACCACAGTTTACTACATCTACCAGCTAATTCTCAACTTAGTCGCTGTTCCGACTTAGACATTTGTTGTAGCCTTGTACCAGCTTCCAAATACCTTCGTCACAGACAGCAGCTGCTGCGCTTTTCACTACTTTTCTACGCTGGTCTATCGTTCGTTGTCTGTGCCAAAATAATGTCTTCATAGCCGGTGGTTCATGTGAGCAGAGATCAATATCAGAGGGAGCCAAATCTGGGCTGTGTGGAGGGTGATCAAATACTTCCCATCGAAAACGCTGCAGCGGTGTATTCATTGCCCCTGCAGTATTCAGCCAAGATTTGTCGTGCAGAAGGAAACTCATGAGACATATGTTATGTGGGGCTGCAGGAAATCAGGCGAAACCTCACAGTGGGCACCTATACCTGGTGGGAGACACTGTTGTTCTAGGCATTCCTGCGTGCTCAGAAACAAAAAGAGCTACGTGACGTGATCAACAGGCACACTAGACACTCTACCCAACGCATCTGCCAAAAGCTTAATCGGATTTTCACTGTAGTTTCCATTTCGTGACCAATTGGACCTTACTTTCTGAATAGCACTCGTATCATGTCTTAGTTCTTACTATGACACTACCAGTCATGTTCATTCTGAATCTGGTTGATATGAACCTACATTCACTGACAATAGCAGATTAAACAGTTTGTCATTTGCAAAGCGTGACTTTCGCCTACACTTTCTGTCGGTTAGTAGCTTTTATGGGCACTGATCTTACGGTGTGTCTGTGAATGATACACCACACTTTGTAGACACGTTCGACAGTCCGCGTTGATACATCTACAAATCGGGCAACTTGATTCAGGTTGAGGTTATCGGCATGTCCAAATACGAATGTTCCTCTGCGCTGTTCTGTCGCGTCTCTACATCATCTCATCTTACTGTGGTGATTCAATTCAAACGACTGGAACATCCATACCACTTCACTCTCGTGACTCACGTTAGCCGGGGATGGTTGCTTGGTCACGAGGATGTACGATCGGAAGAAGACCGAACTCCGGACGGTCACGAGGAACTACCAGTAGGAAGACTATCGTGTATGGCGTATGGCTCTGTCGCATTTTACTGCATCTCAAAGAGCAATTTGTGCAGAATTTGGCACCACAGTGACACAGCAAAGTGTTACAAATCGGTTACTTAAGGACAGCTCCGAGCCAGACGCCCTGTAGCGTGCATTCCACTGACCCCAAACCACCGCCACATGTGACTTCAGATGTGTCAAGCGAGAGACCATTGGAGGGCGGTGTAGTGTCGGCAGACTTGCCAACACTACGCACACTAATTGAAAGAGGCGGCCAAGATGCACGCGCTAACTCACTAAGGATGGGATGAGGTCTGAAACAGGATACGTAATGAATGCTATAAAGAAAAGTACGTAGCTTCTTGAATACTTAACTTTTAATCCATCTTTTGTATACATCGTTCTTGATGAGACATCTGGAGATTGTGGCGATTCAAGTGAGACTCTTTAGATACAAGCTATCTAAGGCTAATGGCGCCTTGCTAGGTCGTAGCCATGGACTTAGCTGAAGGCTATTCTAACTGTCTCTCGGCAAATGAGAGAAAGGCTTCGTCAGTGTAGTCGCTAGCAAAGTCGTCGTACAACTGGGGCGAGTGCTCCTACGTCTCTCGAGACCTGCCGTGTGGTGGCGCTCGGTCTGCGATCACTGCCAGTGGCGACACGCGGGTCCGACATGTACTAATGGACCGCGGCCGATTTAAGCTACCACCTAGCAAGTGTGGTGTCTGGCGATAACACCACATTCCTCCCCCGCAAATCGCCGAACGGTCGTGTGATAAGGCTTCCGCCCGCCGTGGGGAGGACCCCATGTTGACGTATGCGATGAGGTGGGGAGCCTAACAATAGGCGAGGCTGTGCCACCCGCACCCGGCCATTCGGTCCAAGAGGAGCTAGGAAACGCCTGGAAACTAGTCCAGGGTGCACGTCAACATGCGGTGTATGCGCCCGTAATGAGACAGGAGGGGCCGAAGGGTCGACCTCCATTGCGTCGGGGGATCCGACGTGCGATGGCGACACCTGGTCCGGAGCGGGCAAGAGTTCCATGGCGGAGGACAGCTGGTCACGGGAAGCGATCGGCGGCGCGTGACCCAGGGAGGCGCTAAGCGGCTGCAGCGAAGCGTCCACTGCGGGCGGCGCCGGCGAGAGAACAGGCGGCGGCGGCGGCAGCGGCGCGTCGCCATGAGGCAAAATGGAAGGCAGCGTCGGTAACACCTGGGGATGAGGCGAGCCAATAGATGGGTCCCCAGGGCGCTGACCGGACGGCACCGTCGCTGAAAGCAGACGGGGAGCGGCAGAACCCAGGCGGCGACAGAGGCGCAGCTGATTGAGATGCCGACGCACCTCACCAGAGGCCCCCAAAACCAAATACATCGCGCGACCGAGGCAGCGAAGAATGCGCCCTGCGAGCCAACGCCGTGAACCTCGATAGTTGCGATAAAATACAACGTCGCCTGGAGCAAAAACAGGAGTCTGCCGCTGCACAGGAACCTGATGCGGCGGATGCAGCAAAGACATCAAGGTTCCATGAGGACGACCGTGGAGCAACTCAGCCGGCGAACGACCATCGCGGGGCTGAGAGCGATACGAAGACAAAAAGAGCAACAACGCGTCCTCCCGCGAATGCGACTCTTTCAACTTCAACATCTGGGACTTGAAAGTCCGGACCAACCGTTCAGCGGCACCGTTTGACTGAGGCGAAAACGGCGCGGATGTCAGATGTTGAATACCATTGGCCTTGCAGAATGACTGAAATTCTGCGGACATGAATTGTGGGCCATTGTCGGAAACAATAGTCTGTGGAAGACCTTCAATGCAAAAGATAGCGGATAACGCTTGGATGGTGGCAGATGACGTCGTGGAAGACATCCGGACAACAAAAGGAAAAATACTGAAAGAATCGACCACAACCAACCATCGAGCATTCCAGAAGGGACCAGCAAAATCGATGTGCAATCGTTGCCAAGGGGAAGTGGCTTTCGGCCATGCAAAGAATTTCCGCGGCGGTGCGGATTGTTGTTCGGCACACGCCATGCAAGAAGAGCACAGTTTCGTAATCGCCGCATCGATTCCGAACCAAGTACAGTGCTGACGAGCAAGTTGTTTCGTTCGCACTATACCCCAATGTCCTTGGTGAAGAAGCCGTAAGACAGAGGACTGTAACGAACGTGGGACCACGACCCTGGACTGATCATTATCAGAACGCAACAACAAAACACCACGTCGTACAAAAAGTCTCTCCTTTTGAGCAAAAAATCGGCGAACCAACGGATCCTCGATCCGTGACTTTGACAAGGGCCATAGCGTAGCAACAAAACGCAA
Organism: Schistocerca nitens; assembly: GCF_023898315.1. Lineage (NCBI taxonomy): Eukaryota > Metazoa > Arthropoda > Insecta > Orthoptera > Acrididae > Schistocerca > Schistocerca nitens. The sequence goes on from NC_064621.1 coordinate 501,808,271, forward strand.
AACAGTAGCAAGGACAGGGTCAGCAGCTGTGGCTGTAGCTACACGACGAAAATCAATCGGAAACGATTCGACCACGTTATCGGTTTCCGCATCAATGAATATGCAAGCAAGTTCGGAAGAATCGAATGCTCTTGCGACCTCAACACGCAATGCGTGGGGAACATTGCGCGCTCTGAAAAATTTCGGTTGCGCGTTTACTTTCCGTTCCAAATGTGCTTCATAGTTCTTAGCGCAACCAAGGCCCGGTGCAAAAACGTCTGCAAATTCTTCACATAGACGAGAAACACTGGCGGAAGGCACAGTCTGGATCACTGATAGGACCTGATTTACTATAGACAAGTTAAACAACTGAAAGAAATCTAAACCAAACAAGTTCACTGCAGAAGAAGAACGAAGGACGTAAAATGACACAAGTTTTGTTTGTCCCTTGTATGTTGCAAGAAGAGTGCACTGTCCTAACACAGGGATCTGTTGTCCTGAATAACTAGTGAGCTTAACATTTGCGGCACGCAACGGAGGTTTGCCCAGTTGTTTGTACGTGTCGTGATTGATCAATGAAACTGCAGCTCCGGTATCGAGCTGGAATGGGATCACTTTGCCTTCAAAGTCCAAGTCTACAAAAAGTTTATTGTCCTGCTGACGACAAGAGCGACTTTCACGTGCAATTTGAACTGACACAGGTACAGAAGCACTTGCGACTTTACGGGATTTCCGGCGACGTCGACGCACACTGTTTGTGGGACGAACACAGTCACTGTTAGAGATAGTGGCACTGGACGGGGTGGAATTAACTACATGAATGTCCATGGGCGAAGGTCCACGAGCCTGAGTATTCGGGGTTCGATTCTGGCGCGAAGCAAAGGGCCTGGAATGATTGTGATTGTCTGATCTGAGCTTTTTCCGGCAAACACTTTGAACATGTCCTTTCTTATGACAGTAAAAGCAAATAGCTTGGCGTGACGGGCAATTGGCACGCGAATGTCTAGTTGCACACTGCGGGCATGATTTCACTGCATTTGCTTGCCTACGCGGCACATGTGCGTGAGAGCTAGGCCGCAGCTGCGCGGACGTGCGCGAGGGCTGTTGAGCGTTCCGTGCAGCGCGCCCGGCGGGCCGGTTAACGTGACACACGGCTGGCGAAGTTTCAAATGATTCCTGAGCAAAGTCAAGTGTGTCTTGCCTATCCAATACGTCTATCACTTGTTGAAGGGAGGGATTAACTAGTTTCAAAATCTGTTCCCGTATGCGAACATCAGAAACGTTCTGTGCTATTGCATCACGCACCATAGTATCTGAATAAGGGAGTCCACATTCACACTCAAAAGCACAATCCCTAGTAAGTCCTTGCAATGTTGCAACCCACTCCCTATTAGTCTGACCGGCCGTACGTTTTGTACGAAAGAACGTATACCTTTTTGCAACGACATTGACTGTTTCCTTGAAATAGGCATCTAAAGCAGACAAAATTTCTTCATAGGATAGAGTTGCTACGTCGCGTCGGGGAAACAATTTCGCTATCACACGGTATGTTTGCACCCCTACACATGATAATAAGTGAGGCTGCCGCTCGTTACCTTGAATTCTGTAGGCGGCGAGATGGAATCCAAATTGGCGTGACCACTCCGTCCACGTTTCAATGGCTGCATCAAAGCTACGAAACGGGGGTGCAACTGCATGTTGTGGCTGCGGTAGTGGTGAAGCGGCGGCGGCCGCATCGTGTGGCAGTGCACGTTGACCCTGGACGAGCTGTCCAAGGGCATCCAATAACGCCTGCGTCTGCTGATTCTGCAAGCGATAAAATTCGGACAGTACATCTGGAGAAGCCATGACACAAGTAAATTAGGGCAAAGCAAGTAGAAAGAACAAGATCCTGATTGATCCGCGTCGCCAAAAATGTAGTGTCGGCAGACTTGCCAACACTACGCACACTAATTGAAAAAGGCGGCCAAGATGCACGCGCTAACTCATGAAGGATGTTCAAATGGCTCTGAGCACTATGGGACTCAACATCTTAGGTCATAAGTCCCCTAGAACTTAGAACTACTTAAACCTAACTAACCTAAGGACATCACACACACCCATGCCCGAGGCAGGATTCGAACCTGCGACCGTAGCAGTCGCGCGGTTCCGGACTGCGCGCCTAGAACCGCGAGACCACCGCGGCCGGCCACGAAGGATGGGATGAGGTCTGAAACAGGATACGTAATGAATGCTATAAAGAAAAGTACGTAGCTTCTTGAATACTTAACTTTTAATCCATCTTTTGTATACATCGTTCTTGATGAGACATCTGGAGATTGTGGCGATACAAGTGAGACTCTTTAGATACAAGCTATCTAAGGCTAATGGCGCCTTGCTAGGTCGTAGCCATGGACTTAGCTGAAGGCTATTCTAACTGTCTCTCGGCAAATGAGAGAAAGGCTTCGTCAGTGTAGTCGCTAGCAAAGTCGTCGTACAATTGGGGCGAGTGCTCCTACGTCTCTCGAGACCTGCCGTGTGGTGGCGCTCGGTCTGCGATCACTGCCAGTGGCGACACGCGGGTCCGACATGTACTAATGGACCGCGGCCGATTTAAGCTACCACCTAGCAAGTGTGGTGTCTGGCGGTGACACCACAGGCGGTGTGGAGATCTGTTGTGTTTTCTGATGAAAGCTTGTTCTGCTTCGGTGCCAATGATCGCCTTGTGTCGGTCGGGAGAAGCCAGTTGAGGGCCTGCAACCAACCTGTCTGTGTGCTAGACACACTGGACCAACACCTGGAGTTGTGTTCTGGGGTTCAGTTTCGTATGACAGTAGGAACTCTGTCGAGGTTATCCCACGCACCCTGACTGCAAATTTGTGCGTCAGTCTGGTGTTTCGACCTGTTGTGCTGCCATTCATGAACATTATTCCAGGGGGTGTTTTGCAACAGAGTAACACTCGACCGCATAAAGCTGTTGTAAACCAACATGATCTAGAGTGTCGACATATAGCCTTGGCTCGCTCGATCACCAGAACTATCTCCAATCAAGCACATACGGGACATGGACGACAACTCCAGTGTCACCTACATACAGCAACAAACGTCCCTGCATTGACTGACCAAGTGCAACAGGCATGGAACTCTCTCTCATAAACTGATAACCGGCTCCTGTATAACACAACACATGCACGTTACACCGGTTATTAATGTAACAGCATTTCATATTTGCAGTGCCTTATCTCTCACTTGTATTAACCTGTATTCTTGCAATGTTAACAACTTAAATATGTCGCCTAAACAAATGTAGCCCCGAAATTTCAGTATTCTACATAATTATTTTTGGTGTTGCGGATTTTTTCCGTCGGTGTATTTAAACGCAGGAAAATTTTTGATACTTATGGCTAATATTAGAAAACATTCCCTTTTTAATTGTACTTATTCGATTTACTTAAGATGCTGATGATACAAATATCACAATATGTGATTTGTAGGATTCCGAAGTCTGCCTTCTTCGGTTTAATAAGCAAATCAATAATAATACTCGCATCTTCTCCGACCTTCATATACGTAGTTCTTACTATTAGAATTTTTTAAACGTTGACCTGTGAAAGTATATATTCTATGTAGCAGCACTGGAGTTGCATTAAAGAAGTGGAATAATGAAAGCACCCAACAAAAAGTGCAAAATAATTTAAATGTCTCATGACATAGCATTTCCGTTTCGACTTGTCAACACCTATGGGAAACAGCACCAATTATATACTTCCATCTGGAATAGTTTGATTACAGATAAGCTTCTTCAGAAGAATGCAAAAATCTTAATAGCAAATTAGTCACACAAATGAGGTGCCAGGATCAATCTATGTAGTGAGCACCGTAGCTGAGTAAGATACGGCGCACCGACGCAAACTTCACATACCCGGCATTCAAATTAAGGACGACTTCCGACGACTTGAAACGAGTTGCTGTGCTAAATAAAATGGCTACAAATGTGGACGTCGCAACCGTCCAGGATTAGAGGAGTCCAACCCGTATCTCATCATTCTGATTAAGGCTTTCCATTACCAGCCGAATTCACGTCAGGAGATTGCCAGGACGGCTGCCATCAATAAGGACCACTACCTTAAGTGGCCGTTAACTTATAATGACTGTTATTATTATATTACGAGTGACGAAACGATGAGCTAGAACGACTATCAAGTACTGACATCTACTACACATTCGCGCAAGTTGTGAGGTCTCACAGTTAACACGTCTATACAGGGCGTTTCAGAGTCCTTGCGACAACTTCTAATGATGATAGGTCACGTCCTGAGGAACAACTTTCGTTACAAACAGAAGCCTGCAGGACGTAAGCACCCTGAGGCTTTCGTATGCTGTGTGTTGCCTTTTATCCAGTCATCTGCTCCGCGTGAAAGGCGGTAGGCCACGTAAAACCGAAGTTTCTGTTTCGTTTCTAAAATATCTTTCTCCTCTTAGACACACCCATTTTATACCATGCTAGTTCGGTGATATCTTGTCGTCCCATTGCCGGCGAGTACTAAAGGATACCTAAATTTACAAGGAAGCGTTTCTAACAAAAGGTGTTCCTACTGACGTGACCTTTTAGCCAGACATTAGTCACAGACTTTGAAACGCCATGTATAATGAACACTGATTGCTATTCAAAATGGTAGACAGTTTTCACACATATCTGACAGACTTTTAAACTATCAATACGTCGTCGGCTTCTGCTCCGCCTGTATTTGTGTGTCGGCAGGACATTACACTCTAACATGATGTCCCAAGAATAGCGAATCTGGAAGATAATTCGCAATCAGGTATCTGTGTGCTTAAGAATTACTAGTTGAAAATTCCGGCATTGTTCGGGAATTCACCTGACCAGTTTTTTATGCGAGACGAAAACAAAAAATGAACTGTGTTTGTAGTGTAGAGTTTATGTCCGCTGGGGGCAGCTGCTTCGCTTGTCTGCAACTTGATTTTGTAAAAATCTCTATGGCTCCCTCTTCAAAGCTGTATAGACGGCTACTGTTTCCGCCCGTTCGCGCTTCGCAGATGAAAGCTGTCAAAAAGCGCTGCTTGGTGTCGCCGATTTTCTTCTGTTAACTCGACTGTAGGAGTGACTAAATAGTAGAGAACAAATGTATTAAAACTTCATGTATGATGCGGCATTTTTTTCACGCATCTCAGTGTTTATGACATCGTATCTCCTGAATTATTTGGGGTACCATTGTATAATTTTGTACGTGCGTTTAGTGGCACGTGTGGGTACAGCCTGTGAATTTTCATGGAAATAGAATTAGTAACTACGAAGTAATAAATATAAAACTCATCCAAGATGCGGTAGATTATCACGCATCTCATTGTTTATGGCGTCATATTACCTGAGCGATGAAAGGTTCATGGTTCTTACCACCACAGTGATGGTTGCCTGACAGTAATGGACATATTTACCAAGTTTAGTTGAAATCGATCCATTGGTTTAGGAGGAGATACGGAACATACAAACATACATACATCCGTTTATATAATATGTGTGGATTTATTTCTTACAAAGTTTCTACACACTTAGTGCACCACAATAGGGTACTAATTTAACTATAAATTCTATCAATTCTGTCATATTTGAAGGTAAAAGTGAAATTTATCGGCAGGGCTCTTCAGCGAAGTGATTATGGAGAGTGGGGTGGCAACAGCCCCTTGGGCGCTGACGGACAAGCCGCGCGAGAGGGCTTACCGCATGGGAGAGGCGCTCGGCTTCCAGACGCAGGGCGATAACCACACTGACGACGGCGACGCGCGACTGTCTGCCTTCCTTCGCGCCGCCAACGCCTCCGACCTCGCCAGGGATGACACTATCGCCCTCATGGAATTCGTAAGTTACTAGTGCAGAAAATGTATACCATTTTCCCAAACAAATACAAGGATCCCCCTCAAGTTATGCCAGCGCTGGACAACATTCTCAATTGCATGTGGAATTATACGTTCGCATAAACAGTTATGCATTGCCACCAGGACTTCCTCATCATCAGCGAACCTTGCGCCACTAATAGCTTCTTTCAGGGGATCAAAAATGTGATAGTCTGAAGATGCCAGATCCGGAAAAGACAGAGGGTGGAGGAAGGAGAGGAGGAGAGGGCAGCAAGCAGACGAACTTCAGGTCTCCCGGCACACATCTATGCACCTTTCTTTCATTCTTGATGTCAAATGTTTTGGAACCCATCTCGCACACACTTCCTTGAATATCAATACATCATGAACAACACTTTTTATACTCCGTTCACATACAGTGGAGTATATTTTCTTGTTCGAATGCGCTGTGGATCACGTTGATTTATTTTTCGTAGGTATTATTGTAAATCTGTCAGTTGTTGTAGTTGTTGTGGTCTTCAGTCCTGAGACTGGTTTGATGCAGCTCTCCATGCTACTCTATCCTGTGCAAGCTTCTTCATCTCCCAGTACTTACTGCAACCTACATCCTTCTGAATCTGCTTAGTGTATTCATCTCTCGGTCTCCCTCTACGATTTTTACCCTCCACGCTGCCCTCCAATGCTAAATTTGTGATCCCTTGATGCCTCAGAACGTGTCCTAAGAACCGATCCCTTCTTCTTGTCAAGTTGTGCCGCAAACTCCTCTTCTCCCCAATTCTATTCAATACCTCCTCGTTAGTTATGTGATCTACCCATCTAATCTTCAGCATTCTTCTGTATCACCACATTTTGAAAGCTTCTATTCTCTTCTTGTCCAAACTATTGTCCGTCCATGTTTCACTTTCATACACGGCTACACTCTATACAAATACTTTCAGAAACAACTTCCTGACACTTAAATCTATACTCGATGTTAACAAATTTCTCTTCTTCAGAAACGCTTTCCTTGCCATTGCCAGTCTGCATTTTATATCCTCCCTACTTCGACCATCATCAGATATTTTACTCCCCAAATAGCAAAACTCCTTTACTACTTTAAGTGTCTCATTTCCTAATCTAATTCCCTCAGCATCACCCGACTTAATTTGACTACATTCCCTTATCCTAGTTATGCTTTTGTTCATGTTCATCTTATATCCTCCTTTCAAGACACTGTCCATTCCATTCAACTACTCTTCCAAGACCTTTGCTGTCTCATTTCTTACCCCCAATCCATATTGACCTACTATGTTTCCTTCTCTCCCTTTTCCTACTCTCGAATTCCAGTCACCCATGACTATTAAATTTTCATCTCCCTTCACTACCTGAATAATTTCTTTTATCTCATCATACATTTCATCAATTTCTTCATCATCTGCAGAGCTGTCAGATGTTGATTAAAATCTGTCAAATGTCTCTAGGCATAGTTATGTAAATATCATGAAGTCTGAATACAGCAACACGTAAGAACTGATGAACAAACAGCGACGCTGCTGAAAAGGTATTTCTTTATTGGACTTGTAGAAGAGCTTCTCACACTAACATACCACCTCCTACGCCTGTTCCTTTCACATTATTTGAGAAAGTTTATGTTCCAGGTGATGTCTTCCACACACTTGTGACGAAGTGATTTACTGTAACGAGTAGCCAATATCTTCGGTATTCGTGACTGACTCTGCGCCCATTTCACAGGAGAAGCGCTGTCCCCTGCCGCTGGCTTTCCTGCCCGTCGTGGAGCCGCCATCGGACTCTGCGGTGATCGTCGAGCCTCCAGCGGACAGGCAGCTACAACCGAGTACCCATCATGCTGGGCGTCACCTCCGGAGAAGGATTAGTCATACTTGGAAGTACGTAAGAAAATCTGTCAACTCCTGTTTTTCAGTACTTTCCATTTTTAAAGTACTCTTTGCCAGACCGCTGTTCCCCACCAGAAATGTTCTCAAAAAATACTTTCTTATTAATGTAATAGTACGTTCTGCAACATTTGAGGTTATTTATACAGGGTGGTCCATTGATCGTGACCGGCCAAAATATCTCACGAAATAAGCGTCAAACGAAAAAGCTTCAAAGAACGAAACTTGTCTAGCCTGAAGGGGGAAACCAGATGGCGCTACGGTTGGCCCGCTAGATGGCTCTGCCATAGATCAAACGGATATCAACTGGTTTCTTTTTTTTTAAAAAATAGGAACCCCCATTTTTATTACATATTCGTGTAGTACGTAAAGAAATATGAATGTTTTAGTTCGACCACTTTTTTCGCTTTGTGATAGATGGTGCTGTAATACTAACAAACATATGGCTCACAATTTTAGACGAACAGTTGGTAACAGGTAGGTTTTTTAAATTGAAATACAGAACGTAGGTACGTTTGAACATTTTATTTCGGTTGTTCCAATGTGATACATGTACCTTTGTGAACTTATCATTTCTGAGAACGCATTCTGTTACAGTGTGATTATGTGTAAATACCACAGTAATGCAATGCATGCTCAAAATGATGTCCGTCAACCTCAATGCATTTGGCAATACGTGTAACGACATTCCTCTCATCAGCGAGTAGTTCGCCTTCCGTAATGTTCGCACGTGCATTGACAATGCGCTGACGCACGTTGTCAGGCGTTGTCGGTGGATCACGATAGCAAATATCCCTCAACTTTCCCCACAGAAAGAAATCCGGTGACGTCAGATCCGGTAAACATGCGGGCCATGGTATGGTGCTTCGACGACCAATCCACCTGTCATGAAATATGCTATTCAATAGCCGGCCGCGGTGGTCTCGCGGTTCTAGGCGCGCAGTCCGGAACCGTGCGACTGCTACGGTCGCAGGTTCGAATCCTGCCTCGGGCATGGATGTGTGTGATAGCCTTAGGTTAGTTAGGTTTAAGTAGTTCTAAGTTCTAGGGGACTGATGACCACAGCAGTTGAGTCCCATAGTGCTCAGAGCCATGCTATTCAATACCGCTTCAACCGACGCGAGCTATGTGCCATACATCCATCATGTTGGAAGTACATCGCCATTCTGTCATGCAGTGAAACATCTTGTAGTAACATCGGTAGAACATTACGTAGGGAATCAGCATACATTGCACCATTTAGATTGCCATCGATAAAATGGGGGCCAATTATCCTTCCTCCCATAATGCCGCACCATACATTAACCCGCCAAGGTCGCTGATGTTCCACTTGTCGCCGCCACCGTGGATTTTCCATTGCCCAATAGTGCATATTATGTCGGTTTACGTTATCGCTGTTGGCGAATGACGCTTCGTCGCTAAATAGAACGCGTGCAAAAAATCTGTCATCGTCCCGTAACTTCTCTTGTGCCCAATGGCAGAACTGTACACGACATTCGTCCGGATTAGCCGCGACACCAGCTAAAACAACCTACTTGGGCATCATCATTTGTTGCAGGTCGTGGTTGACGTTTCACATGTGGCTGAACACTTCCTGTTTCCTTGAATAACGTAACTATCCGGCGAACGGTCCAGACACTTGGATGATGTAGTCCAGGTTACCGAGCAGCATACGTAGCACACGCCCGTTCATCACAATAGCCATACATCAACACGATATCGACCCTTTCCGCAATTGGTAAACGGTCCATTTTAACACGGGTAATGTATCACGAAGCAAATACCGTCCGCACTGGCGGAATGTTACATGATACCATGTGACTATGACAGCGCCATCTATCACAAAGCGAAAAAAGTGGTCCAACTAAAACATGTATATTTCTTTACGTACTACACGAATATGTAATAAAAATGGGGGTTCCTATTTAAAGAAACGCAGTTGATATCTGTTTGACCTATGGCAGCGCCATCTAGCAGGCCAACCATAGCGCCATCTGGTTTCCCCCTTCCAGCTAGACGAGTTTCGTTCTTTGTAGTTTTTTCGTTTGATGCTTATTTCGTGAGATATTTGGTCCGGTCACTATCAATGGACCACCCAGTATATTACAGCGCTCTGCCGAGGGTACTTTCGCTCAATTTGTGATTTGATTCTAATTACAAGGCGAAATATCAAATTACTTCAAGTGAAGTGAATAGCTGTGACATTTGTAGACTTGCTTGTCACAAATGTTTGGCTTAAAAAAAAAAAAAAAAAACATAGAGATTTCCGAATGTGAGGCAGGACCCTAAAAATAAAGCTCAAATTTCTGCAAGGGAAAAGAGTGGCGATGATTTTTATATTCTTGCTTGTCATAAATATTTTGCGGCTTATTTCCGTACATGTCGCGATATCCTGGAGTCCTCTCGCACACCTCACTTCTGTAAAACTCGACACGACTACGAAATTCCACAGCGGTCGACAAATGTACCGGGCAAGTACACGTTTCGAGCGAAACTAGCTTCTCTCTCAGTATTGCCCACGCTGACAATGTTTACCGCTGGGACTTGGCTACTCACGATGCGCATGCGCACAAGGCGCTTTCCTCTTATCGTGCCCCTCGCCCCTCTGACAGCGGACATTTCGTGACGCACCCACATTAGCGCCACCATTCACGACGGAGCTGACTGTTACTGGAAGCCTACATTTTTATTGCAGACTCCAAACTGCTGACGGAGGCGGGAGTCGCCGACATGAAGGAGAACTTCACGGCAATGATCGCTCCTCAGCTGCCGCTGCCCACGGAGGAACAGCGGACTCGTGCGGCGGAACAGCTGGAGCAGTTCTACTTTGGGGACGAGGGCTTCTCTATGGAGCAGATGCAGTCCGTTATTGATGTAAGTGTAAGGCATTTGCAGCATTGTGCTGAGTTGGCTGTAGTTTCGATACCTTACAATTCCCGAAAACTGGAGGATCCGAGATACTTTTAAAGGCACACTGTCCGCTCAGTTAGAAGAGCAGGGCCTTCAGGGACACGTTCGAAAGACCAAAGGACCCTTCGCGACACAATTTTGACACAAATTGTGAAAACATAAGAGTTTACTATTCTTCTTTAGTGTTAACTAAATTTGCTGCAGTGACAGGTGGGGGACTGGAGTAGTGGGCATGGAGGATACGAAGTGCAAAGTCATATTTCCGACTCTCTCTTTAGTCCGCAGCTCGTGGTCTCGCGGTAGCGTTCTCGCTTCCCGAGCAAGGGGTCCCGGGTTCGATTCCCGGCGGGGTCAGGGATTTTCTCTGCCTCGTGATGACTGGGTGTTGTGCGATGTCCTTAGGTTAGTTAGGTTTAAGTAGTTCTAAGTTGTAGGGGACTGATGACCATAGATGTTAAGTCCCATAGTGCTCAGAGCCATTTGAACCATTTTTTTGACTCTCTCTTTAACTCTTGTTGTAGTTAGGGCGTTTTGTACTGCCAGAATACAAATATTTTTCTACCTTCATCCGACGGTCTTCGACGTGAAATGTTATGGTTCAAATGGCTCTGAGCACTATGGGACTTAACATCTGAGGTCATCAGTCTCCTAGAACTTAGAACTACTTAAACCTAAATAACCTAAGGACATCACACACATCCATGCCAGAGGCAGGATTCGAACCTGCGACCGTAGCAGCAGCGCGGTTCCAGACTGAAGCGCCTAGAACCGCTCGGTCACAACGGCAGGCTGAAATGTTATAAATGAGCGATTCTCGCGATTCGAAGTCTCCATAGAGAAGTGCAAAGACTCTGCCTAAAATGTAAGGTCCTATACTCGTATTCGGGATGACACCTGCTCAAATCCTCGTCCTGACGTCAAGATATAGATTTTCCGCTTAAGGCAAATGCCAGTATAGTTCTGTTGAAAAGGACACAGTCGATTTCCTTTCCCAGTTATTCTAATCGCAGCTTGTTCTCTAATGGCCTCGTCATCGACGGAACGTTAAACGTTGCCTTCCGCCCTTCTCGCTAAAATCTTCTACACAGCTACTTCTTCTATAGAAAGCTGTAGTACTCTTACATTTACCAAATATGGCTGAAATTATGACACATATTCCACACTCATACTTTAGATGTTATGCCGTTCCATCCCACTCCTACACCCATCTCTGTAGATAAATTTTGGCAACAGTACTATTACCATTCAGCGTAGTAATCTCGAATACGGTGAATTCGACACTAACATTTGTCCTTGTCGACCATTTTTATGTCACGTTAATTCTAGACGCAATGGAACTGTTATCAGTCAACCTGCCAAAATCTTGAACTATATATTCGACACTAATATCGGGGGTTGCCGATAATTTTAACATGTCACCCTTTTGCACTACCCATCTTCAACCTCTAGGGGACATTATTGTCCCCTTCTCCCAGCGCCCCTTCCCGCACCTGCTCCAGTATGTTCCCCAGATGAGTCGCATTCGTACCAAGTTGAGTTGACATTCCTCCAAGCATTCGAGGGTTAAGCTGTGCGTGTCAACCCATCTTACTGCCGTCTCATCCCTAGCGGTAAAATTTCATTAGGACTTTCATCGACCAGACCATAAACTCCGAATACTACGCATTCGAAACCAATACAGCTTGCTTACACTTTTTGCATTTTAGGCCATCCCACCCCTAATTTTGGGATAATTTCCGTATAGGAAGTAATATTTGTAACACATCTGGTTTAAATTATTCGAGGCGTTAAAATTGGTTCAAATGGCTCTGAGCACTATGGGACTTAACAGCGGAGGTCATCAGTCCTCTAGAACTTAGAACTACTTAAACCTAACTAACCTAAGGACATCACCCACATCCATGCCCGAGGTAGGATTCGAACCTGCGACCGTAGCTGTCGCGCGGTTCCAGACTGAAGCTCGAGGCGTCAAAGAACTATGTTTGCATGTCACTACTTTCCTCCATTCACCCCATCAAGCGGGAGTGCTATTGGGGTCTTATCCAACATCGATTATTAATAACTGGTATTTAAAGATTGTGAGTGTTGTTGGAGGTATGGCAGGTGCAATATATTACCTGTTACCAGTCACGGAAACAAATTACGGAGCTTAGGAGATAATGTCTCGGCTTGACAGAATAAGACTACGTTTTATGCTTGGAAAATGCATTTAATTTTCGTAGTTGTTCCCTTCAATTCAATTTCTTCAATGCTTTTCCAGTGAGCAAGTTTCTTTCCATAGTGTTATTGTAGACTGTCTACAAAATATCCATCTGCAGGCTCCATAACCTGGAGTAGATGACCATTAGAAATAAACGTGGTGTCGAAGAGGACATGACAGATGGAGCACAAGGTAGGATTGAACGTGGATTGGGAATGAAATTGGCCATGTCCTTAACAAAGGAACCCTCCTGAAATTCACCTTCTGTATGTTGCTCTCCAGACGAGAATCTCAAGACTGCTACCTTCTACTAAATGCATGTCCATTGACGCACTCACTGTGCCATATCGTTCGATTGAGCTCAAGCCATTCCGTTACGGAATCCTTGGATAGCAACGTCTTGGTTAAAGTGCCGCTCCAAATTCGGTTAAAATGTCAAGCTTAAGATGATTTGGTCCATCACTGTTGTCAGGTGTTAAGTGCTACACCTGTCTCTTCTTCTCATCGTTCATTCTTCACGCAAAATGTGTCGTACCCTTCTTTCTGAACGCCTCTTGTATCACATACCATACACACAATTAGTTGTCTATCGTCCGATACCGTATTCTGCACTTTTATCGATGTTTCCGTTGGTGGCTTGGACGTCTTTCTCGTCGAAGGTCTTCCAGAGTAGTTCGGCCAAAGTTGGATTCGCCTGCTCTACGTTTAACTGTTGTAATTTATTTAGCAGACTCCTTAGCCGTTATCAGCGTTTAGCAAACTGAAAGTGGGATGAACACGTATTTGGTGTAAGCTTTTCAAGACAGAGAATTCTATAACGGCACGGTATATGAAGATATTCAGATGAACGAAACGAGCGCACACACACATACACACCGAATTCTGATTTAATGCTCCACAGGAAAAAACCTATTACTCTTATGACGTTGATACTCAACTTACATTGTTGCAAATGGATCAAAGTAATTAAAATAAAACTTTATTTATATCACTGCCGGCTCTGCAGAAGGGTATGAATTTTTCTCGCTGCCCCAGCACACAGCGAAAACTACCGAGTGCAGTCCTTGTTTTCAGATGTTTCAAAATCTCGCTCCAACATTCTGCATGCTAGATTTCCCATCCATAACCAGGTAGATGCTGGTGACTACCGAAAAGGACTCAAATCAACTGAAGACCAGACTAGGCACACTCTTGACAATACTGAAAACGATTTTAAGATTCTACATATGTAACAGGAGAGTTACAAAATGACCATTCTAGGGCATACAAAAATTTTATGAGACAAAATTACTTAAATACATAACAAGCTCCATGAAAATGAGTACATGAGTTTCCAGACTTTTATGAAACTTAGTTTAAAGAATACTATACATTGAAGACTTAAATGTTTTTCTTATCTTCTTCTGTTAATCTTAAAATTAAATTAAGTAGTCACTTTTCTGGCACGAAGTTTAGATATCTTAATCTTTTTATTGCCTTATGCACTGATTTCTCCTGCAAGACAGTGGCCTTAAGAGTCTCTCTTACATCTAACCAGACATTCTCAGCGTTTCAACAACACAATTTGTGTAGTATATGAACACTATATAAGGATAATAATAACGAAATTCATATTGATCGTGATGATGAATAAGTAGTAATTAAAATATGAAATTTAAGAAATGTCAGTCTTATTAATATTCTAGCGAGCAATTTTCACATTCGTTACTGTCGAATGTACGATACTTTAGTGAAATGATCCGAAGTATAGCTTTGTATGTGTTGATGCGTCTATGTGTATACGAAGAGTAGCTTTTTATTTTCATTTGTTTTCCGACGTGTACTTCATTAACGCAGCGGACTCCTTCGCTAGAGCAGTGGTGAACTCCAGTGCTATACCAGTCTTTTTCTATTACTTCGACTACAATGGCACCGGCTCCACGGAATATGGTAATCGTTCACCATCAGCTATTGCTTTTATATAAGAATAAATGTTTCTGCTAAGCGTGGTGATAATGTTAAATGTAATGTTAGTAACTGCATAAAATTATTTAAATTGTGTGAGTGCTTCCAAACAGCCTTTATTTAATAGCACCAATTCTTCTATACACTCTTAGTTTCACCAGATTTGATATTAAACAAATATCTTATGAATACTGTTTGTACATAATGCTACCCGAATATTTGTCTAGGTCATTTCTTGTAGTGTGACATATTATTCAATGTATTTTTATCAGTTTTGCTTATTTGAAACTTCCAAAAAAGGCGATAGGAAGATAGAACCTGCATATCTGCCAGGCAAAACTTTTAAGATACATGGGCAATAAATGTTAAAAACTACATATATACAGGGTGAAGAAAAAATGTCGGCATATGATTTCTCATTCCAGTTCGAGACAAAAGTGTATCTAGCAAACACAAGTCCCGCGAGTAGGTTCAAATGGTTCAAATGGCTCTGAGCACTATGGGACTTAACTTCTGAGGTCATCAGTCCCCTAGAACTTAGAACTACTTAAACCTAACTAACCCAAAGACATCACACACATCCATGCCCGAGGCAGGATTCGAACCTGCGACCGTAGCGGTCGCGCGGTTCCAGACTGTAGCGCCGCCAGTAGGTTTAATAGAAACGCGATTTAAGAAAACGAGGTTCTGGCAAAGCTATAACTGCGTACAACATGGCCGGGAACAGATACCGTGAGCTTTGCACTATGCTGGAACTGTTCCATTAGATCAGTGAGACGAGGCAATATAATGGGGAACGCATATGGAGACGTTCTGATGTTCGAGTCGCGTTCGCGAGAAAAAAATATTTTTTTCCGTTAAAACATCAAATTGTATCCAGTTTAAATCTATACAACGCGGTATCTTGTATATTTCTTTTCATTACTTTTGCCTTTATTTAAACACTGAGACACAATATGAACTTCTTACAGGCGCAAACGACCATTTGGTTTCGTCCATGACACAAACAAAGCCATTACAAAATAATACTGGATACAATAACATCGTCTGTATCCAATGAGGTACAAAAAACACGCCGGCCGCAGTGGCCGAGCGGTTCTTGGCGCTACAGTCTGAAACCGCGCGACCGCTACGGTCGCAGATTCGAATCCTGCCTCGAGCATGGGTGTGTGTGATGTCCTTAGGTTAGTTAGGTTTAAGAAGTTCTACGTTCTAGGAAACTGATGATCTGAGATGTTATGTCCCATAGTGCTCAGAGCCATTTGAGCCATTTTGAACAAAAAACACGATAGGTAGGCTACACTAGATTACACGTTATGCTACGTACAATAATTCCATTCTGTATGTTTGACGTCCAGGCTTATCTTTACGAAGCCGCTACGTACAGGTAAGAGCGACGTTCATTTTAGAGAAGCGACCAGCTTGCATTTGCAAATATTTCACCATTCGCCGGATCATAGTCTGCTGGGCCCTATGCAACACACCTGCATCCACCACTGCTGAAGCGGCACGCACGTGATCTATTAAGACGAATACATACTTGGCTGGAGTACTATAAACGTGTTCCTTTAAGTGTCCCCACCAACAAAAATCTAGTGGATTAAGGTTCGGGGAACTTGGTGGCTAGATCATTTTACCTTTACATCTACATCTACATCTACACGGTTACTCTGCAATTCACACTTAAGTGCCTGGCAGAGGGTTCATCGAACCGTTCATACTACTTCTCTACCATTCCACTCTCGAATGGCGCGTCGGAAAAAGGAACACCTAAATTTTTCCTTTCGGGCTCTGATTTTTCTTAATGTATTATGATGATCATTTCTCCCTATGGAGGTGTGTGTCAATAAAATATTTTCGCGTTCGGAAGAGAAAGTTTGTGATTTAAATTTCGTAAACAGATCTTGCCGCAAAGAAAACCGCCTTTCTTTCAGTGACTGCCACCCCAACTCGCGTATCGTATCAGTGACACTCTCATCGCCATTGCGCGATAACACGAAACGAGCTACCCTTCTTTGCACTTTTTCGATGTCCTCCTTCAATCCTACCTGGTAAGGATCCCACACTGCGCAGCAATATTCCAGCAGAGGACGGACAAATGTAATGTAGGCTGTCTCTTTAGTGGGTTGTCGCATCTTCTAATTGTCCTACCAACAAAGCGCAGTCTTTGTTTCGCCTTCCCCGCAGTATTATCTATGTGGTCTTTCCAGTTTAAGTTGCTCGTAATTGTAATTCCTAGGTATTTAGTCGAATTGACAGCCCTTAGATTTGTGCTATTTATCGTATAACCAATATTTAACGGATTTCTTTTAGTACTCATGTCGATGACCTCGCACTTTTCTTTGTTTAGTGCCAATTGTCACTTTTCGCACCATACAGAAATTGTCTCTAGATCATTTTGTAATTGGAATTGATCGTCTGATGGAATTTACTAGACAGTAAATTACAGCGTCATCTGCAAACAATCTAAGGGGGCTGTTCACATTTTCACCTAGATCATTTATGTAAATCAGGAACAGCAGAGGGTCTATGACACTACCTTGCGGAACGCCAGATATCACTTCTGTTCTACTCAATGATTTACCGTCTATCACTACGAACTGTGACCTCTTTGAGAGGAAATCACGAATCCAGTCACAGAACTGAGGCGATACTCCATATGCACCCAATTTGATTAAAACTCGCTTGTGAGGAACGGTATCAAAAGCCGTCTGCAAATCTAAGAATATGGGATCGATCTGAGATCCCTTGTCGACAGCACTCATTACTTCATGGGAATAAAGAGCCAGCTGTGTTGCACAAGAACGATATTTTATTAATCCTCCACGACCGATCGATTTCCCTAGAAACACATTTAAATAGTTACGCACATTCATTCCAAAGTGTGCGGTGAACCATCATGCTGAAACTACTGCTGTAGCAGAACGCCACGTGGAACGATTTCTTAAGCGTCAGGCAAAGTATTGCAAAGACCCGAACGATACACGGGCGCATTCAGCTTGTGTGGCAACAGGTAAGGGCACAAAAGCACTCCTCCCATGTTCCAGCCCAAAGGTTTAAGATAAAGCGTGCGTTTATGTCACGTTCACGGGTGAGAACAGGGTTGTTTTCCGACCAATAACGGCTGTTGTTGATACTGAAAATACCTTTACGAGTGGAGCTAGATTTTTCAGCCCATCTCACGTTGTTTATAAAATGTTCGTTATCTTCCACTTGGTACAAAAGCCATTACAAAACTGTACTCGTCGAATGGCGGTCTTCAGGCCCCTCGTATTGAGTTAACGTGTAATGATACGTATGAAGTTCTTCATCGTGTAACACTTCAAAAACTAGTCTTTGAGATATATGGAACTGCTTTGCAATATCACGGGTACTTCGGCTAGGTGACTGGTGCACGGTTTCAAGAATCACGTCCTCTGTTTGTGGAGTACGTCTAGTCCTTGTACGACCTCTGACGATTACTTGCGGACGAAGATTAGCGGTTTCTCGGTGGCGTTGCTCCAGCCGACGAAAGATACTCTTATTGGGATGGCGCCTTTGAAGGAGCCGTGCAGCATACACACGTCCAGCGGCAGCAGCTTTGTTATCGAACGTACCCAGCACCAAAAGAATATCAACGTATTCGTCGCTGTGTACTCCACCGGGAAGCCAACCTACATTAACTTGACAGGACCAGTTACCGTGGGGCACTGCGCAGTGAGCATAATCATGAATGCCGTTTAATGAATCCCACCGTCTGTGATAGGCTATTGTCATGTGACAAAATGATGTTGTGTTTATAATCGACGAGAACTAGGGAAAGAAAGTTTAAAAGATAAAAAAAAAAGGAATCTGACGAGGACTCTAACCGCATGGTGGATTTCAGAGATCTACGAAGGCTGGTGCGGTAGTGTGGTGTGATACATGTTCCTCTGTGCATTACGATGTGCTGCACAATGTGACAGTGTTTCCAGCTCCTCATTTTCGTACAGGTTTTTCCAAAATGCACTCGATCTGATTTTCCTACATTAACTTTTGTCTTATATCTGGACGAGGGATCGCACGCCGACCTCCAAGTGCATTTATTTTATCATCCTATATTCCTTGTCATACACTGACAGAAACGGGAAGTGCTATGTCATGAAACTCTAGTCCAATATTTATCAGATTTTGTGGAGATTTCATAATATAACAGGTATTAGGCAATGACGTCTGTCATCACCTTCAGTACGAGGTATGATCCCCACAGGTACGAAACGCTCTTTTTGCAATGCCTGAAATACTTGGTGCGTCGGTCCATAAGGACTGCTGGCTGGAGGCTAGTATACGTTCTCCCATCGCATCCCAGGCATTCTCAATTGGTGACAAATCAGAGGATGGTGCATGTCAGCCAACGACCCGGGTATTCCTCAATGTGTTTGGGGTGTGGAACGTAAAATGAGATTTTCTACATCTACATCTACATACTGCGCAAGCCACCGTATCGTGCGTAGCGGAGGGCGCCCTGCACTACTACCAATAATTTCCTTCCCCGTTCCATCCGCAAACAGAGCGAGGGAAAAACGACCATCTACATGCCTCGGCACGAGCCGTAATGTCTCTTTTCTTCGTGTTCCTTAGGAGAAATGTACGTTTGCGGCAGTAGAATCGTTCTGCAATCAGCTTCAAATTCCGGTTCTCTAAACGTTCTGCAAGCAGTCGAGACCTGGAACCAAGGAAGGCAGGATTGGGTTACGACTGTGGACGGGGCCGTAATCAATTGCCGTTGGTTAGTTTATTTTTCAGTCACGTACATTTTATTTGGAAACAACGACCAATAAAAGGTGACAATAAATTAAAAAAATGGTTCAAATGGCTCTGAGCACTATGGGACTCAACTGCTGAGGTCATTAGTCCCCTAGAACTTAGAACTAGTTAAACCTAACTAACCTAACGACATCACAAACATCCATGCCCGAGGCAGGATTCGAACCTGCGACCGTAGCGGTCTTGCGGTTCCAGACTGCAGCGCCTTTAACCGCACGGCCACTTCGGCCGGCCAACAATAAATTAAGGAGTGTTCCACGGCTGAAGGCCTTAATGAGAACAAATTCAAAACTATTTCTCGGCTGAAGGCCCAACAGTGATAATTTAAAAACTGTTTCACGGGTGAAGGCCTGAATAGCAATCTTTTAAGAACCAGTTAACTTCTTCAACTTGCAATTACAGTTTTTAAAATATTTTCAAAAGAACAATCATCAATGTCTCATTGCTAGAATACAATTGTTTAATTAAAATTTTAAGACAAGTAACACTCACGGCCGAAGGCCTTAATGACAACAAATTCAAAACTCCTTCTAATAATTTCCGGGTATGCAGCCGGATCCCGTCGACATTCTGCCACGATATTTCGGCCCAGAGACGTCCGGCCATCATCAGGTGAGTACACAACTACTGAAGAGCCCAGGTGCAGTCGCGGTATTTATGCCGATTCTCGCGCATGTGAAATGTACTGGCATCCTACAGCGCATGCGTCAGGTGTTGACATGCGCAGCATAGCCGAGTTGTACGTGCTGCCCTCGGTGGTGATAATAAAAGTTCATCTAGTCATTGAGTATCGAATGACACTGTCGATTCCGCTGTGATTGTATAATTTTAATAACAGGATTCCAATTTTTATCCAGCTGAAAGCCGTTGTCACGATTTATAAGATTATTGGCAAGACGTATTTCCACTGATTCCTTGATTACGGAATCCCAAAAACCGGAAACCGGGGATAATTTCACATGCGCGAGAATCGGCATAAATACCGCGACTGCACCTGGGCTCTTCAGTAGTTGTGTACTCACCTGATGATGGCCGGACGTCTCTGGGCCGAAATATCGTGGCAGAATGTCGACGGGATCCGGCTGCATACCCGGAAATTATTAGAAGAAGAAATACGCCGGGAAAATTTCAAAATTCAAAACTATTTCTCGGCTGAAGGCCCCAATAGTAATAATTTAAAAAATATTTCACGGCTGAAGGCCTGAACAGCAATCTTTTAGAACCAGTTAGACATCTTCAGACGTGAAATTACAGTTACTAAAATATTTAAAAAAATCATCAAATCTGAACAAACCATGGAGAGGGGAGGGGGCCGCAGACGTTGGTCCAAGGATCGACCTGGGAAAGTCCCTCAAAACTTCGCAAGCGATGAGACAGGCAGTCAAGTGTTGCATTCACTTCACTAGATGGTAACTCAGACTAGTGGCAGTTTAAAGGCATGACCAATAACCATTTGCCGAATCTACCTAACGTATGATGACCAATGTAAGGATGGAATAACACACCCAAGCCAGAACCGGCGGTCAGCACTATGTCTTCAGACTACGGTGTTTAGAGCATCCAGAAGCAGAAAGGAACCACTACTAACAGAGTAGGAAAAAAAAAAAACACTACCCGGCCTAGAAATCAAGGAAGCTGTCGAACTACACGCCTTACCGGACAGCAGCGGCGAGGCGAGGAAAAGTACACTGCCATAACATACACTAAACTCCAGGGCAGGTAACTGGGGCGTTAGCCGCCACTAGGCAGGAAAAATACCACTGGTTGGACTTCACAAATAATAACATATAGAATGCAACAATTAATAATAAGAAGTGGAGGAAGGCTAATTGGATTCGCCTTCCCCAAACACTCCACTCGCTGCCCTTCGTCTTGGCGACACTGCGAGCAGCAACACGCAAGCACAAATGGCGAGATCTCACAATGCTCGAGGTTTCACTACATGAATTAAGGTCCACTCAACTTAAACTTCGTGGGTCCGGTTGACAAAAAGGTTGTACCCCTAGCGACTACAGCCCTTCCATCGGGCAGTGCACGCGTTCCGCCAGTGGTCCCGGCGTGCTCTCACGCTGCACGGACCTGGTTGCTCGCCCTTCCCCAACCGAACTCTATTAGCAGCGGCGAGTGCGGGAAACCTCAAACTGTAGAACGGAAGGACGACACTGAAATTTGTGTCGGACCAGAACTCGAACCCGGATGTGCCACTTGTCGTGAGCTGTCGCCTTAACAATTTCGGCTGTCCTCACACGCATCCGGGCTAGATCGAAACTTCAGTATGTCATCACCCATATGTCATTAACCTGCGCTCGTTCAGTACTCTAATTCCCGTACAATGGACGCATTTAACCCGAAGTAGCTAGCCTGGTATCGGCGGATAAATATGATATTACAATGTCTGTGTTTGTGAGAAGTACCATGCAACGATCCTTCGGACATGCATGCAATATTGCGTTTCTCAATAATGTTCCTCGAAGAGGACGTCACCTTCCCTCCAGCGATTTCTACACTCCTGGAAATGGAAAAAAGAACACATTGACACCGGTGTGTCAGACCCACCATACTTGCTCCGGACACTGCGAGAGGGCTGTACAAGCAATGATCACACGCACGGCACAGCGGACACACCAGGAACCGCGGTGTTGGCCGTCGAATGGCGCTAGCTGCGCAGCATTTGTGCACCGCCGCCGTCAGTGTCAGCCAGTTTGCCGTGGCATACGGAGCTCCATCGCAATCTTTAACACTGGTAGCATGCCGCGACAGCGTGGACGTGAACCGTATGTGCAGTTGACGGACTTTGAGCGAGGGCGTATAGTGGGCATGCGGGAGGCCGGGTGGACGTACCGCCGAATTGCTCAACACGTGGGGCGTGAGGTCTCCACAGTACATCGATGTTGTCGCCAGTGGTCGGCGGAAGGTGCACGTGCCCGTCGACCTGGGACCGGACCGCAGCGACGCACGGATGCACGCCAAGACCGTAGGATCCTACGCAGTGCCGTAGGGGACCGCACCGCCACTTCCCAGCAAATTAGGGACACTGTTGCTCCTGGGGTATCGGCGAGGACCATTCGCAACCGTCTCCATGAAGCTGGGCTACGGTCCCGCACACCGTTAGGCCGTCTTCCACTCACGCCCCAACATCGCGCAGCCCGCCTCCAGTGGTGTCGCGACAGGCGTGAATGGTGGGACGAATGGAGACGTGTCGTCTTCAGCGATGAGAGTCGCTTCTGCCTTGGTGCCAATGATGGTCGTATGCGTGTTTGGCGCCGTGCAGGTGAGCGCCACAATCAGGACTGCATACGACCGAGGCACACAGGGCCAACACCCGGCATCATGGTGTGGGGAGCGATCTCCTACACTGGCCGTACACCACTGGTGATCGTCGAGGGGACACTGAATAGTGCACGGTACATCCAAACCGTCATCGAACCCATCGTTCTACCATTCCTAGACCGGCAAGGGAACTTGCTGTTCCAACAGGACAATGCACGTCCGCATGTATCCCGTGCCACCCAACGTGCTCTAGAAGGTGTAAGTCAACTACCCTGGCCAGCAAGATCTCCGGATCTGTCCCCCATTGAGCATGTTTGGGACTGGATGAAGCGTCGTCTCACGCGGTCTGCACGTCCAGCACGAACGCTGGTCCAACTGAGGCGCCAGGTGGAAATGGCATGGCAAGCCGTTCCACAGGACTACATCCAGCATCTCTACGATCGTCTCAATGGGAGAATAGCAGCCTGCATTGCTGCGAAAGGTGGATATACATTGTACTAGTGCCGACATTGTGCATGCTCTGTAGCCTGTGTCTATGTGCCTGTGGTTCTGTCAGTGTGATCATGTGATGTATCTGACCCCAGGAATGTGTCAATAAAGTTTCCCCTTCCTGGGACAATGAATTCACGGTGTTCTTATTTCAATTTCCAGGAGTGTATTTGAGTTCTTCGTGCATCATCATAACACTAGCGCCAACTGGTAACAAATCTAGTAGTCTGCCTCTGAATTGCTTCGATGTCTTCCTTTAATTCGACCTGGTGGGGATCCCAAACATTCTAGCAGTACTCAAGAAAGCTTTGCCTAGTGTTCTATATGCGGTCTCCTTTACATATGCATGCAGGTTTCTAAAATTCTCCCAATAAAACGAAGTCGATCATTCAGCTTCTGTACTAAAACGCTTACATGCTCGTTCCATTCCACATAGCTCTGCAACGTTTCGCCTAAATATTTAATCGAGGTGACTGTTAGGTGCCACACTAGTAATGCTGTATTAGAACTTACTGGTTTGCTTTTCCGACTCGTCTGCATTAACTTCCATTTTTCTTCATTTGGAGCTAGCTGCCATACATCACAGCAACTAGAAATTCTGAGTCTTCCTGTATCCTCCTACAGTCACTCAATGACACCTCCTCGTACACCACAGCATTACCAGCAAACGATCGCAGATTATTTATGTATCTAGAACAGCGGTCCTTCACACTTTCCTTAGGCAATGCTGAGCCTTGCCTCGGATGAACGCTCGCCGGCGAGGACAACATACTGAGTCCTGTTACTTCTCTTCGAGTCATTCATACACCTAGGAACCTATTCCTTACACTTGTACCTTCCTTCGTAACGCTGTGGCTGAGCGGTTCTAGGCACTTTAGTCCGGAACCGCACTGCTGCTACGGTGGCAGGTTCGAATCCTGCTTCCGGCATGGATGTGTGTGATGTCCTTAAGTTAGTTAGGTTTCAGAAGTTCTTAGCGTAGAGGACTGATGACCTCAGATATTAAGTCCCACAGTGCTTGGAGCCATTTGAATTTTTCCTTAATAATCGGGAGCTGATGAACGCGCAGTTAAGCGCCTCACAAACCAAACATCATCCCTTCCTTAACAGTCTCAAATTGGGCGCCGTGTCAAACACTTATCGGAAACTTAGGAATGTGGAATCTGCCAGTTGCCCTTCGTCCATAGTTCGCAGTATGTCATGGGAGAATGAAGCAAGCAGAATTTCGCACGAGCAATGCTATCTAGAACCGTGCTGATCCGCGGACAGAAACTTTTCATCATCAAGCAAATTTATCATATTCGAGGTCAGAATATGTTCACGAACTCTGTAACAAACGGACGTTAAGGATATTGATCTGTAATTTGCGGGTCCGTTCTTTTCTTATAAAAAGCAGTCACATTCGCTTTTTACCGATCGCTTAAGCCGTCGGCACACGGACCGTGCATCCGAGCGTTGAGCGTTGAGCGTGCCGAGTTTCTGACGTCATAGCGTGGAACAGCACGCTCGGGAGTCTTTCGAACGTGCAGGGCAATATCTAGCCTGTCAGATGTTCTGAGCGTGCGTCTGAGCGTTGACCAACGAGCTGGCACTACGCCATCTACGTCACACGCACGCCGTCTCCCTGCAGTACAGAGTTGTTAGGCGCCATATTGGCATTCATTTCAAGCCTATATGTATATATGCTGTTTCTGAGCACCAGAAAGTTGAGAATCACTGGAAAACCCGTTGTTAACTGTGTGATTCGTTCCAATAAAATAATGAGAAACATCATATTCGTGGCAAAAGAATTATAGTAACTTGCGTATTACGAGAGTAGGCTATTTGAAGGCAGCGAAACACTGAAGATCCACCCAAAACGCATTGTTCTTGGTACAATTTGTTATAATTCAATTCAATTAGTAACATATCTACGATTAAGGTTTTCAGCAAGGAGTAATATAATATGATTACATGCTAAGGGTGTGTTGTTGGTTTAGCATAGTCTGCGTTCGGCAGGGCAGCAGTGCGCACCGCGCTCGGCCGTCCACGCCGCTGCGCGCGCGGAGTGTTTTGTTTACTTCCTCGTCACCGCGCTTGTCAGTCGAACAAGCTCTAATGGCCAAATCTTACAGGAAGAACACTCTTAAGTTCACCTTCTCAAATGAATACGCACGACCCAAAGCACTGGCCGTCGAACGCTTCCTACGCGAAGACGTGAAGATCCCTCGTGACGAACTCATCGGCATACACCTATCGATCATTAGCAGCGTCGTTTATGTTAAGATGACTTCCGACGCTGCCTGCAACGAGATTATTCAAAGGACGCGAAATGGACTAAAATTTCGGCACTCCGACGGAAACGTCGGGCCTGTGGATGTGGACCATGCAGGACTTGGCCTTCGGACGATCCGTGTATTCGAACTGCCTTTCGAGGTGAATGAAGATGAAGTCATCGCGGCGCTAAGCCCGTTCGGAAAAGTCCAGAGCCACGTAGCCGAGACATGGGCACAGTTTACGACGTATCCGGTGCTTAATGGTGTGAGACAAGTCCGAATCGATCTCAAACGGCACGTTCCATCGTACATTTCTATCGGCGGCTGCCGTGCGGTGGTCATTTACGACGGACAACATCGAACATGTTCCGGTTGTGGCAAAGAAGGCCACGTCCGTAATGAATGCCTGCAACGCCGCATCACACAACAAAGGCCCGACGATACGAACACCGACAGAACCACGACCACCCTTCCAGTCACCTATGCGGCGACACTGCACGTCCAGCCCACACAAGACGCCGTTCATGAGCGTATCTCTGGTCCGATATACCCGGAGGCGTCCCAGCTCCTTGACACCGGCGATGCCGCCCGTGAACATGTCCAACAGCCGGACACACCCACGCTAGAAGATCACAAGGATACCAATGAGAGTGTTCTGGAGAATGACGACCGCATCATAGCACCGACGGCTTTTGTACCGGAACTACGTGAATCTCTTCCTTCCTCAGACACCGAAGCTCATTGCCGAAAGCAGAAGTCGCCCAAACGACGAAAAAATCGCCGCAAGACATCAGAATCGACCATTGAGCCTCCTCCGCAGGACGAAGAGATGGCACATCACTCTGACGGAGAACACGATAACACTTTCTCCTTTGCCACGGAGACGCGTCATCCACGAGACGGTGAACCGTCCAACAGAGATCGTGCGCAAGCCCCGCGCCCAGAAGCCATGGAACATAGCACGCCTGTTGTCACCGACGCAATTGAGCCGACTCGGCCAGCGCTGCCACCTCTCGCCGATGTCAAACCTGTCGGACACTTTTCATGGGCGGATGACACGGATTTCCCACCTCCATCTGATGCGGACATGAGATCTGTTTCTCCGTTAGACCAACACTAAAATGGGGGAAGTTTCTACGGCGACTCCTGCGACTTCTATGGACTTCCAGCATCCACCACAGCAATCTTCACCAGCGACGAACCTATCGGCAGCACGGATCTCCCATCAGGCGTACCGAATAGCTACTATCAATACTAATAATATCGGCTCCCACGCTAAACTTCAATTGCTCCGTGACACGCTAAGAGCAGCGGACATCGACATCGCCCTGTTACAAGAACTGAGGACAGCGATTTGGACTGGGTGTTATGGATATGAGACGTACGCCGCCCCTGCAGCTATGGAACACACACGCGCAGCCATCCTCATCCGAGAAGGGATTGCAGTTTCCGATGTCGCTTACCTCCCAACAGCGCGAGGGGTGGCCATAACAGTTGAAGGACTCAAAATCATAAATCTCTACGCCCCATCGGGCACTGATAAACGGAGGGATCGTTCCCAGTTCTACGCAGAGGATATCACGCCTTTATTCCTCGGCCGAGCCGGCCGCGGTGGCCGTGCGGTTCAGGCGCTGCAGTCCGGAACCGCGGGACTGCTACGGTCGCAGGTTCGAATCCTGCCTCGGGCATGGATGTCTGTGATGTCCTTAGGTTGGTTAGGTTTAAGTAGTTCTAAGTTCTAGGGGACTGATGACCTAAGATGTTAAGTCCCATAGTGCTCAGAGCCATTTGAACCAGCCATTCCTCGGCCGATACGATCATCTCATCATAGGTGGAGATTTCAACTGTGTTCTCGAGCGCACAGACCAATACCCCCATTTCACCACATGTCCGGAACTTCGCTTCCTCGTCCGCCGCCTTCGTCTCCTCGACACTTGGCGAGTGTTACACGGCGACCGCCCGGGGTATACACACATCACGAGCCACTCCGCCAGCCGACTTGATAGAATATACATCTCTAACGCTCTAAAATCAGTTCTCCTCGACGCGGAACGTTGGCCGTCTGCCTTTCGGATCATGACATCTACATCTGTACCATGAACCTATGTCGACAATCTATATGGCGCAGTGCAGGACCTTGAAAACTCAATGACGCGCTACTGCGGGACCCTGAATGTCGACAACAGGTCACCGACACGTGGCACACCTGTGTTCAACGCGTTATGCGTTACGAGACCACACTGCAGTGGTGGTCGCTGTGGGCCAAACCGGCCATCCGACGCACGTTGACACACTATGGCAGAGCCAAAGCCAGGTGGAATCACCATACAACTGATTTCTACTATAGCGCTCTACGTGAACTCATGGATCAACCTCAATCCCCGGATCGTCTAAAAGAAGCTCAACGCATCAAGGCAAAGATTTTAACCTTGACCAGATGCCGTCTAGAGGGAGCTATTGTACGAGCACGCAGCCAAGATAGGATTAACGGTGAAGAACCTTCTATGCATCATGTTGTTGTTGTTGTTGTTGTGGTCTTCAGTCCTGAGACTGGTTTGATGCAGCTCTCCATGCTACTCTATCCTGTGCAAGCTTCTTCATCTCCCAGTACCTACTGCAACCTACATCCTTCTGAATCTGCTTTGTGTATTGATCTCTTGGTCTCCCTCTACGATTTTTACCCTCCACGCTGCCCTCCAATGCTAAATTTGTGATCCCTCGATGCCTCAGAACATGTCCTACCAACCGATCCCTTCTTCTAGTCAAGTTGTGCCACAAACTTCTCTTCTCCCCAATCCTATTCAATACCTCCTCATTAGTTACGTGATCTACCCACCTTATCTTCAGCATTCTTCTGTAGCACCACATTTCGAAAGCTTCTATTCTCTTCTTGTCCAAACTAGTTATCGTCCATGTCTCACTTCCATACATGGCTACACTCCATACAAATACTTTCAGAAACGACTTCCTGACACCTAAATCTATATTCGATGTTAACAAATTTCTCTTCTTGAGAAACGCTTTCCTTGCCATTGCCAGTCTACATTTTATATCCTCTCTACTTCGACCATCATCGGTTATTTTACTCCCCAAATAGCAAAGCTCCTTTACTACTTTAAGTGTCTCATTTCCTAATCTAATCCCCTCAGCATCACCCGATTTAATTTGACTACATTCCATTATCCTCGTTTTGCTTTTGTTGATGTTCATCTTATATCCTCCTTTCAAGACACTGTCCATTCCGTTCAACTGCTCTTCCAAGTCCTTTGCTGTCTCTGACAGAATTACAATGTCATCGGCGAACCTCAAAGTTTTTACTTCTTCTCCATGAATTTTAATTCCTACTCCGAATTTTTCTTTTGTTTCCTTTACTGCTTGCTCAATATACAGATTGAATAACATCGGGGAGAGGCTACAACCCTGTCTCACTCCTTTCTCAACCACTGCTTCCCTTTCATGCCCCTCGACTCTTATAACTGCCATCTGGTTACTGTACAAATTGTAAATAGCCTTTCGCTCCCTGTATTTTACCCCTGCCACCTTCAGAATTTGAAAGAGAGTATTCCAGTCAACATTGTCAAAAGCTTTCTCTAAGTCTACAAATGCTAGAAATGTAGGTTTGCCTTTTCTTAATCTTTCTTCCAAGATAAGTCGTAAGGTCAGTATTGCCTCACGTGTTCCAAAATTTCTACGGAATCCAAACTGATCTTCCCCGAGGTCGGCTTCTACCAGTTTTTCCATTCGTCTGTAAAGATTTCGCGTTAGTATTTTGCAGCTGTGACTTATTAAACTGATAGTTCGGTAATTTTCACATCTGTCAACACCTGCTTTCTTTGGGATTGGAATTATTATATTCTTCTTGAAGTCTGTGGGTATTTCGCCTGTCTCATACATCGTGCTCACCAGATGGTAGAGTTTTGTCATGACTGGCTCTCCCGAGGCCATCAGTAGTTCTAATGGAATGTTGTCTACTCCCGGGGCCTTGTTTTGACTCAGGTCTTTCAGTGCTCTGTCAAACTCTTCACGCAGTATCTTATCTCCCATTTCGTCTTCATCTACATCCTCTTCCATTTCCATAATATTGTCCTCAAGTACATCGCCCTTGTATAAACCCTCTATATACTCCTTCCATTTTTCTGCTTTCCCTTCTTTGCTTAGAACTGGGTTGCCATCTAAGCTCTTGATATTCATACAAGTGGTTCTCTTCTCTCCAAAGGTCTCTTTAATTTTCCTGTAGGCAGTATCTATCTTACCCCTAGTGAGACAAGCTTCTACATCCTTACATTTGTCCTCTAGCCATCCCTGCTTAGCCATTTTGCACTTCCTGTCGATTTCATTTTTGAGGCGTTTGTATTCCTTTTTGCCTGCTTCATTTACTGCATTTTTATATTTTCTCCTTTCATCAATTAAATTCAATATTTCTTCTGTTACCCAAGGATTTCTATTAGCCCTCGTCTTTTTACCTACTTGATCGTCTGCTGCCTTCACCACTTCATCCCTCAGAGCTACCCATTCTTCTTCTACTGTATTTCTTTCCCCCATTCCTGTCAATTGTTCCCTTATGCTCTCCCTGAAACTCTCTACAACCTCTGGTTCTTTGAGTTTATCCAAGTCCCATCTCCTTAAATTCCCACCTTTTTGCAGTTTCTTCAGTTTCAATCTGCAGTTCATAACCAATAGATTGTGGTCAGAATCCACATCTGCCCCAGGAAATGTCTTACAATTTAAAACCTGGTTCCTAAATCTCTGTCTTACCATTATATAATCTATCTGAAACCTGTCAGTATCTCCAGGCTTCTTCCATGTATACAGCCTCCTTTCATGATTCTTGAACCAAGTGTTAGCTATGATTACGTTATGCTCTGTGCAAAATTCTACAAGGCGGCTTCCTCTTTCATTCCTTCCCCCCAATCCATATTCACCTACTATGTTTCCTTCTCTCCCTTTTCCTACTGACGAATTCCAGTCACCCATGACTATTAAATTTTCGTCTCCCTTCACTACCTGAATAATTTCTTTTATCTCGTCATACATTTCATCTATTTCTTCATCATCTGCAGAGCTAGTTGGCATATAAACTTGTACTACTGTAGTAGGCATGGGCTTTGTGTCTATCTTGGCCACAATAATGCGTTCACTATGCTGTTTGTAGTAGTTAACCCGCACTCCTATTTTTTTATTCATTATTAAACCTACTCCTGCATTACCCCTATTTGATTTTGTATTTATAACCCTGTAATCACCTGACCAAAAGTCTTGTTCCTCCTGCCACCGAACTTCACTAATTCCCACTATATCTAACTTTAACCTATCCATCTCCCTTTTTAAATTTTCTAACCTACCTGCCCGATTAAGTGATCTGACATTCCACGCTCCGATCCGTAGAACGCCAGTTTTCTTTCTCCTGATAACGACGTCCTCTTGAGTAGTCCCCGCCCGGAGATCCGAATGGGGGACTATTTTACCTCCGGAATATTTTACCCAAGAGGACGCCATCATCATTTAATCATACAGTAGAGCTGCATGTCCTCGGGAAAAATTATGGCTGTAGTTTCCCCTTGCTTTCAGCCGTTCGCAGTACCAGCACAGCAAGGCCGTTTTGGTTAATGTTACAAGGCCAGGTCAGTCAATCATCCAGACTGTTGGCCCTGCAACTACTGAAAAGGCTGCTGCCCCTCTTCAGGAACCACATGTTTGTCTGGCCTCTCAACAGATACCCCTCCGTTGTGGTTGCACCTACGGTACGGCCATCTGTATCGCTGAGGCACGCAAGCCTCCCCACCAACGGCAAGGTCCATGGTTCATGGGGGGGCTATGCATCATATTATTCAAAATGTTCGTCGACGCCGACAGGCCTTAATGAAAACTTTAGACTTACCTGATGGACAACGGCTGACTTCGCAAGCTACCATTGCGGATGCATTCACAACGCACTATAGACTTTTCTATCAAGAAGTACCTGCTGGTGCAGAGGCCATTGCTGAGGTTGCCCAGGAGACACTTGGTACTCTCAACGCAGCAGCTGCAACCCTCCTGACTTCTGAAGTGACCACCGACGACGTCCAAGGCGCTGTGGCCAAAGGGTCTCTGAATCGATCTCCCGGCCCGGATGGTTATCTCTCGAATTTTACAGAACCTTCCAAGATTTGATGATGCCACGATGGAGGGACATGTACTGGGAACTTTTGTCCGGCGCGGCGAACCCGCCACCAATGTTCATGGAAGGCTTACTTGTACCAGTCCCGAAACCCGCAGGAGGAACACGACTCGACAGTTATCGGCCGATCACGTTACTCAATTCCGACTTCAAGATTTTCACACGCCTTCTAGCAGTGCGACTCAAACATGTCTTACGAGACATTGTTTCCCACGAACAAACATCTTTAGGCGGCGATCGTAATATACAGACAGCCCTCAGTGAATATCGAGATGTGATCGTCGTGGCAACACACTCGCGACTGCCCGGCGCTTTAATCTCCATCGACTTCAAACAAGCGTTTGACCGCGTCAATCGTGCATTCCTCAACGCAGTGATGGACCGAATGGCAACTCCCCCGACGTTCATGCAAGTGATTATGCGGCTCCTTCGTGGAGCAACGTCCAGACTTCTCGTCAACGGCAGACTTACAGAACCTATACGGATTGAACGCTCAGTACGGCAGGATTGCCCTTTGTCGACGGTGCTTTATGGCATTGCGATGGAACCACTAATTTGCGGATTACGGCGACGTTTGACAGGTATTCCACTCCGGGATCATACGTTCCGCTGCCGAGCTTACGCGGACGACTTGGCCCTCGTCGTACGTTCAGCGGCCGACGTACAAGCTGCGATGCAGTGGATTACCCGTTACAGTGCAGGGGCAGGGAGCGCTATGAACGTGGCAAAATCATGCGCCATGAAGATCGGCCGCGGCCTTCCCACAGACAGCGTAGTCCCATTTCAACTGGTGGACACCCTTCGCTGTCTCGGGTTGGTGTACACGCGAGACATTCGCCGCACCTCGGCGATCAATTTTCGGGCGCTGCTGCAACGCATCCGGGCCAACATACAAAATCACATACTACGCCCGCTGAATATGTGCCAGAGAGTCACCTTCGTCAATACCCATCTGGCAGCCCGGATACCCCATATAGCGCAGATTCTGCCCATCACTGCGACAATGGCGGCCAGATTACAGGCGGCTTTCGGCTATTTCATTTGTTCTGGACACATCTTCAAAGTCCAGTATGAAGCTCTCACCTTACCGAAGCGGGATGGTGGCCTCGATCTGGTTAATGTGAGAACCAGGACTACGGCACTTTACACCAATTCTATGCTCCGGTTATGGAAAAGCCAAAATGCTAGTTTTACTGGAATGTTGACCACCGAGCTCGCACCAGTTTCGAGACGTCCACCGACATCTTTGGCACACATCCTACCTCCGATGTCACATATCGGCCGTTTCTTTTTGGAGAACGGCTACATATGCACCGAGCTCCCCAGGACCAGGAAGACGACCACCCGCGACATCTACCGCCTTCTCCGAAAGTCTCCACCCCGCAACCCCGTCGAAACACGTCACCCCCAGGTTTCATGGCCTCCAGTTTGGAAAACGATCCACCAACCATATCACACCACTGACACCACCTCTATGTGGTACCTTCTCGTCAACGGCAAGTATACTACAAGACAGAAACTGCATCGCATTGCACTGGTGGACTCACCCCTGTGCCTCAAGTGCAATGTCGAAGATACAGATTTACATCGTTTTGAGTGTGGGCCAGCAGCAGCTGTCTGGACCCTCGTACAGAAGATTGTGGCTTTCTACCTCCGAGTACCACCACATCACGTTTCTCCTACCATGATGATATATCCCGACACGACCTACTTTCCATCGGCTAAGTGGCACGCCATCACATGGATCAGTGGCATGGCTGTCAACTACCTCTTCCGGGACGACATCGTCGATCCGGCGGATTTTTGGACACGTCTCCAAGTACATCACCATTCCCTTCGCCGACATCGACACTATTGGGCCACTTTCGCGAACTATTTACAGAGTATTTTCACCAACCCGCCTCAATGCTGGAATCTCAACGAACCGTGCCAGCCAAGAATGGACGATCCCACGTTCCCCTTCAATGGTCAATGATAGAATGCATTTTTCTCTGATGGCGCGCCAAAGTGGAGCATGCCGCGGAAAGTATTCCTATTTTATTTCACTTCTCTTTTCTCATCCTCTTCTAAGTTTTTTTTTTCTCCTGACACATGTTTATCCTCTCTATCTGCGGCATATTTGTTTTCTTTCTCCTGTGCTCCCCCCCCCCCCCCCAAAAAAAAGGCTGTTGCGGAAATATAGCTACCTTTTATGTTTTCCGTTTTCGAAGGATATTGTGTTATTTTATGAAGAACGTCGTCTTTTATTTTCATACACAAGAGGTTTTTATTTGTTTTCTTAAAAAAAAACAAAAAAATGCGTAATGAGTAGCGTCACGTTCCCATTTTAAGTTGAATGTAAGGGCGGTGATTTGCGTCTTGACAGGTGCAAAATGTTTTTCCTAACATTCACGTTTTTATTAGGTTCTGATATTTCATTATTAGTTTAATACAAGTATATACTAGAATATTTGATGTTACGTAAATATAAGTTCACCTTTCTTTGAGAGGCCGGCCGGTGTGGCCGAGCGGTTCTAGGCGCTTCAGTCTGGAACCGCGTGACCGCTAATGTCACAGGTTCGAATCCTGCCTCGGGCATGGATGTGTGTGATGTCCTTAGGTTAGTTAGGTTTAAGTAGTTCTAAGTTTTAGGGGACTGATGTTAACTCCCATAGTGCTCAAAGGATTTGAATCTTTTTTTTTTTCAGGGGTGACTTTGTTCGATTAGTCTACAGGACAGCTTGCGTTACTTGTATAAAGATACTTTGCTCCTTTTTCTTTTACGTTTCGTAATTCACATGTTGCAAAGGTTCTACTACTGGAAAGGAACGGTGATCAAGTAAGACTGACCTTGGGGTTTTACTAAAAACGTGGGAATGATGAAAAAATGTTCAAATGTATGTGAAATCTTGTGGGACTCAACTGATAAGGTCATCAGTCCCTAAGCTTAGACACTACTTAACCTAAATTATCCTAAAGACAAACATACACACCCTTTCCCGAGGGAGGACTCGAACCTCCGCCGGGACCAGCTGCACAATCCATGTGGGAAAGATAAAATAACGCTTATCTTATGTGGAAAACTATTGCAAATTTGTGTCACACTGTTTGTAATGGAAGTTTTATGAGCCTGTGTCCTTGTTGATTGTGTATATTACAGGGTGTTTCAAAAATGACCGGTATATTTGAAACGGCAATAAAAACTAAACGAGAAGCTATAGAAATACACCGTTTGTTGCAATATGCTTGGGACAACAGTACATTTTCAGGCGGACAAACTTTCGAAATTACAGTAGTTACAATTTTCAACAACAGGTGGCGCTGCAAGTGATGTGAAAGATATAGAAGACAACGCAGTCTGTGGGTGCGCCATTCTGTACGTCGTCTTTCTGCTGTAAGCGTGTGCTGTTCACAACGTGCAAGTGTGCTGTAGACAACATGGTTTATTCCTTAGAACAGAGGATTTTTCTGGTGTTGGAATTCCACCGCCTAGAACACAGTGTTGTTGCAACAAGACGAAGTTTTCAACGGAGGTTTAATGTAACCAAAGGACCGAAAAGCGATACAATAAAGGATCTGTTTGAAAAATTTCAACGGACTGGGAACGTGACGGATGAACGTGCTGGAAAGGTAGGGCGACCGCGTACGGCAACCACAGAGGGCAACGCGCAGCTAGTGCAGCAGGTGATCCAACAGCGGCCTCGGGTTTCCGTTCGCCGTGTTGCAGCTGCGGTCCAAATGACGCCAACGTCCACGTATCGTCTCATGCGCCAGAGTTTACACCTCTATCCATACAAAATTCAAACGCGGCAACCCCTCAGCGCCGCTACCATTGCTGCACGAGAGACATTCGCTAACGATATAGTGCACAGGATTGATGACGGCGATATGCATGTGGGCAGCATTTGGTTTACTGACGAAGCTTATTTTTACCTGGACGGCTTCGTCAATAAACAGAACTGGCGCATATGGGGAACCGAAAAGCCCCATGTTGCAGTCCCATCGTCCCTGCATCCTCAAAAAGTACTGGTCTGGGCCGTCATTTCTTCCAAAGGAATCATTGGCCCATTTTTCAGATCCGAAACGATTACTGCATCACGCTATCTGGACATTCTTCGTGAATTTGTGGCGGTACAAACTGCCTTAGACGACACTGCGAACACCTCGTGGTTTATGCAAAATGGTGCCCGGCCACATCGCACGGCCGATGTCTTTCATTTCCTGAATGAATATTTCGATGATCGTGTGATTGCTTTGGGCTATCCGAAACATACAGGAGGCGGCGTGGATTGGCCTCCCTATTCGTCAGACATGAACCCCTGTGACTTCTTTCTGTGGGGACACTTGAAAGACCAGGTGTACCGCCAGAATCCAGAAACAATTGAACAGCTGAAGCAGTACATCTCATCTGCATGTGAAGCCATTCCGCCAGACACGTTGTCAAAGGTTTCGGGTAATTTCATTCAGAGACTACGCCATATTATTGCTACGCATGGTGGATATGTGGAAAATATCGTACTATAGAGTTTCTCAGACCGCAGCGCCATCTGTTGTTGAAAATTGTAACTACTGTAATTTCGAAAGTTTGTCTGCCTGAAAATATACTGTTGTCCCAAGCATATTGCAACAAACGGTGTATTTCTATCGCTGCTCGTCTAGTTTTTATTGCCGTTTCAAATATACCGGTCATTTTTGAAACACCCTGTAAATATAGAACAACGCGACTAGGTTACGGAAAATCGAGCAAACGTGCGTTTTAATAGGGCTAACATGGGAATTTTACGCGCGCCCGTTGAGTAAACAGTGTGATTTACGAACAGTAACATCCCACAACTGCCGCTGGTGTGCGTCGCGATCGCGTATACCACGTCGGGGCCCACGTACCGTATACCGAGCGAGGTTGCGCAGTGGTTAGACACTGGACTCGCATTCGGGAGGACGATGGTTCAATCCCGCGTCCGGCCATCCTGATTTAGGTTTTCCGTGATTTCCCTAAATCGCTCCAGGCAAATGCCGGGATGGTTCCTTTCAAAGGGCACGACCGACTTCCTTCCCCGTCCTTCCCTAATCCGATGAGACCGATGACCTCGCTGTCTGGTCTCCTTCCCCAAAACAACCAACCAACCAACCAACCCACGTACCGTATGCACAAGTCGCATCGTTCCTGAGCGTTCAGCAGCACGTTGAACTCGGCACGCTCAACGTTGAAGTTCGACAGCACGGTCCGTGTGCCGACGGCTTTAGGCGAGAAAATCGCGATGAGTGCAAGTTAAGTGGGGGGCAAATGCCGTAGACTATGCTTCGTAAAACGGAACTGGATTTCCATCCGCACCTGGCGACTTATTTGTTTTCAACTCTTTCAGCTGTTTCTCTACGCCAGGGATGCGCATTACTATGTCATCCATCCTAGAGTCTGTGCGACGGTCAAACGAATCTTGAACGCGGAATTTAACTTCCGCTATCCTTTTGCTGTGTTCTACTGTTATACCAGACTGGTCTCCGAGTGACTGGACAGAAGCCTTCGACCTGCTTATCGACTGCACATAGAGCCAGAATTTTCTCGGGTTCTCGGCAATATCTTTTTCTTACATTATCCTAGGATACGCAAGATGGTATCTTATCATTAAGGATATGCAAACGAGATGTACCATTCTTGCCACATACTGGCGAGTACTCAGCATCTCTTTAACGACTATCATATCATGCTTTTTGTAATTTCCAGTGGCTCTCAGCATGATGATTGCAGGAGATGCTGACGTATGGGTCTCGATAATAATAATCACAGTTTCTGTTATCTGTGACTCTTCATCGGTTCGACTAGGGACACCTTGACGTCGATCTGAGCACCCCAGACAGTGACAAAACTTGTCGCCGAACAACAAAGAATGCATTCAGTGCCCCAGTTGAGTTTGTTTGTACACAACGCAAGTCTCTGTTGCCTGTGGCACGGCATCTGCGGTATACGTTGCAGGGTAATTCGAGATCTCAGTCCAGCTTCCAGTACACCGTTACAGACGCTTAGTGGCTGTAACCTCTGCCCGGATTTCACCTCTGATATCGGTCTATTTTCCAGAGCCAGTCGAACAATCCCACGATCCTCTCGTGGTGTACTCCTTCTGGAAGTATCCACACTTATTATTGTTGGAACACTGTTATATTGAACCCGTCTCGTCACCACCCTTTCTGCAGTCAGTTTTCTGTCTGTGCGGTCTGTCGGAATGCTCCTATCTCCCTCATGCCAGTGACTCGACCGATCTCGAAGTGCAAAAGATGGTGAAAAGCTAAATGCGCACGCTGTCTGGGCATGCTTTCATCCGATCTCCACCTGCAAAGTTCCATAAACAATAGGTACATTCGATAGCCATAATATACTAACGATTCTTAATTTGCAGGAATTACCTTTTTCTGTGCTGGAAATAATGGACACACTACACAGCCACTGAAACGCTGGTACCGTTCTGTAATGGTGTTCATGATGTAAAATTTTTCCGTCAGTGTGTCTTACCGAAGAGGTACGCGAACTGTGATCTCAGTGGCAGAGCGTGTTTCAGCGTTTTCTCTCTCACACACCCACGACAGCAAAAAAGGAAAATAAGGGCTTGAGCAGCAGGCAGATTAATAAGTGAAATCGCGAATCCACCGGTGACCGCCGCTGTGGTTCAGAATATTCAGTATACGGATGCATTCTAAAGGGGTTTTAAAAAATACGTGGCAATATTTCACGACAAGGTTCAGCACATGCAGAAGATAGAGAAAGATGAACAGGGGTCCAGGAATGGATATTTACTGAGATACGAGACAGGGAAGTCGATTACTTAATGTATGAGAAACTCCAGTTCATTTTCACAATGCTGCAACCAGTTCACTGCCTTACAAGATGTGTTCGAAATACTCGCCCTCAGACAGGCTTCTGTTCGCCGCCATAGGGAGACACGAACACGTTCAGAAACTCCACGGGTTGTACACATTCTTTGACTTCCCGCCTGAATTCTTACAAGAAGTGATGCTTCATTCTCCACACGTGTAGCAGACATCAACGCCTCCAAACGGCCCCATAAGAAAAATTCCAACAGGTTTAAATCGCGTGAGAGTCGGGGCCAAACAGTTGGTCCACCTCTACCTAACCCACGTTAGCATGGTGGCGAGTCGAGTGTTGGCGGACGATAACACTAAAACGGGCAGTGTCACCATCATGCACGAAGTTCATCAGTTGCCGGAGTTGTAGTGAAAGGTCTTCTAATACAACAGGCAACCTTCTGCGCAAGAACCGTCTGTCCCTCACATAAGCGGTAGTGGACTTCTTGAAACGTCTTCCTGTCAGGGCACCGGCGATCTGGATATCGTTCGTGACGCAACTGAAGTGGTTTATGGCACTGCCATTCACCCTCCTCTACATGAAATGCATCGATGGCATACTCAGGATTTGAATACAACATCGTCTAAAACATTACGTAGAGCAGAGTCAGCGTTCACATTCCAACACTACAGCAGCACGTAACCCGTTCACCTTACGAATGACGCAGCGATGTACGTGCTACCAGGGTTGTACCGTGTTGTCCGCCATGGATCGACACGGTATCGTCACATAGGACTGCGGGATCACTAGGGTGAGTTTGTAGGAAGCGACGTCCATGTCCCTTATCTCAATAGTTATTTAATTTGCCATGAAGTATGAGACCAGCATACACTCCTCTGCATTCTGAAATTTCATGAAAGCGTGCGCTCCATTGCAGATTATAAGATTCGTTGCGGTATAGAAGTATAATGACAAAAATGAGTGCTTCTTCAGCAGAAAAATATCAGCAGTCTGTCAGACACGTTTTACTAAATATCTGGAAATAAACCCAGCTGATATATCATTCTCGTTAACGCCATGTGGATGAGAATCTGCACATTAAAAAAGGTTATAATGTGCTATTTTTCATACACGTGACAATTTGGAATGAGGTTTCGCGTAAAATGTACACATTTGCACAACAAAAATGTTTTAAGACCTGAAGATGATAGAAAAGTCTGTCGAAACCGTTTGTCTTAAATAAGGAATTATTTTATGCGATCTAGGCTGTTGAATGTCATTTAGTAAGTAATCCCTTCAGCAATTTATCTCTTCTAAGTCTCCTGCAGTAACAATCCTCGACATTCCGTCTTAAATATTCCATATTTCAAAATTTCATACAATTTTTGCCTTACGGCTCTCTTCATTTTCAAAGCAGTTAGTTTAGAAACCCCCAAGCAAATGCCCTACTTTATGTCCTACGAAGGCTTTCCAGAGAATTCTTTGGTCGTCTATTGCCTCCCTATAAACTGAATTCAAATTGTTCGACATTTGAAACAATTGTTGTTGTAGTCTGCAGTCAGAAGATTGGTCTCACGCAGATCTGCATGCTAGTCTATCCTGTGCAAGCTTCTTCATCTCTGTACCTATTGCAACCTACATGCATTTGAGCCCGCTTTTTGTAATTTAAACTATAGTCTCCCTCTATAACCCCTCCTCCTCCACCGCTCCCCCTCCCCCCCTCCCCCCCTCCCCACACACACACACACTCAGAGTTCCTTCCATTACCAAACTGACGATTTCTAGACGCAGCAGGATCTGTCCTATCAACTTAGGCCTTCTCTTAGTCAAGTGGTTCCATAAATTTCTGTTTTCTCCAATTCGATTCAGTACCTCGTCATCTGTTGTTCGATCTACCCACTTAATCTTCAGCATTTTTGTATGAAGCTTTATTTGTGAAGCTTCTATTGTCGTCTTGTCAGAATTCCTTAACTTGCCCTGAAGATGATAGAAAAGTCTGTCGAAACCGTTTGTCTTAAATAAGGAATTATTTTATGCGATCTAGGCTGTTGAATGTCATTTAGTAAGTAATCCCTTCAGCAATTTACCTCTTCTAAGTCTCCTGCAGTAACAATCCTCGACACTCCGTCTTAAATATTCCATATTTCAAAATTTCATACAATTTTTGCCTTACGGCTTTAATCCAGACAAATAGCTTCAGAAAGACTACCAAACACATTCATTTATATTAGAAGTAAATATATTTTTCTTTTTCAGAAATGCTTTTGCTCCTATTGCCGTTAATAATCTACTCGTCCCCTTCGTTTAACAGAAACGTAAGGTTTTCGTTTATCATGAATGATCAACGATTTAATAACACCTTCGTTGTAATTAATTCCCATCTCTACATCCGCTAAATCGATATGGATGGAAATGTTTTTTGCCAAGAGATGCAGTATTTTATCCTGGGCTAGTGAGTTGCCTAACAAAATGTCGACGGGAATTTCCGGAAAAGATGTTTAGTAGAAGGTCACTAGAGTGTTTATCGACATCATCAGCTCCAAAGGCGTGCGTCTTCCAGCCTCAAGTTGACTGAAAAGTCCTCATATCAACCACGGCGTGATCCGCGACTTCAGACGCTAAGTTTTCTAAGCTCCCACTGAAGCGTTCCACCATTTCGGCTATAGATGTAGGTGGTGACAGAAATATTTGTAGTAATTTTAATACACATTTTTCGCTTATCTTCACCCAGGTCATTTCCCGTTATAACTTTTTAAACCTCTCTAAAAACTACTGACAGTAAATATGCGTCCACCATTGGTATATAACCCAGAATTTAATATTTCGTTGCTATTTATTTCTAGCTTTAGTCAGTTTTCTGTATCAGTTATTACTTGTGCGTGCCACCAGACATTAGTGGGAGTAATCTTTCAGTACACGTACAGTGCACGATTATCAGTCTTGGTTATGCTAACTAAACGTAACTGTTCGCCTCAGGCTGCAATTCTGTGACTTGTCTTTTACTGACCTGTCGGTGGCTCTTCCCCCTGCAGGTCATATCTGTTTTGTAAAGAAACCGCTTAAAGGCCATACGGAGGGGTTTCCTCACCTAAAATTAGTGGCTTCAGTTTCACCCTTCATATCATTCATTTTGGATGTAACCGATGACAACATGAGGTGCTTCGACTATCGAGTATCCGTCTTACAACTTATCTAAGTACAACGATGAGAGAAGAGCTCAGTTCATACGACACACCCTGATGCGCCAAGGAATCGTCAATTTGGTAATGGAAGGAAGTGTGTGTGTGTGTATGTGGGGGGGACTATAGAGGGAAACTACAGCTTAAATACAGTAAGTGGGTTCAAATGGAAGTAGGTTCCAGTAGTTACAGAGATGAAGAGGCTTGCACGACTGTGCATTATACATTGTGCCTACGAACACTTTCATGCTAGCTATGTGATCTGAGTTATACTACAAATTTAACACATATTTTCAGGCTCTACTACACTATGTAACCATCAGCGTCGACTAGAGAAATTGTTCAACACTTCACAGAGTTTTCAGTAACGATACCTCTGATATATACCTCACGGTGTGGTACAGTTAGCGAAAAATGTATTTGCAAATAAGGTAATTTAAGGCCATCTAGTTTGATGTACAAATATTTTGCAGGTATGCAACATGGAGGAGAAGGTTCATATCTATTTCCGAGCGTCTTACTTGGACCAGACACGGACCCTAATTCCAACGATGGGAAGGTAGCAGATCAGTTGACAAGAATATGGACCAATTTCGCTGAATATGGGTGAGTCGCCTCCTTTAGTATTCTGCTTACTTTATCACAGCTGACAATACGTTCTTGAATAATTTATTACCTGAAATGAAAATTAATCAGTCGCTTTTGTAATATAAAGGTGAAAGCATGGTAAGTGTGTATCCGAAAACCTAATATGATGATGAGGAAACCAAAAAATATTTACTGAACCCGACAAGTCGGCTGTTATTATAGCGGTAAGATGATCAGCTGCTGTAAAAGACCGTCAGACAAGCTACGACAGGTGATTGCGCTAACAACTAGAACTTAAATCTCTAGCTGTCTCGGTTGATCTCTCTTGTGTGTATGATAATATTCTAGAGAGCGGAGTGGTGCGTCGTTTTCCT
Organism: Schistocerca nitens; assembly: GCF_023898315.1. Taxonomy (NCBI): domain Eukaryota; kingdom Metazoa; phylum Arthropoda; class Insecta; order Orthoptera; family Acrididae; genus Schistocerca; species Schistocerca nitens. The sequence continues at coordinate 501,850,921 of NC_064621.1, forward strand.
TTTTTGTGTTAGTGTGTTTTCGGAAACACTGTATTTAAAATCTTCAAAAATGTTACGCCTGTCTGCTGCAACAGTGCGGATTGTGATTTTTTCTAGAATCAGTACAGCATGTGTGGCATATGCTTTCGAATATGATACAAGAACCATGTGAAAATCTGCAAAAATGTCAAGAAATCACAATAAGTTAGGTATGTCAATTAGTGTAGTTTTGTGGACCACGCATAATAACAACTGTTGTAGAGGATTTAATTTCCTTCAATATTTGCACAAAATATCTATAATTACGTCCCATATTCGCTGAGAAATCTAGCATTAACAATTTTAGTAAAAATGGACTCGAAACTGAAAATACCATTCCCAGTTAAAAATGGTATTCCTGAATATAATATCATCTTATGAAATATATACATTATGTATGAGATATATACATGTGGCCCATGAGCTTCATGTAATTTCTGGGAATAAGTATTTACATAAGATCAATTTTTAACTTAAAATTTCGTATAGATCATCAAAGTAAAATTTAATATCCGTTTTTAAGTTTTATTTTACTGAAAAATAAGTATATATGAAAGGGTTTAAAATTAACGATTTCCTTTTTAAAAAATACTTGTTCCCACAAATTATATGAATCTCATGAAAGCGTGTACATATTTAATATATAGTTGCTTAACGATGATATTACACTCAATACTAGTTCTAAAAATGCCTATTCCCAAGAAATTACACGAATCTCACGAACTACATGTATCTACTCATATATAATGGCTTGAAAACGGTGGTTTTACATTCAGGAATACTCTTTTTGACTGACGATGGTATTTTCAGTTTCGAGTCCACTTTCACTAAAACTGTCAGTGCAAATTTCTCAGCACGTATAGGGAGTAACTACAAATATTTCGCATGAATCTTGAGGGAAATTAAGTTATCCAAAACACTGACTATTATACACCGTGCTCAAAACTGAACTAAAAAAATTATTACGGCGGAAACTTTGACATATCTTTTTGTCATTTCATGACATTTTTGCAGGTTTTCACAGCCTCGTATCTAAGCAGCTGTTCCGAATTTTCCAACACGTTATGCATCAAACTTGCAGCTTATTTAACCTCATTAAAACTGCCGGTGAATATTTTTAACTAAAATTCACTAGAAGCACCTTACTGAGGAAAAAAGTGCCATTTCTTAGCGCTTTTTCAAGAGAGCGGATAATGCACACAGGATAGAAGACCTAAGACTTGGATTTTTCACGAAAGGCGTAACATAAACAACGTACCTGAAAATAAAAAACCTCCACCTTTTGCAACCCGACCACTTTTTCAGTGCCATCTCTACTGGGATACTTCCCAAGCAAGCCGTGCTGAGTAAAGGTCGATGGACTCAGCTGGTCATTTCTCACGCTAAAGTATTTGTTGTTGAAAATATTCATGTACTAGCGAATCCCCGTGTAATCTAGATTTAATCGTCTTGTAGAATTCTGTTATATTCTACTGCAGAAGTATATATTGGAAAATAAGCTTCAGTCATCTCATCTGCACACACCTCTGCAGTCCAAAGTGTATGTTGAGATATGTGCGTTCTTCTAAAAAAACTGCTGTTTTATATACGTACACATCCTCACTCACAGACATTCTATTCACTGACCTCGGCATATCAAAACACTGTTTCTTGTTGACTTAAGAGTCGTTTACTTATTTATTTATTTCAGACATACATTATTTCACCAGGTAAAATCATTGCACACCGTGTTACAAACTGAGCATTGGATTCATTTCATAATAATATGTAAAAACTCAACCAAACGAGATAAGGGATCAACAAAGTACATTAATCTGACTCCACCATTAGGTTTAGATCTACAAACCAAAGAAACAGAACATTCGTACGCAGTATAAGTTCAGCGCTCTTTCAAACACTTGCCCTCGTGACAAGTTTATAAACTATAGATTGTAGGTTAATGTTACCACATTCAGTCTTTGGACATATAACACAAAAGTTTGGTGAATGTCCCTTGACCTACTTTGGTTACTCGTATGGACAAACAGCATTGTCAAAATTTAGGAACAACAGAAGAAAAGTATTTAACGACCAGTGACCTCTGACTGACTCTCAGCTGCCTCTAGTGCTGTTCGTCCAGTGAATATGACACCCCGACGCCATCTGGCAACGTTGTCCGTCCCACCTGTCTCCTCTCATTCACACTGCACCGGCGCTCTCCAGCTCCCAGACATCCAGTTTCCACCTGTGTGCGTATAACGCTTGTTCTTCGCAGCGACGTCGGTTGTTGTATCGTAATTTTGTGCAACAGCACCAATACAATCACGTTTCGGCTTTGATCTCAATAACTTCTCTGATTGTGGATGTTATTGCCATTTCTCATTCCGTTATGGCAACTACTGCATTTTCGTTTTCATTTTATTTTTAGGCGCTAAAAAAGGAGTTTCAGTTTCCATAATGTATCAAACGGCTGTCATTTTACCTTCCAGCGATCCAGCACCATCTGGAAATCCGGCAGTGTGGGAGAGGTTCACGGCAAATGCTACCAACTATCTGGATATGGAACTGGAATTTGCGACACGTCAAGACATGCTGAAGGAACGGATGGATTTCTGGAGAGAACTTCTATCGTCACAATGAGTTCCATGCTGTGGTACACATTGTTTACTCGACGTAAAATAAAAGTTATTTGTCTTTGATGTTTAAAAAATTGTATCATTGCAACATAAAACACAGTTCCATTCCATGTTCCGTTCCACAGTTCCTCTGTCGAATTTCAAGAGTTCGCTGGTCAATCAGTGATTCAGCATTCGTAATCCTGAAGTAAATGAGATGTAAATTACTTCTATTGGTAAAATACAGAAAAGTTGCAGAATTTTGATCCAGCTGTGTCTCAAGTCACCTTTACGTACTGTACGTAGCACACTCTTAACCCAGTTTTACCGTAATAATTGTTTGCAGTGATAAATGGGCTCTTTCCTAAAATATCAAGCTATATTTGATATTCGCCTCCACCTGTTTCTTGCCCAGGAATTAAATTATTTATTTATTATTGCTTACAATTCCAGCACCCGTTACCTGGAATTTAACACCAGTCGTATTTCCACGTAGCTACAAAAAATTGTGTATGACAATAATTAACATTCGCTTCAAGAGTTGTAATGTAGTTTAAGCATTTTCAGCAACAGCTGAAACAAATATAAAGAAAATAAAGATTTAATAAAATAGTTATCACAAGGAAAAACAGCCAAAACCTGTGGTTTTACTTCATACCAATACTGTATGGCGGAGGGTGTTCCGTACCAACGTCGCGTGGCAAGAGTGTTTCGTACTGATGTTATATGGCAGATTGCGCACCCTACTGATGTGCATTGCAGTCTTGACACACACTGATTATGTCGTTCACATACACAGAAAACCCGAAGCTAACCTTCCTGTCAGGCTTATATGAAGCGGCGGCAGACCAGAATACCATGTTCATCGTACTTTGCAAGAAGTGTTTACTGTACAGGATAGAGAACAGTTAAGCCTTTTTTCGGCCTGGAGCCGGATGTCTGAGCGGGCCGCTGTGGCCGAGAGGTTCTACACGCTTCAGTCCGGAACCGCGCTGCTGCTACGGTCGCAGGTTCGAATCCTGCCTCGAGCATGGATGTGTGTGATGTCCTTGGGTTAGTTAGGTTTAAGTAGTTCTAAGTCTAGGGGACTGATGACCTCAGATGTTCAGTCCCGTAGTGCTCGGAGCCATTTGAACCATTTTTTTGATCCGGATGTCTGATAGAAATTTGTATTGCTGGTCGCAGTACGTTCATATTGTTAATTATTTACAACGCAGTTGCGTCTCTAAACAATTTTTAGGAGCATCTTCCACTTTATGCTATCTTATCAAATTCTGTTCCAGTCGTACTTACAAAAATAGCAAAACATAAATGTCTATTTAAGTCATTGTATTGTGGCTACATACATCGACATGTGTTCATTGTCCAAATTAATGAGAAAATTTGAAGATTAACATAACGTGTGTTACGAACGCTAATGTACTAAAATACACATATAAAAAATGTTTTCTATCAGCCCATTTCCCAGAACTACTGAAGATAGACGTTGGCTGTGGATATTGTATCACAGACACAGTCCCTTTGATTGTTTAGAGATGTCACTAAACCGCCCCAAAGATGTAAACAACCATGCATGAGGAGCGCCTATTAGACGGAAGGGGTCCGACAGTCGATCAGTTCCGGTCACTCCACCAGAAAGGAGGTACACGGCTCGTGTTGTCTGTAGATCAACCATGCCTAGACGGTCAATGCGATAGTTCGATCGCGTCCGCATTGTTACTTTGTGCCAGGTTGGGCTCTTAGCAAGAGAAGTGTCCAGGCGTCTCGGAGTGAACCAAAGCGATGTTATTGGGACATGGAGGAGATACAGAGAGACAGGAACTGTCGATGACATGCTTCGCTCAGGCCCCCCAAGGGCTATTACTGCAGTGGATGACCGCTACCTACGGGTAATAGCTAGGAGGAACGCTGACAGCAACGCCACCATGTTGAATAATGCTTTTCGTGCGGCCACGGGACGTCGTGTTACGATTCATACTGTGCGCGATAGGCTCCATGATGCGCAACTTCATTCCCCACGTCCATGGCGAGGTCCATCTTTGCAAGCACGACACCATGCAGTGCGGTACAAATGGGTCCAACAACATGCCGAATGGACCGCTCAGGATTGACATGACGTTCTCTTCACCGTTGAGTGTCGCATTTGCCTTCAACCAGACAATCGTCGGAAACGTGTTTGGAGGCAACCCGGTCAGGCTGAACGCCCCAGACAAACTATCCAGCGAGTGCAGCAAGGTGGACGTTCCCTGCTGTTTTGGGGTGGTATTATGTGGGGCCGACGTACGCCGGTGGTGGTCATGGAAAGCGCCGTAGCGGCTGTACGATACGTGAATGCCAACCTCCAACCGATAGTGCAACCATATCGTCAGCATATTGGCGAGGCATTCGTCTTCATGGACGACGATTCGTGGTCCCATCATGCACATCTTGTGAATGACTTCCTTCAGGGTAACGACCTCGCCCGACTGGAGTGGCCAGCATGTTCTCTAGACTTGAACCCTATCGAACATACTTGGGATAGATTGAAAAGGGCTGTTTATGGACGACGTGACCCATTAACCACTCTGAGGGATCTACGTCGGATCGCCGTTGAGGATCCGACGTAGATCCCTCTGGACCAACAGTGCCTCGATGAACTTGTGGATAGTATGCCACGACCAATACAGGCATGCATCAGTGCAAGAGGACATGCTGCTGGGTACTAGAGGTACCGGTGTGTACAGCAATCTGGACCACCACCTCTGAAGGTCTCGCTGTATGGTGGTACAATATGCAATGTGTGGTTTTCATGAGGAATAAAAAGGGCGGAAATGATGTTTATGTTGATCTCTATTCCACTTTTCTGTACAGGTTCCGGAACTCTCGGAACCGAGGTGATGCAAAATTTTTTTTGAGGTGTGTATTAGTAAAACTCCTGCAACGATAACCTCGTACAACTGACTTTCCATGGAGTGACATAGTATGCACAGATTCCTACCACCTGCACAATGAGTAGTCGTTTGACTGGCGCTATCATTGTTGCTGACAAGGACGTCAGATGACCTTGTAGAATCTAGACTGTACAGTGTACTGTATAATTGAAATCTCCCTGCAATATGCTGCAATAAAATTCTTTTATCCTTGTCTGAAATATACAAGCCGACACTAAAAAAAGTTGTTACATACAGACTCTACAGCTCTTGCTCAACATTTTCTACTATGAGTAAAATATTTACAATATTTTTAAATTCGTTGATAGTGTGATTGTCGACAGTCAGGTACTCAGACATCTGGAGAATGAGGTTCATTGTTCTTCACCATGTTAAACAAATATTGAACGACTTCTCATTTAAATATCCATTATAGACTAAGCAAACATGTTTCGTGGGAAACATAGATAAAGGACACCGCACTATATTCACACATATGTAACTTTCTGCACAAAACTACTTTATTTCTCTTTAGTTCACATATACTCATACAAACGTCATCACCACTTTTTCCGTAAGGTGGATGACAGTTTTAAACATTATTTTTACATTAACAAAACTGTAGGATAAGTCGCTATTAATTTATAAATTAGAGGATATCACAAGAAAGTGATAAATGTGGAACTTGAACCATTCCTGCAACGAAAATAATGTATCAATAAATACTGAAACTGCGACCTCCTGTTTAATATAAAATATAATAACAAACCCAAAACATAAGAACTGCCGCCTGAAGACATCTCACATGGACGATGGATTCATTGAATGGTCTGCAGCAATACAACAAAAGTTATACAGAATGATGACAGGATATGTAAACGAAATAATAAAACAGCTTAAAACTCTCAGTTCTGTTTAATAACTTGCAATCTGTGTTCAAATTTTGTCAATAAGCTGCTGAAAGTCGCAATAAATCAGGAAATGCCCATCATTGAATGCAGAGAACTGTACAGCTTCTTCCCTACAGTTCCAACGCATTATAAGAAATTGCACCAAGAGCAAGATGGATTGTTCTCAACCTTGAAACAAAATGCTGAGATAAACTTGTTGTAGCTGGGATTCACAGTCATAAGACATTTTTTGAAGGACATCACTGGCGGAAAAATGATGTCCTTCAAAAAATGCTGATATTTTTTTAGTAAAAGTGCGTTTGTTTTCCGACATTGTCTATTTGGTACAGTTTTTGATCTTGAACTACTAGTACTGCTTTCGGCGTGGAACGGAATTGTTAGTTGGGGTATTGGAGTGGGAAAGGCAAGTAGACATTCAGCTGTGTGTGATATCACATTCGCATTGACATTGTGTCTACAGGAAGACCGCATTATGTCGATAACTTGAGAAGGTACATGTTTATGTGTTATTCGGTCACAGTTTAGTCGGTACAAGTTACTATAACGCGTTGTATCTCGAAGAGCCATGAACATACGGATTGAATGTCTTTCGGTCAATGTTGGTGAATGCTTTACTTTTCTGTAAATTGTTATGTGATCTGTATCCACTCTGTGTCTGAATAGATCAGTAATTGCTCTTTTGCACCAAGTTACAGGTGTCTCATGTATCATTAACTAACTTCTCATTTAATGAGCGACAGCATGACGTACTCGTATCATGGGGATCGGAAAGTAATGTTCTTTTTTTCATTAAATTCAAACAGACGGTTAACAAGTTATTTTTAATCAGTGGAGTTATTACCTTCGCCATCAAGAACCTTTTACCATCTAATCTGAAAAATTTCAACGTCGGATCGATATAAATAAATCTGTTTTTTAGCAAAATTCTGCAGATGGAATTTCGGACATCATCCTTATTTCCAATTTTTTTGTTACTTAGGAAATGTTGTAGCGAGCGGAGTAAATGGAAATTCGATGGAGCAATATCGGGTGAGTGTGATGAGAGAGTCAATACCTTCCACTCTAGTTCATTAATATTTACCAGGATTCGTCTTGCGCAGTGCGATCGTGCGTTACCTTCTTGCAGAATAGAGCCTTTGCTGTTGACAATCACTGGGCACTTTTCGGTTAGAGGTTGAGTACACAATCGAATTATTTACAGTTAAGGTCTGCATTCACAGTGTGTCCAGGTTTCAACACTTCAAAATGAGCGACCCCGCGAATGCCTGACCAAACACACAAAAAAAGCCTTTTGGGGTGTAAACCCAGTTCAGCTTTACTTCGTGGCGATTAATTCAGAGAGGGACACTGGCTTTTGAATTTTCTAGTATAATTAATGACCCATTTGTCATAGCCAGTGATCAACAGAACAAAAAAAAAAAAAAAAAAAAAAGAGCTTCCATATTCTGTCGCTGTGAATCAATAAGTTGCTTGTTGCGGATCGGTTAGCTTTGTCTTTATCAATCTGCTGCAGTTGTTCTTGGACTGTCGACCAATGTTGGTTAAGAGTGTTTGATAGTTCCTCGATTGTTTGATACGGCTTTGCTTCCTCTTCTGCCCTTAACACTTCATTGTCTGAACTTGTTGGTCTTCATGTCGGAAAGATCAAAATATCCGAATTCGAGCTGATAAAACCACCTTCGACATTTACGAACGTCTAATGAACTTGGGCAAACAGCCCAATGTTTTTGGTAGCAACTGTTGCGTTACTGCTCTTGCAAAACTCAAAAACCATACGATGCTGGATGTGTTCTCTTCTGCTGTTTGTCTAGTCGTTTTACCACACACTAAAAAATTAAAGTTTAATTATTTGTGAGTAAAGAAGTCACTCTAACATTAAAACATCTTTGACAAGAATTTTAAGTTCACTACGAGGTGGTAAATGACAGACGAATATCGACATTCGCTGAAACGACATTATGGCGTGTGTTCAGAAAGTATCGGGAATTTTGTAGTTTCGTGAGTTATCTTAGTCGGCTTCAAGCGATTTTTCGTTGTTGTGTTGGTTAACATGTGTAAAAAGTACCAGTTCACTAGTAGCCATGTTGGGCTTTTAGCCTGCTCGTTAGAAATCAAGGAAGTTACATATGGTTGTTAACGAGTGGAGATTATTGATTTGTTCTAAAATTGATCAGAGAATTTGCATTAAAATTAGCTGTTAAATGGGATAAAATGTAACAAAGTGTTAGAAATGTTTATCAATGTTTCTGATGAGTCTGCCATGAGCATTTACGAGTGGTATAAGCGTTTCCAAGATGGCCATGAAGATGGTAAAGATGAACGCCCCAGCACATCAACAACAGATGGAAATGTGGAAAAAGTGAAAGACATGATTAGGAACAACCGCCGAATCACAATCGGAGAAGTTTCTGATGATTTTCACATATGAATGGCTCCTGTCATCGAGTCCTGTCGGATATTTTGGGTGTGAAACGAGAGGGGGCGGGGGGAGGGAGGGAGAGCAGAATTTGTCCCATTGGTGTTGAATTTCGAGCAAAAACAGTGCCGAATGGTAGTTGTTCGAAACGTGTCATAACAGGTCAGTACTACCTCTAAGTTCATCACCGTTTGTGTGGAAGAAATCCGAGGAAAATGCACAACTCATAGGTTTCGCACCTCGATAATGTACCTGTTCACTCTTCATTGCTTGTTCGTGAATTGCAGCACTGCAATGATTGTTCGGCCTCCATATTCTTCAGGTATGGCCCTCTGTGACATTTTTCTGTTTCCAAAAATAAAGAGAACCTTAAAGTTCCGACGTTTTATAAGCTTCGATGTGGTTAAAAGATCATAGCTGAAAGAGTAAGTGCTGTCCCAAAGATCTAGTTACAGATGTTTTTTGGGGATTGGAACAATCATGGGCATAACTGTATAATATCTAATGGGGACTACTTTGAAGGCGCTAAAATTAATGTAAACGAATAAATAAAATTATTTCCAAAAAATGAAAATTCGCAATACTTTTTGCACACACTCCGTACTTAACTGTCCCCCTAATGTTACATCCGATGAACTACTGCGGATAATGGTATCTGTGTTGTTTTACGCGCAGTGGCGAAGGCCTGAACATCTTGCCGAGTTGTCCGGTGTTGGAGACAACGAATACACATTACTTTTATGTCGTCAGGGAGGAGATAATCGGTTTCTATGACCCACGTGTAATGCGTATGAAGTGCAGATACTTATCGAGTTTGTGCTATCGGAAAGCAGGTGAAAGATAATTCGGCCGTCGTTTGAGTGTATAAGCTCACTGCCTGTCCAACCGTTACCATTCAGAGACAAACATGCATTCTGTCGCGCTACTGCTGATTGCCGTAACATTCTCCACAAGAGTGGCAGCCGGCCCACGCCGTCCCACTGTTCAAGAGGTACGATAATCAACGTGTCCCTTAGATATCTAGTTTATGATAGCTCAGATGGCAAGGCGACTGCGTATAATCATCTTTGAACCGTCTTGGCATTTGCTTCATATACTATTCCACACAAGCCTGCGCCTTCAATATGACAATACCGCACTGCTGTCAGATAGATGGCCCAACTCCCCGAATGGACGCCTCCTTTCACACAAAAACAAAGCTGTTTCACTCTCTAATACATGTACTCGTTTATCATGTGGACACAAGAATGAATTTACCGTATTTTCCGATTTAAATATCCACAAATATAATATTAACAAGTGTCGAAAATTTCGAAACACGAAAATGGAACATTGTGAAATTGCTGAAATTGAGCCGTGCTCTGGCTCGCGTTGGTGCTGTTATAGGTTTCCGTCCTCTGTCGGAGGTCAGACTGTATCGTTTAGTTGACATGGTTGCGGTTGTTTGTGTTCTTCTTGTATTGACTGGCGCCACTTGGTTTCGCAAGTGTTGCCTGTCCGCTAGTGGCAGCAGTGGCGTTATCGATATGTAGTAACTGTGGCCCTATCTTTGGGGTGACGTCGTTGTTCTTCCGTCTCGTATGAATGGGCAGTTCGGTTGGGAACGCAGGAGGAGCCAGGTCCACGCAGAACATACACACGCCGGGACTGCTGGCGGCGCGCATCGACTGCCGGATCGAAGGGCTGTGGTCTCGAGGGTGCACGACCTTGTCGAAACTGGATCCTGCAAGTTTTAAGTTGAGTGCATTTCAGTTCGAGTAGACAAACCTCCACCATTGTGAAATCTCTCCATTCTCCAGTGACTTGAGTTCGTGTTGCTGCTCGTAGTGTCGCCGAGGCAAAGAGCAGCGAGTGGAGTGCTTGGGGAAGGCGGATCTGATTAGCTTTCCTGGGCTTCTAATTACTATTTACTACCTCCTGCTTGTTACGATTGTTAAGTTCAACCGGCGGTATTTTCCTGTCTAGTGGCCGCTAACGCCCCAAGTACCTGCCCTGGGGGGTTAGTGTATATAACGGCAGTGTATATTTCCTCGCCTTGCGGCCACTGTCCGGTGAGGCGTGTAAGTTTGACAGTTTTCTTGATTGTAGGTTGCCTGGCGATTCTCCTACCTTGGTGGTAGTGATTCCTTTTTTGTTCTGGGCGCTATAAGCACAGTATTCTGTGGGCGGTCCCCAGACCGCCGGTTCCGGCTTTGGCGTATTTTTACATCTTTGCATTTGGTTTATTGGACGTCAGGTAGCCCAACAAAGATTATCATTAGTCACTCGCCAGACTGCCACTAGTCTGAGTTACCATCTTGTGGTGTGAGCAACTCTAGGCTGCCTTTCTCATCGTTCGCGAAAGTGTTTTTGGCCTGACATACTCAGAGGCCGATTCCTGGAGCACCGTCTGTCTGTGTCTGACCCCTGTGTCTTTTTATTGTGTTATTATTTTATTATTGTAGTACCAAGTTACCATCATTTGTCTCACCTGTTTGGTGATCAGTTGCTTGTCCTTTGAATTAACCTTTGTTATTATATTTGCTGTTTTATTGTACATTGTTAAATATTTTTAATAATTGCCATTCTTGGCGTTTAAGGCCTTCAGCAGTGAAATTTTTCTTAATTTATTGCCATTAAGGCCTTCAGCCGAGAGCATGGTTACTTGTTTGAAAATCCTAATTTGGTAATTCTACTTTAGCAGTGAGCTTTAAGATCTTTTGTGATTTGTCTTTTATATTTTAATAACTGTAATTGTAAGTTACAAAAAGTTTAAATAATTCTTAATTTATTCCCATTAAGGCCTTCAGCCTTGAAACAATTTGTAATTATTGCGCCGGCCGCGGTGGCCGAGCGGTTCTAGGCGCTTCAGTCCGGAACCGCGCGACTGCTCCGGTCGCAGGTTCGAATCCTGCCTCGGACATGGATGTGTGTGATGGCCTTAAGTTAGTTAGGTTTAAGTAGTTCTAAGTCCTAGGGGACTGATGACCACAGATGTTAAGTCTCATAGTGCTCAGAGCCATTTGAACCATTTTTAAATTATTGCCATTATTTTAATTGGTTGTTGATTTTAAATAAATTGGGTGTGATTAAAAGAAAATCCAACCAATAGTAACTGATTACGGCCCCGTCCACAATCGTAACCGAATCCTGCCTTCCTTGACTACGAGGTTTCAGAAATCATGTATCTTAAATGACAGGACGTGCCATATGCTCATACATAAAAGCAATGCTACGATTAATACATGTGTACAGGAACTATTCCCATTTAAATGGGCAATAATGGAATTTTAACAAACGACGAAAATTATGAGACACGAAAGCTAAACATTGTGCATCTGTCAAGTCCTAAAAGGACAAATTATCTCGGCGGGACAGTGACGCCGCCATCGCGACCTTGGGACCCGGGGGGCCCCTTTTTTTTTATCAGTTGCTGACCCTCATGAATCGAAACATGACTGCGTCGTTACAAACAAATTTTCCGCAGCAACAGATCTAAAAAATGTTGAAATAACTGTTGTCATGTTAAATCACCTCCCATTAGGAATGTGGAACGCACTCAAAGACTGTGACATGACTTTCAAAATGATGGCGTGCAGCAGTCAGTCGCCCTTTCCTTTCAGGCTTTATTAAGGCAAATCCACATTTCGGCTAGTAACTAGCCATTATAAATGCTGTATTTCAGAATTGTAATACGTGCCCTAGTGCGTCAACTCCTGATGTTTGGGCTCCTTTCAGAGTTCATTCAAGACTACTGAGTAGGACTACTGAGTAGGACTACTGACAGCTGCACTCCATCATTTTGCTGCCATGAACTATACACAAAGACGTCTGTAGCCCAGTAAGAAGTGATGATATGTCTGAAATGTTTTGTAATTAACGCTCTTCTGATGATCTGTTTCGGTAGATTCGTTCCAGGTGTTGCATATCCAGAAGCATAAAGAGTACGGAAAGCCGAAAAACATGCACAGTATGAGCACAACTTCCAACTGTTTTAAACATTTTGTGGTAGGACAAGGTTTCGTGTGGTTTGTTTGAAATTGTTTCGCTCTTGGTTTAATGCTGTTTTATCGTCATAACTTACTAATAACAAAACCAACAGGTAAAAATTAGCGTCATGTACTGGGTATATGAGAACAAGCGTATGAGAGTACTTGAATACTGATTTCACTTGTTATAAGATGTGCAATGTGTGGTGAAATGTTTCCTCTAGACGTCCAAAGATCGCTGATCTGTCTATAAAGTCGAGTTTCCTTACTGTTGTGTAACTTTAGGAACAGTATTAAAAATATAGTGTGAGAGTGCACAGATACAGGACAAATTGCATAGATTTAACTGTTAGTAAGAAGTTGTGTATTACGAACAGTAAATGTGTATTATTATTATTTAAATAACATTTTCAGGGATGCCACACAGATAAGTAGTGCCAGGATGTGCGAACAGTTTCCATTACTCTTTTGACTTATCTGCAGTTGAACTGTAATAATTTTGCAACTATTAATCTTTACATTAGTTTCAGTTTTTGGAATTCCTTCTACTGATAATCTGTAGAAAAATAAACGCATCGTTTATTGCAGAAGCGTAAAATCTGTCGCTTCCTACATGTAATGTAGAGTCCTGTGGGATAAATGGCTGGGAGATCCCGAAGTGCAGTTTCAACCACCTAAGTGGTTCCTTCCCGAAGTAAGGGAGTTGTCTGTGTAAATGTAGCTGATTACGTAGGTATATTTTCATACACGTACGTGAGCCTTTTAATCACATTTTCTATGAGCCAGTCGTCATTTCTCTTGCTAAAATCTTGCTCTCGCTTCAGTTTTTTTCCATTACGGCTTATCCAGACGCAGAATAGTTTAATTAAATAGTATGACAGATTGGAGAAAATTGTTGGAATTGCGCCTTCACGTAATTTTTGTCGAGTTCTTGGGTACTTTTGCTCGTTTACTTGCAAATCTTGAGAGAAGTATAAGCTGCTGTTAATATCCTCTCCTCAAAATGCTTTACACGGACCGAGGATCCCTTGAATATTATCCAGCTTTTCCTCGGAATTACTCCGCGTGTCTTCATACCTGTTGAGAACCGGATTACCGCGGTTTAACTCTTATCGCCTCGCTAACGGCAACTGTTCGCACATATTCTACAGTGTATTTGTATGGGATGTATAAAATGTTATTTAATTAATAGTAATACAGCATTTGCTATATGTAACACAAATTTTTACTAACAGTTACATTTATGCCGTTTACTCTGTCTCTTCACACACTGGCGCTATATTTTGACATCGTTTCTATAGTAATACTTTAGTAAGAAAACTTGCATTTACAGACAGATCAGAAATATATGGACGTCTAGGGAAAACATTTTGCGAGACATTACACGTCTTAAAACTGAAATCAAAATAATCACAACTCGTATTTTGCTGAATATAGGACTGCGTCGGTGGTAGGCCGTCTTCACAGCGTTGCCAGTTGTCATGACTTCGGCTTGTGTACAATCGGCTGTGATTTGCCTGAACTGCTTGGGGTAACCAAAATAAATCTTAAATCACCTCAGGCAAACAAAGATCTGTCGAAGTCGAGTTAGTTTCATAAGCACTACTCCGCAATTTTCAACTGCTGGATCTGACCTGTATAGATATTTGAGATTTCTTTCCTCTAAACACTGCTGCATTAAATCAAACGTGGTTTCGCTGCTATTTGTCTAGAGAGCTCTGTTGAACTGATTTAGTGTTCTACTGCTCAGTGACAATTTTGTTTTTTGCGGATTGCCTTCTTCCGTGCGCAAGGAATTCCGCCTATGCAGCTCAGACCATTAACACATTTGGAAATGCGGTTTATGACAAGGAGGAAGAAGCTCCTAACAGTGGGATTGACAGATATTAGCATTGCCAGAAAGTGGCTGATAAGGAGATACGAGAGGGTGGCGAATAGTTTCTATTCGAAGGCCGTGTAGTCCAGAATCGGTATTCCAGTCAAGCAGAATTGCCTTGAACATTGACGCAATCGTCCTACCGGCGCACCGGGTTGAAGGCACCCGTTTGCTAAAACACCGTGACATGCTGCGCGAAGAAATCTGTAACTGCCCGCTGCACATCTTCCTCGGACAGAGGTAGGCTGTCCTGCAAAGCCTTTTTTAAGGGACCAAAGGCGTGGTAATCGCATGGAGAGAGATCGGGATATAGGACGGGTGTTCGATTGTCTCCCACCAAATTGGATACATTTGGTAATAACGTCGTCATAGTTCACGTTTGCACATTTACCGCACGCACATGGAAAACACACGAATGGTCCCTGCTTATTCAGCAACATCGGAGTCGAGCTACGTTATGCATGTGCTGTAACAACGACCTCAAACGGGATGTTTATTACAATTTAGGCCATGTGACCATCATCAAAGGGTACAACTGTGTTTTAGCACATATCGTAACCTACAAATCTTAAGGCTTGTATACATTCGTTGTCGAATCCGTACAGCAGGCCTTTTAACGTTGTTAACATCTTTAATGTGAATCATGCCAAACCACTACTTCTGTACACTGTCTGTATGACAGCGCAGATACGACGACGATGTATATACAGGGTGTTTCAAAAATGACCGGTATATTTGAAACGGCAATAAAAACTAAACGAGCAGCGATAGAAATACACCGTTTGTTGCAATATGCTTGGGACAACAGTACATTTTCAGGCGGACAAACTTTCGAAATTACAGTAGTTACAATTTTCAACAACAGATGGCGCTGCAGGTGATGTGAAAGATATAGAAGACAACGCAGCCTGTGGGTGCGCCATTCTGTACGTCGTCTTTCTGCTGTAAGCGTGTGCTGTTCACAACGTGCAAGTGTGCTGTAGACAACATGGTTTATTCCTTAGAACAGAGGATTTTTCTGGTGTTGGAATTCCACCGCCTAGAACACAGTGTTGTTACAACAAGACGAAGTTTTCAACGGAGGTTTAATGTAACCAAAGGACCGAAAAGCGATACAATAAAGGATCTGTTTGAAAAATTTCAACGGACTGGGAACGTGACGGATGAACGTGCTGGAAAGGTAGGGCGACCGCGTACGGCGACCACAGAGGGCAATGCGCAGCTAGTGCAGCAGGTGATCCAACAGCGGCCTCGGGTTTCCGTTCGCCGTGTTGCAGCTGCGGTCCAAATGACGCCAACGTCCACGTATCATCTCATGCGCCAGAGTTTACACCTCTATCCATACAAAATTCAAACGCGGCAACCCCTCAGCGCCGCTACCATTGCTGCACGAGAGACATTCGCTAACGATATAGTGCACAGGATTGATGACGGCGATATGCATGTGGGCAGCATTTGGTTTACTGACGAAGCTTATTATTACCTGGACGGCTTCGTCAATAAACAGAACTGGCGCATATGGGGAACCGAAGCCCCATGTTGCAGTACCATTGTCCCTGCATCCTCAAAAAGTACTGGTCTGGGCCGCCATTTCTTCCAAAGGAATCATTGGCCCATTTTTCAGATCCGAAACGATTACTGCATCACGCTATCTGGACATTCTTCGTGAATTTGTGGCGGTACAAACTGCCTTAGACGACACTGCGAACACCTCGTGGTTTATGCAAGATGGTGCCCGGCCACATCGCACGGCCGACGTCTTTAATTTCCTGAATGAATATTTCGATGATCGTGTGATTGCTTTGGGCTATCCGAAACATACAGGAGGCGGCGTGGATTGGCCTCCCTATTCGCCAGACATGAACCCCTGTGACTTCTTTCTGTGGGGACACTTGAAAGACCAGGTGTTCCGCCAGAATCCAGAAACAATTGAACAGCTGAAGCAGTACATCTCATCTGCATGTGAAGCCATTCCGCCAGACACGTTGTGAAAGGTTTCGGGTAATTTCATTCAGAGACTACGCCATATTATTGCTACGCATGGTGGATATGTGGAAAATATCGTTCTATAGAGTTTCCCAGACCGCAGCGCCATCTGTTGTTGAAAATTGTAACTACTGTAATTTCGAAAGTTTGTCTGCCTGAAAATGTACTGTTGTCCCAAGCATATTGCAACAAACGGTGTATTTCTATCGCTACTCGTTTAGTTTTTATTGCCGTTTCAAATATACCGGTCTTTTTGAAACACCCTGTACATATCAGAAAAAAAAATGGCTCTGAGCGCTATGGGACTTAACATCTGAGGTCATCAGTCCCCTAGAACTTAGAACTACTTTAACCTAACTAACCTAAGGACATCACACACATCTATGCCCGAGGCAGGATACGAGCCTGCGACCGTAGCGATATCAGAATACCTTTAGATTCTGGTGTGTGCTCGATCACTGTTATACCACTCGATAATGGCCTAATGGCCATGCGGCCGAAATTGCGATAGTGCTAATAAATAACTTTAACATAAAAGGTGACTGTGATGTTATTTACGAAAGTTATTGTTCACTGTTTTGAGACTGTAGAAGATACGCTATCATAATCTTTGGAAGTATTCACTGTTTACTATCATGGGAATTATTTGAAACATAATACTGCCAAGACTCGGACCTGCGCTTTCCACCTGAAGAATAAACAGGCAAATAAATCCTTAAATCGTACTCGTACATAATCCTACTTCCAAATATTTTGGAGTAATTCTGAATCGCGTGCTAACATATTGTCTAAACACCAAACAGAAAATGGCAGCCAGAAATAACACAGTGCGAAAATTGACAGGTACATCATGGGGTGCTAATCCATGCACTGGGCGCTCCAGCGCGCTTGCTCTATGTTATTCCACTGCTGAATATGCATGTTCGGTATGGTACAAGTCCAGTCACGCCAAGAACGTAGATGCGGCTCTAAATGAGTCTTGCCGGATTATCGCGGATTGGTTAAGACCTATTCCTGTGGACAAACTCCATTGCCTCGCTGGCATAGCTCCTCCTGAAATCAGACGTGAGGTAGCTGCGAGATATGAGAAAAGTAAGGCCACAAGGAAGGAAGCCCATCCACTATATGGTCGTCAGTCCGCACATCCTAGGCTGAAATCAGGAAATAGTTTCCTGACAACTACTGAGGCTCTCATCGAGAATCCACATGCGGCAAGGATCTCGCGATGTCGGTATTTGGGAGAATGGATGGCGCCAAAGGAAGAACTTCCCCCAGGCCATTCGGAGAAGTGGTCAATATGGAGGTCTCTCAATAGATTACGATCAAACTCAAGGAGATGAAAGACGTAACTGCGGACTTGGGGTTTCTCTGTGGTCTCAGTTCTTTGCCAGTGTGGCGCTGAGCAGCCATTGCCTTCACTGTTCCTCATCACCAACCACCTGCACCATGCAGGACCTCACGAGAGCTGCACCAAACGCACTTGAAGTGTCCAATTTTTGGTCTTCTTTTGTGTAATATTAAGTCAACACTTATTTTTTATATTTCTGTTCTTCTGATACGATAAAGAAATAAAATGGTTCACTTCACTAGAATTTTGACGAAAGGCCTGGATTAAATCTCAAATTTGCTCGTGTTTATCACGTAATTGCACGCTTGATGATAATCAGACTTCCCGCAATGTAATGACCCAGAATTATAGCCACAAATGACTATCGTTGACAGTGTTCCATTATGCACGCATGCTGCTCTTGTGTGTGTGTGTGTGTGTGTGAAAAAAAGGAGTGGGTGAGAGACAGTACTGTGGGTGCAATAATCTCAGTTCATTACAGTGGTGACCGGAGAACATGTTACAGGGAGAAGACGTGTTCGTGACTACTGACAACGGAGTTCTGAGGGGCGTGGTTGCCACGTCATTGAATGGCGCTCTCTACAACCAGTTCCGGGGCATACCGTTCGCCACGCCACCTGTTGGTGATCTCCGATTCCGAGTGAGTGCTACACATCAGGAAGCTATAAACACTATGGTCACCCATTGTATTTTTGTACTTGGACTCCGTTCTGGAGCAAGTAGTTCTAAAACAAAGAAATACATATTTGTATGATACATTTAGATAGTAATTTTAAACATCCTTTCTATGATCAACTTCAGTTCCATATGAACAATATTACTTTATTATCCTATCATACGGACGAAACAGAACAAAAAAGAACTGTAGAGTAGACTGTAGGTTTGCTGTTACATAAAATAATAATTCTAAAAACAGTTTTAGAGCTATTGTAATGCAACCCACTTTGTAATATAATACCGTTATTTCACATTCAGTACATTTACCCCACTCCCCCCCCCTCCCCTCCCCTCCTCTCCGCCCACGGTTCCCACGTTCCACGTCTTTCAAGTTATCGGGAACTTCACCAACTCGAGGTTCTTTCCACTTCCATAGATAGTAAGACATTACTTCACAACTGGATATTTTGTCACGTTTGGTTTGGTCAATTGTTACCCAAAGTGTAGCCTGCTAAGCAAGGGTAACAGAGTTTATACTTTTCTATTAGCTATTAAGTTCCGTTTCGCCTAAATGTAATAGCTTATGAATGTTATAGAAAAGTCTGATTTTTTTCTAAAAATAACCTCTCATTTCAGAAACGAATTTTCTACTGAATTATCTCCAGTGTCATTATCGCTGCTGCAGTTTTTGTTCTCAGAGGCCATTCAGAACACCTAGGGCACGGAAGACATTTTGTTGGTAGCCTGTACTTCCAATAGAGTCTAACAAACTCAGCACGGAACCATGCATCGTTTCCATCGGATGTCATCTCTCTACACGTCTTTTTCCGATGTGTCCTTGTTTCTGTGCACTTTCTCTCTCCCTTTCTCTCTCTCTCTCTCTCTCTCTCTGTCCCACCCTCCCTCATTCTCCCCTTTCTGTCTCTCTCTTTGTGTTTCGCTGAGTGACAGCATCTAATCACAAATCTTTTTCGGTTTAAGCATCTACAACACCCTTCCCGACGTACAAGTCAAAGCAGAATATACAATATGCTTATTCTTGTCGTCTTCATGAAATAGTCCAACATCTTGTGTCATCATGACATGAATTACTATTGCCTTTTTAAACAAATTATGTGGAGTGTGCTATCGTAAGGCAGCGTGTATTTAATAAAACAAAAATACAACTATTCTTCAATTGTCGGGGCTAAATAGGCCACAAATTCTTCATTAGCAAATTTGCGTGGCACGCCAATTATAATACAAATTTGAGTGCCTGGTATAAGTATCGTTGGAACAAAATGAAACAGAACGCGATCCTCTGGAATGAACTGTGCATGAGGTAGCATGGTAAGTGAAGTTCACGAGATTAACCCGAAGCGTAACTACAGAGACAGAGACAGGACAAAGACAAGAGCTGTTGGTGCCACTAGAGCGAACACAAAAAAGGTCGTGTTTAGGTTACTCCTGTCCGTCTGAAAGCTTCTTCTGCCCACGAGGACGACGGCATTAGGTAAGGGCTGCCGAAGGTGGCACTGTAGCCTGAAGTTCCACGAAGGTGCTGTTAGGTGGGCAAGCCTCCCGGACTTCAATGGTAGTAACGATGCCATTACCACAAGGGGAACCTGTTTCTGAAGAAGAAGCAATGCGTATCGTTAATCAGTTTCCTTTTTTAATCAGATTACTTACATATTCAGTTGGTTTTGTATGATAGGTCACAGCCTACAACCAGTAATCTTCGTCACCAAATACATTTGTGCTGAATCATCAGATGCCAATCGTCATGAAGCCTGCCAGAATATTATTAGACTTGATGGTCTTTAGCAGTGCCTACCACTTTACAGGAGCAGTATCACAAATGGTCACTTTCTTGTCAGGGTTATTCTACATCCACGGATTACAAGCTCTACTGACAAACTACCTAAAATGAAAAAAAAATGCAGATCCCTCCAGAGGCTGTAATTTATAAGATGAGCGTGGTGGAGAAGATGAGAGACCATCACTATTATCTCTGGCCATAGGATAGGTGATGTCCAGAAGAAAACAGGATCGGCATGTCGTTGAATCCTTTTATATGAAACGAAGAACTATAAATCCGGTGCAATAATCCAAAGAATTTTCATGCAGAACCGCCACGTTCTAGTTGTATATTTGAACGCAAATACTGTCTAAATTACTTCTTTGGAAAAAATGGAAACGTAGCCTTCTACAACAATTAAAACAGCAAAATCCCAAATTGCAAAGTAGTCTCTCTCAGAAGACGTGACGGTTCGAACCTGTTTAGTGCCTGTTCTTGGTAGACCAACCGACACGACAGATGACAAAAATAACTAGCGATACGAGTTTCCGTTACCTGCTAAAGAATGTCTCTTTTCCAGGATTACAGGATGTATCGACAGGGTGACAATTATTGAACTATACGAAGAAAAATGTGAATTGGTTACAAACTAAGGCGTGCACACACTTTATTCAACATGTAAACGTCACTACAGATAAACGGATTTAGATTATGACATGTCAGATATGCCTGCCATCATTGGTGATGATGTGGCACAGACGAATAGCGAAATTCTGCATGACCCACTGAAGTGTCGGAACATCAATACTGTCGATGACCTCCTGAATGGCTGTTTTCAGCTCAGCAGTGGTTTTGGGGTTATTGCTCTTTAATATAGTTCCACAAAAGGGAGTCGCATTCCTTTACGTCATCTACCTCGTGACCATCAGTCCTGATGTTATGTTTCTCGCTGTTCTCATTTCTGCTACTTCTCATTACTTTCGTCTTTCTTCGATTTGCTCTCAATACATCTTCTGTACTCATTAGAATGTTCAGCTATTCAGCAGATCATGCAGTTCTTCTTCACTTTCACTCAGGGTAGTAATGTCATCAGCGAATCGTATCATTGATTTACTTTCACCTTGAATTTTAATCCCACTCCTGAACCTTTCTTTTATTTCCATCATTCCTTCTTCGATGTACAGATTCAGCAGTAGAGGCAACAGACTACATCCCCGTCTTAAAACCTTTTTAATCCAAGCATTTAGTTCCTGGTCGCCCACTCTTATTATTCCCTCTTGGCTCTTGTACATGGTGTATACTATTACCTCTCCTATAGCTTACCCCTATTTTTCTCAGAGTTTCGAACATATCGCACCATTTTACATTGTCGAACGCTTTTCCGGGTTGTATTTTCACCGAATGTTGTTTTGACTTTCCTACGGGTTGAGTCTGTCCTTCATTACATTTTGGATTTCATGCAGTCGTTTCGTCTTAGCTTCCCTGCACTTTCTATTTATTTCATTCCACAGCGACTTGTATGTCTATATTCGTAAATTTCCCTGAACATTTTCATACTTCCATCTCTCATCGATCAACTGAAGAGACAAAATACAATGATTTATGTCACCCTTCCTAAAGCATCCAGGCCAGATGTGGTGCAACGTCATACTGATAAGTGGGCTGACAATGTCGAATTCTTTGTAAATTTGACACGATTTAGTAATCATTGCAAACCCACGATAATTCATTTCGTTATATATATTATCCACAAAAAAAAACACAAAAAGCTTTAGGGACAGGTTGCATACACAAAAGCAAGAGAAAAGTGTCTAGTAAACAAGGGCTCTAAAATGTATACCTTAAGAAGTATGGTACTTGTTCATCTTCGGTACTATGAAACAGATCTCTTCTACTGCAAGAACTCTTCTTTTCCTATTTTGGGAGGAAGTAGTATGGACCAACCCAAGGAAAAAATGTCCAGTAAACATGGAATCTAAAATACATACCTTAAAAGCTATGAGCACCTGCCTGTCTTCGCTCGTGTGAAAGACATTTCTTCTACTGAAAGAGACTTTTAAACGCTTTTTTCTTGAATAACTCGGAAACCATGGCCTCCAGCGAAAACATATTCCAGTACAAAATTTAACTACATTAAATTTTCTACAAAAAAGTGTTGTTCATTTCTTCTGTGGGAATAGTTTGCACATAGCAAGCAAGACAAAATGAAAACCCCACGCGAGGTTCTTTAAGGCGTTGCGGATTCCATAAAACCCATAGATAAGGGCTGCTGAGTCTCCCCACATATGTAAGAATGAGGTCTTTCGTGACGGCACAGTCGTATAGAGCATTCTCGGACTTCTTCCCGCATGAATTCAAAGTAAAATCTCGAGCTTTCAACGATTACCTCCATCGTCTTCGTCAGGAGCAACTGACTGTCAAAACTGCTGGTATGGTGGCCTTATGTAGCACAAAGACGGCTTCTTATTGTTCGGTAATTACGTCATGCTGTCGCAGATTGTCTCAACTTAGGCATTGGTGGCACCTCCGCTCCTAATGGAGCGTAACAATGCGACAAATATCTCTGCCTCAGAGACGCGCCTTTTTTTTTGGGTCACCAGACTTCTGACTGGTTTGATACGGGCCGCCACGAATTCCTCTCCTGTGCTAACATCTTCATCTCAGAGTAGCAATTGCAACCTAAGTCCTCTATTATTTGCTGGATGTATTGCAGTCTCTGTCTTCCTCTACGGGTTTTGCATTCTACAGCTCTCTTTACATACTGTATTACCCTTTCAATATCCTCATACACTTTCTCTATCGCTTCATCTTCAGCTTGCGACGTCGGCATGTATACTTGAACTATCGTTGTCGATGTTGGTTTTCTGTTGATTCTAATAAGAACAACCCTATCACTGAACTGTTCACAGTAGATATAGCCAAACTGAAAGCGGGCCTCACATAACATAGCACGAATCATAATATGTTTCTGAAATCTGTATTTCAAATCAGTAACTTCCAAGGCTGTAAGAAGAGGATCTTCCGTGCTGCTCGTGATCGCCCAGTTAATTTGTTCTTACATTCGCTGTAGGGTATAGTGCAGAAAACAAAGCAATCTCTTCCTGATTTGATTTCCACCACTTAAAATATAAAATATTTTACCAGTGAATTCTGCAACTATTGAGCAGCCGAAATAATCTAATATGCCTACTGGTTTCTCAGCTGATTTTTCCTCTCACTATTGGTGTCCCTCTGAGACTTCGGCCCCGAATACAATACGGTTCGCAGGTTTAACATGTTCCGTGTGTTTCCGTGACAGTATAGGTTGTGCTTCAGATGATGGGCATGTTTGGCGTAAGCTTGTTCTTACGTCTTCCAAACATTAATACTAGGTCTTCCATATTTTCACTTTGCATCTAAAATCTGTTTGCAGACAATCTTCTGTTATATGAGAGTGCCAGACCAGAAAATCTGACTCAAGCTATAAGCTCCATTAACAAAGCTGTCCAAGCTGTTTGTGACTGGTTAAAGTGGGACTCTAGCTGTACTTTACTAAATCTCAAACAAGTGTCACAACGCATCAACGTGTCATCAGCTCAGATCTTACCTGCGTGTTGTTCTAAACAACATCAAAATCCTTCTCATTTCATTAAAGAACATAGCGAAACTATGTATGTCACTTATTTTTCAAAATTATAAAAGGCTTTCTTCAAAAACGAAATGTTCCAAGTGCTAATTTTGCCCAATTATGTCTTTGATTACTAGGACGTGTATAATGAGGTCCAAATAGTGAGTACTCTTGAAGTCTTGAGCTCGCCGTAAAACCGTGTGTAAGATAATTTCCGTAACACTACTGCATGACCATAGAGAACTCTTCTGATTGTATACACTCTGAAGGTGTGCAAACTTTATTAGCTTTATCGTCTTCTCTATAGTAGCTTCCCCAAATATGTATCCTCAAATATATTCTTCCTACTTCAAATCATTGGTAGAACACCAGATCCTCACACTGGAAATTAGTTTCAATCATATTTCATGCCAGAAGGGTTTCTGTCAAGTTCTGAACAGTAGAGTAACAGTCGCCATAACGCAAAGGAGGCTCCACATTTCTGTCTCAAAAATGAGATAATGCCTTACCTCTAGATATAGCGGCAGCTCCTCCGTCCGACAGGGTCCCTAAACTTCATGATACACTGTTTCAGTTTCTTTACTCAGTGTGTGTTTCAGCTCCTCGCCTTTCTCGTCTCTTTGTCATTTGTTTCTGTTCTCTTATTATTCCTGTCTTGTACAGTTTTGGTTGTATCATAATTCAAGATAGGAGCTAGGAAAGCATCGGTCGTAAGTTTTTAATCTGTTTATTGGAGATCGATTTCAGATAGTGTGTAGCTACGAGGGCAGTTCAATAAGTAATGCAACACATTTTTTTCTGAAACAGGGGTTGTTTTATTCAGCATTGAAATACACCAGGTTATTCCCCAATCTTTTAGCTACACAACACTATTTTTCAACGTAATCTCCATTCAATGCTACGGCCTTACGCCACCTTGAAATGAGGGCCTGTATGCCTGCACGGTACCATTCCACTGGTCGATGTCGGAGCCAACGTCGTACTGCATCAATAACTTCTTCATCATCCGCGTAGTGCGTCCCACGGATTGCGTCCTTCATTGGGCCAAACATATGGAAATCCGACGGTGCGAGATCGGGGCTGTAGGGTGCGTGAGGAAGAACAGTCCACTGAAGTTTTGTGAGCTCCTCTCGGGTGCGAAGACTTTTGTGAGGTCTTGCGTTGTCATGAAGAAGGAGAAGTTCGTTCTGATTTTTGTGCCTACGAACACGCTGAAGTCGTTTCTTCAATTTCTGAAGAGTAGCACAATACACTTCAGAGTTGATCGTTTGACCATGGGGAAGGACATCAAACAGAATAACCCCTTCAGCGTCCCAGAAGACTGTAACCATGACTTTACCGGCTGAGGGTATGGCTTTAAACTTTTTCCTGGTAGGGGAGTGGGTGTGGCGCCACTCCATTGATTGCCGTTTTGTTTCAGGTTCGAAGTGATGAACCCATGTTTCATCGCCTGTAACAATCTTTGACAAGAAATTGTCACCCTCAGCCACATGACGAGCAAGCAATTCCGCACAGATGGTTCTCCTTTGCTCTTTATGGTGTTCGGTTAGACAACGAGGGACCCAGCGGGAACAAACCTTTGAATATCCCAACTGGTGAACAATTGTGGCAGCACTACCAACAGAGATGTCAAGTTGAGCACTGAGTTGTTTGATGGTGATCCGTCGATCATTTCGAACGAGTGTGTTCGCACGCTCCGCCATTGCAGGACAGCTGTGCACGGCCGGCCCGCACGCGGGAGATCAGACAGTCTTGCTTGACCTTGCGGCGATGATGACACACGCTTTGCCCAACGACTCACCGTGCTTTTGTCCACTGCCAGATCACCGTAGACATTCTGCAAGCGCCTATGAATATCTGAGATGCCCTGGTTTTCCGCCAAAAGAAACTCGATCACTGCCCGTTGTTTGCAATGCACATCCGTTACAGACGCCATTTTAACAGCTCCGTGCAGGGCTGCCACCTGTCGGAAGTCAATGAAACTATACGAGACGAAGCGGGAATGTTTGAAAATATTCCACAAGAAATTTCCGGTTTTTTCAACCAAAATTGGCCGAGAAAAAAAATGTGTTGCATTACTTATTGAACTGCCCTCGTATCTTCAGTGCATTATATCCAAGTCATAATGACTCATCGAAATTCAACAGCACATAGTACCACTTCACATTACAGATAACAAATGTCATCTATCTCAGATCTCATTAATACGGTCGTCGAACATGCATTTTCTGGTGGAAACAAACATGAAGATATATTACAATTATTGTGCTATAGAGAATATAATTATAGAATAAGTCACTTATAAAGGGCGACCTTTAGATGTCTGCACAAAATGAAACAATGAACAGCTAATGCTGAAAGGAATCAAAAAATTACCTTTCATTTCTCAAGCGAACCAATAATTTGGAGCTATTCATACTCTATTGTAGTTTACGAAGAATCAACCGGACGACATGAAACTAAATAATTCCAATGGAAAATGATCATGCTTTAAGTTCAGTGTGATTATAATTAAGGTTATACGTTCAAACCGCTGTAGAAATAACACCACTGGTCAGAATGACGTCAAATTGCAACGGAAAATTAGACAGACCGACGATTGAAAAACTTTTTTCCTGAAAATACCTTATACTTATGATTTTTATGGTGGGAAATCCAAATATGATACTTAAAAAACTGTATCACTCACCATTTCTTCACATTTTACAGTTCAATTTATTAAATTAAGGGATTTTTTTAAAAAAATTTAACAGCTTTTATATAGTTAAAATAATTAAAAAAGGAGTTGTAATAAATATAAATGACGTTGGTAGCAATGCTGATAAACATTTGCAGGCAAAGAAGGTCGATTCTATTTTTGTGTTAACAGATTCCTGTTTCCTGTACATGTGCTGAGTACAATGTCTAATCGTGGTTGTAAAATGTCTGCTGGCATTTTTTTATATTTGTGGTGAATTTGTGACTAAAAACACTAAAGAAACGCCAAAGACTTTGTGAAAAAGTTTTATCTATCATACTTTGGATCTAAACTTGGTGATCAATATAAATCTTGGGCGCCACACAAGGTATGTTATGTGTGTGTTGAAGATCTGAGAAAATGGTCCAAAAATGAGAAAAAAAGCCTTCAGATTTCCTGTTCCTATGATATGAAGAGAGCCAATAAATCATTCTGATGATTTCTACTTTTACAGTGTTGATATTTCTGGTCATAATTCGAAAAACAAGAAGGTAATAAGCGCCATAACCTTCCGTCCGCCATCCGACCAGTAGGGCATGGTGTAGATCTTCCGGCTCCTGAACCACCAGACAATTTAAATTCTACTCAAAAGGAAGTATTTTCTGATGTACAGTCTGATTTACATGAACCAGATGAAGATGAATTCCTTTGTAAACCGGAAAGTCTAGAGCCCAAATTGTTTACTCAGACCGAGCTTAACGATTTGGTTAGAAACCTGGGATTAACGAAAGAAAAATCTGAATTGCATGGCTCTAGATTAAAAGAAAAGAACTTAGTGGCAGTTGGAACCAGTATATACATGTAGAGAAAGAGAGAGCAGCAATTATCCAAGTTTTTTCAACAAGAAGGTGATTTAGTGTACTGCTCAGACATTCCTCGTCTGATGAATGAGTTTGGTATTGAATACAAAAAGGAAGACTGGAGGCTGTTTATTGATTCATCCAAAGCTAGTTCAAAAGCTGTTTTATTACACAATGGTAACATCTATGCCTGTTGGAAACTCTGTACATATGAAAGAAAGATATGAAAACCTAGAAATAGGGCTAAATAAAATAGGCTATTCTGTTCATAATTGGATGATATGTGGCGATCTAAAAGTAACATCCATGCTCCTTGGCCAGCAAGGTGGCTTTACCAAATTTTCACGTTTCTTGTGTGAATAGGGCAGTAGGGCCAGGGATCAGCACTGGTGCAGAAAGAATGGGCCTGGGGGGAGTCTTTAAAACCTAGTGAGAAAATTCTACGCAAAAACCTCGTAGATCGAAAAAACGTACTCCTACCATCTCTACGTATAAAGTTAGGCCCAATGAAACAATTTGCAAAGACTTTTCCTAGAGATAAACCATGTTTCCACACTTTTCAGAGGCTAAAGTAAAAGAAGGCGTCTTTGTCGGACCTGACATTAGAAAATTGATGTTTGATGTTAACTTTGAATCCACAATGACCTTAAATGAGAAAGAAGCATGGGTATCATTCGAGCAAGTCGTTACAACGTTCTTAGGAGATGAAAAAGACCCAGAATATGTTTCTATGAAGTTTAAAACTTTAGGATGTTTAATGAGCCTGAAAGTTCACTTTTTGAACGGTCACCTTGATTACTTCTGGGACAATATGGGAGATGCTATTGAGGAGCAAGGAGAGCGTTTTCACCAGGACATTAAAGTGATGGATAAACGCTACCAAGGCCGCTGGAACACCAACATGACGGGGGACTATTGTTGGTCACTTCACAGAGAAGTTCAGCAAGCGGCTCATCGTAGAACAAGCTACACAAGAAGCTTCAAAGAAAACAGAGAAAGAAAATACAAACCAATTCCAGCTGAAAAGTGAAACCTCTATTAACAAATATCATTGTTTTAGGTAGCTTACTGTAAATACAAGCCATGCTTATGTTGTAACAAAGCGTTTCATCAATTTCCCCATTCACTGTACAGTATAGGATTTTTGTACTATATATAGTAAAAAGCATATTGCTCGGAAACTATGGGTGATACAAAAAAACTAAAGCTACATTTGGATTTAGCTCATAAAAATCTATAAAGATCAGCTACCAAAGTAGAAAAAGTTTTTCAATAAATTTTTCGTTGGCCTGTGTTATCGGAGAAGGGGGAAAATTGGAAATTTGTGGTAAGTTCTATGGGACGAAACTGTTGAGCTCATTGGTCCCTAAGCTCACATACCACTTAATCTAACTTAATCTAACTTAAGCTAAGGACAACAAACACACCCATGCCCGAGGGAGGACTCGAACCACCGACGGGGTGGAGCCACTAAACCATGACAAGGCGCCCTAGACCGCACGACTGGAGAAAAAGAAAAACGTTTGGCAGAAGAAAAATAAATAGTTACAAAATGTGGCAATAGATGGAGATGTAAGCATCATAATTTAATAGTGGTCGACTACAAATGAGAAATGAATCATTCAACAATGCCTAAAGTGTACTTTTGACGTTAAACAAACTGTACTACCCAGTGTGCATGGGTGTACAGGTGTGATACTGTTAATTGCGTAAGTCCATCCACCACGGGAAGGTCATATCACATTGGGTGGGAGAAATCGGTTTTTAACTGTCTCGAGGCCAAAAACCGCACAAAAAGCGTCGCCACTCAGATCGATTTTTAATTGTCCTAAGGCCAAAAACTGCATAAAATCATCAATGATATCGGTTTTTAATTGCCCTGATGCATCAATCAAAATTAAATCCGATTATTAATTTTCGTGTGACTGGCGCGAAACATGTTCAGTATGCTATCTGCTTTTTTCTGTAACAAGTTGAAATTGAGAAACAGCATGTTCCACAACTGATCAAAGTGTTTCCGGGATCACGTTCAGAATGTGTTGCGCAATGCGTACCTTCAATGCAGCTAGGTTTGCAATCGGAACACTGAACACATCTTTCAGTTAGAAGTCACACGGATTAAGATCAGGTGACTGGGACGGCAAGGCTGCAGAGAAATGGCAGCTGATAATTCTAGCATTTCCGAAATGGCTCTTCAGCAGATGCTTAACTGGGTTTGCGAAGGTGCGCCATATTGCATAAAAATGATCCCATCCACACATCCACGCTATTGGAGAGCTGGAATGACGTGGTTGCGCAAAAGACACTCATAGTGCTTATCAGTGGCGGTACTGGTAACAGGACTGGAAGCACCTGTCTGTTCGAAAAAAATAGATGGAAGTGGGCTTCGTATGTCCACAAACTCTTCCACGGCCAATCATTGTCCACTTCCATGTTAGTAGGAAAGTCTAAATCATACGTGTCTCTTGCTGACAGGTCAACAGGAAGCAACTCGTGCACACAGGTAATTTTGAATGGATAGCAAAGAAGGATGTTTCGTAGGATTTTACGCACCGTGCCCACGGGTATGTCCAATGTTCAGGCAATTCTCCATGCACTAAAACGTTTTCACACCACCACCCATCTCCTCCAGCATTGCTGTGGCCACTGCTTCCACTGACGTCGAATCAATTCGCTTCCTCCCTCTACCAGATTGCACACCAAAAGAACCCCTCTTTTCGAATTTCCGATCCATTTTCTCCAGACCCATGGCAGTCATCGGACCAACGCCTTTTTTCAAACTTTTCATTGTCCGGAACTTCTGCAGAGCGACGTGTGCACAGTCGTCATTCTAGTAATACAGCTTTACAAGCAGAGTGCCATCCTGAATTGAGACACCCATGGAGAACACCGCAGACGCGAAAGGAGGAAAAGCCGTGTACCCAGCGTGTTTATACCAACTTCAAGGGTCGTGCGCATGACAGGTGTTTTCACTTACGTATTCTGACATACAGCGCCATCTATTGACCAATTTTCACACTATTTCTTCCTTCTGTCATACGTTTCCCCCTTCTCCGATAATATTCCGTTGCAATTTGACGTCATTCTGACCAGTGGTGGTATTTCTACAGCGTTTTGAAAGTTTAATTATTAAAAAAAAGTTCAAATGTGTGTGAATTCCTAAGGGAGCAAACTGCTGAGGTCATAGGTCCCTAGACTTACACACTACTTAAACTAACTTAACCTAACTTATACTAAGAAAAAAACACACATCCGGGCCCAGTCCCTCTCGTCCAGCGTGAACGGCTCCATGTTTTTTCGATTTTTAGTGTCTACATTTTTTGCCCACCGTTTTTACTGTCTACTCTGTGCCACCTTTATGTACTATTTGTTGTCAAACTCAAGGCTGAAGAGCGGCATATTGTGCTGCTGACAGCCCGCCTTTGTATAAGGTGTTTAAAATCACAATAAAGGAAAAAAAAAGGCCCAGTCCTCTCCTCTCCCATCCCCGCCCACTGCCACGTCTTCACTGTTGTATCCCCCCTTACCGCCATCTCTACACCCTACATCTCCTTTCCCAAGGTGGCTTCCATCAACTCCCCCTCCCGGATGATGACCTCTCTCCCTCCATTTATCCCTCCAATCAACTCTGATCCTCACCCCCCTCCTTTCCTCCGTCCTTTCCTTGGGCTCCCTCTTCCTCCCCCCTTCCATCCTGTGTTTTCTCCCTGCCTAACCTCTCCCGACTTCTCCTTTCTCCCCGCTCACCCCCGAGTCCTTTTGTATTCCCCTCCTCTGCCTTCCCCACTCCCTGGCACATCTGCTCAGCACCCCCCACCCCTCTTATGGATCCTCATCTTCCATTGGCTCCTTTCCCCCCTCCCCCCTTCAC
This sequence comes from Schistocerca nitens, assembly GCF_023898315.1. NCBI lineage: Eukaryota > Metazoa > Arthropoda > Insecta > Orthoptera > Acrididae > Schistocerca > Schistocerca nitens. Next base: position 501,882,396 of record NC_064621.1, read on the forward strand.
TTTTCCTCTTCTTCCCCCTCCCCCCTTTTTTTCCCATCATCTGTCCAGTTTCCCCCCCACCCCCACCTGCTCTCGGCTGTGGTATGTCATATTTGTGCCAACTTTTTAGTGCAGTGTTTAAGTGAGTGTTCAGTGTTGTGCGTCTTTCCACAGTGTTGCGAACAAGAATCATGCTGTCGCTGGTTGTGCATTTTATATCTCTTGCAAACAGAAGCCAGACTGTCGCTGTGTTTTTTAATTGTCTGTCTATTATTTTTCTGCTTCCTGTGTATTTTATTAGCATCATCAACCCTGTGTTTTATGTTTTAAGTTCCAGAATTTTCTGCCATTTTACCTTTAAGTCACCGATTTTATCACCAACTGTTATTTTTTATTATCTTCATCTTTTTAAAACAAATTCTGTAGGCTGAAGAGCGGCGTAATAAGCTGCTGCCAGCCCGCCCCCTTCAGGGGGAATCGAAACTCAATAAAACAAAAAAAAAACATCCGGGGCCCGAGGTAGAACTCGAACCTCCGACGGGAGGGGCTGTGCAGTCCGTGACATGGCGCCTCAAACCCCGTAGCCACTCTGCGTGGCTAACTTTAAATGTAATCATCCTGTTTTTTATGAGGCTTATCGTTTGCAGCGCTACTAGTTGAAGGTCGCCCAGGAATGTGTTGTACATTTTCTTGCCTGCATCAGCTGTGTAGTGTCAGCATGAACCAGGCAGTCTTCCACGTAGTTGCTGGCCCAGACATCGAGAGGCGATTTACAAAAATCTTTCCACATAATCTGAAAACTTGGACAGTAATTATTGGTTAAACAATCGACCAAACGAATAAAATGAAAGTGAAAATCCTGCAGATTACGTGTAATTTCTGCAGGCGACTTCTCAATGTGTACTGAAAAATCACTTCTACTACCACGCGGTGTCTCTCACTTAAAGAAGTAAAGAAGAAAGACATTACGAACGCTGTGAATTGTGAGGCAGCAGGTGTTAACCCGCCAAGGTAAATAAGCAAATAAATGAATTCATAATAACACTGAACATTCTGAGGTCCCGACAATTTGTAGAAACAATAGTGTTATTTAAGAATATTGATTTTTAAATGTTCCTGAAAGTAAATTATGCGTGCCAGTGGTGGCTGATCTTGCGGACTCACCTGTTGATCCGTGTGCTCACGTGCGCAGGCTCCGCAGCCGGCACCTTCCTGGTCCGGGGTTCGAGACGCGCTGGCCTTCGCGGATGTGTGTGTCCAGCCCTCTTCTGACGGCCTACAGACAACTGTCGGCTCCGAAGACTGTCTGTACCTGAACGTGTTCGTGCCCGCTAATGGTAGTGGTCCTTTCCCCGTCATGGTCTACATCCACGGCGGCGCCTTCAGGGTAGGAAATCCCGCCGGCGGCACTCCGGACTACTTCGTTGAGAGGGGCGTTGTGCTGGTCTCAGTCGCCTACCGCCTCGGCGCCCTCGGTAAGTAAATTGATATCTTTTCGCTTTTAGTAGACGCAGTCTCGAATCTAATGTTGACTAAAGACATCTCAGACAAACTCAGAAGGTTCTGCTCTCTGCGATAATCAGACAGCTGATTTTAAGCTTTCGTGAAATCGTTTGCTGCCAAAATAGAGCATAACAGAGGGATTGTGTAATTATTCACTTCTCTACTTCGAAAAAGAGGTATGAGTCAGAATAGCCGACCACCACAAAACCCTACAATACAATAATAAGTGCACTACTGGCCATTAAAATTGCTACACCACGAAGAGGTGCTACAGACGCGAAATTTAACCGACAGGAAGCTGCTGTGATATGCAAATGATTAGCTTCTCAGAGCATTCACACAAGGTTGCCGCCATTGGCGACACCTACAACTTGCTGTCAAGAGGAAAGTTTCCAACCGATTTCTCATACACAAACAGCAGTTGACCGGCGTTGCCTGGTGAAATGTTGTTGTGATGCCTCGTGTAAGGAGGAGAAATGCGTACCATCACGTTTCCGACTTTGATAAAGGTCGGATTGTAGCCTATAGCGATTGCGGTTTATCGTATCGCGACATTGCTGCTCGCGTTGGTCGAGATCCAATGACTGTTAGCAGAATATGGAATCGGTGGGTTCAGGGAGGTAATACGGAACGCCGTGCTGGATCCCAACGGCCTCCTATCACTAGCAGTCGAGATGACAGGCATCTTATCCGCATGGCTTTAAGGGATCGCGCAGCCACGTCTCGATCCCTGAGTTAACAGATGCGGACGTTTGCAAGACAACAACCATCTGCACCAACAGTTCAAAAAAAAATGGTTCAAATGGCTCTGAGCACTATGGGACTCAACATCTTAGGTCATAAGTCCCCTAGAACCTAGAACTACTTAAACCTAACTAACCTAAGGACATCACACACACCCATGCCCGAGGCAGGATTCGAACCTGCGACCGTAGCAGTCCCGCGGTTCAGGACCAACAGTTCGACGACGTTTGCAGCAACATGGACTATCAGCTCGGAGACCATGGCTGCGGTTACCCTTGACGCTGCATCACAGACAGGAGCGCCTGCGATGGTGTACTCAACGACGAACCTGGGTGCACGAATGGCAAAACGTCATTGTTTCGGATCAATCGTGGTTCATCATGATGGTGGCATCCGTGTTTGGCGACATCGCGGTGAACGCACATTGGAAGCGTGTATTCGTCATCGCCATACTGGCGTATCACCCGGCGTGATGGTGTGGGGTGCCATTGGCTATACGTCTCGGTCACCTCTTGTTCGCATTGACGGCACTTTGAACACTGGACGTTACATTTCAGATGTATTACGACCCGTGGCTATACCCTTCATTCGATCCCTGCGAAACCCTACGTTTCAGCAGGATAATGCACGACCACATGTTGCAGGTCCTGTACGGGCCTTTCTCGATACAGAAAATGTTCGACTGCTGCCCTGGCCAGCACATTTTGTAGATCTCTCACCAACTGAAAACGTCTGGTCAATGGCGGCCGAGCAACTGGTTCGTCACAATACTCCAGTCACTATTCTTGAGGAACTGTGGTATCGTGTTGAAGCTGCATAGGCAGCTGTACCCGTACACGCCATCCAAGCCCTGTTTGACTCAATGCGTATCAAGGCCGTTATTACGGCCAGAGGTGGTTGTTCTGGGTACTGATTTCTCAGGATCTATGCACCCAAATTGCGTGAAAATGTAATCACATGTCAGTTCTAGTATAATATATTTGTCCAATGAATACCCGTTTATCATTTGCGTTTCTTCTTGTTGTAGCAATTTTAAAGGCCAGTAGTGTAAATACTGATGGGGACAGTCTGACCTGCCTCGTCATGCTACCTAACACTTATGGTTAACACCCAATGACATATGCACGCCCTTAACGTACCTCCTACCAATATCTGTGTTATGGGTGTAACGTATAAATTGTTAGCAGTTGTCATCTTGAATTGAAAGCGTAGCTTGGCGGGTAGCCGGGAGGAGAGTTGATTTTGGTTCTCTCGCTGGCACAGCTGACGCTGGCAACTGGGCAGAGCGAGCGATGTACCTGCTTTACCCTGCTTTCAATACGTTAGATGTACTTTCTATGAATCTGAAGAAGTACTATTGAATATTAATCGATCTTTTTCATACTTAGTACACCAAATTCTATGGATAGTATAACCATACTGTTAAAATTTCAAATCAATAACTTCAGTACTTTCGGAGATATAATTTTTTACCTAAAACACATAATAACTTTGCTGGCATTGTGAACTGAGTTAGGGACGGTAATGTATTCATTTGTAGTATCAATTGAAATTACAACCAAGAGGATAATTTCATATCTAATTTGGTGGAATTTTCTTTAGTTACGTTACCACAGATTTCTGACGTAATTGAAAATGCTTTGTAAAATCATTATTTCTCGGTGTTTCGGTTGTGTGAGTGTTTTGGAGAGATTGAGAGAGTGAATGGAGTGCACATGTAAAGTGAGAATGTAATATTTTATTAAAACTATGTAAATGTTTGGTTAGAAAGTTGTTGCACAGTAGGGGGAATTTGTGACGTATGTCCGAGTGAGCTTGATTCTGTAAAAGGCAGCCAGAAGTGGTGTGGAGTATTAAATTTACTAGTAATTTATTTTGTGAACAGTAATCTTACTTTGTTTTCATTAAATTTTATTTAGTTTTGCAATTGCGTAATTTCTAGTGTAAATTACTTGTGGTAATCTGATTCTCTGACATCAGAAATACAGCGAGAAAATAAGTGCTCGAGATGATCTGATTGACCGCTTAACACTAGTCAGTCGGAATTCAGTCATTTCCCGAACGTTTGAGGAGGGCTTTGTGCCTCAGATCTAGGAGTCGAGAGAATCGTTAGGGAGCCGTCTTCAAGTAAACACCTATGTTAAACCGCACTGATCAAATTTGTGCGAAAATGAAAATGTTCGAACGTTTGATCAGTTATCGTACACTGACGAAAAGCGATTATAGTGTTGAGTATTTTGTGGAAGTTTGAGCTTTGGGAGTGATTTATTTTAGGAGATATTCGCGTGTGAACACTTCATGTCGTCAATAAACTCCACGTGGCGTGTTTCGTGCAGATAACGAAACACTATGACGAACACTTTTTTACAAGAAACCTACAGAACGACTGAATGTGTTAATTCGCGAGTGGTCGCGGGTCAGTGACTGTTTCGGACGTTCAGAATATTGGGTCGGGCTAAATATCTTCTGGCTGCTTTCGGGTGTGAACTTGTGACAGAGACAGTCAGTAACATCGCGTAATTGATTGTGGGATATTCAATACGGACTTGGTCGCATGTTTCAAAGACAATAAACCTACTTAAGCGAAACTTTAGTCTTTTTTTCAAACGAGTCATGCAAGAATCCCGAACACTCGATAGTTTAACTAGCATTCAGCTACTGCCCATGGGCTGAAGGTATGTAGCCTTTGCGTGGTAGGTATTTAATCGAATTTTCGTCAACGCTGCTTTTGTCGCTTAAATCAGTATCTACCATCGCAGAGTGAAGGGGCAGACAACCTGAAACCTATCCGGGTAGGTGGACTGATAGTTTAAATGATAGACCAATGCGCCCCGCCGCATGGGGAGTAGACGAGCAGTTCTGATCAGGAAGGCTGCACAACACTTTCGGTGTGTCGTTATGTCTATGACACACTCTGACGTCATAAAAATTCAATGGGGTGCTTCTAGGCAAGTGTTTCTAATCCGCGTGAAAATGGTTTACTTTTTTGGTTACCAGGAGGCTCCACTGGTTTCCAGCACCGAATGTACACTACTGGCCATTAAAATTGCTACAACAAGAAGAAATGCAGATGATAGACGGGTATTCAATGGACAAATATATTATACTAGAACTGACATGTGATTACATTTTCCCGCAATTTGGGTGCGTAGATCCTAAGAAATCAGTACCCAGAACAACCACCTCTGGCCGTAATAACGGCCCTGTTAGCCTGGGCATTGAGTCAAACAGAGCTTGGATGGCGTGTACAGGTACAGCTGCCCATGCAGCTTCAACAAGATACCACAGTTCAACAACAGTAGTGACTGGCGTATTGTGACGAGCCAGTTGCTCGGCCAACAACGACCAGACGTTTTCAGTTGGTGAGAGATCTGCAAAATGTGCTGGCCAGGGCAGCAGTCGAACATTTTCTGTAATGAGGAAGGCCCGTACAGAACCTGCAACATGCGGTCGTGCATTATCCTGCTGAAATGTAGGGTTTCGTAGGGATCGAATGAAGGGTAGAGCCAAGGGTCGTAACACATCTGAAATGTAACGTCCACTGTTCAAAGTGCCGTCAATGCGAACAAGAGGTGACCGAGACGTGTAACCAATGGCACCCCATACCATCACGCCGGGTGATACGCCAGTATGGCGATGACGAATACACGCTTCCAATGTGCGTTCACCGCGATGTCGCCAAACACGGATACGACCATCATGATGCTGTAAACAGAACCTGGATTCATCGGAAAAAATGACGTTTTGGCATTCGTGTTCCCAGGTTCTTCGTTGAGTACACCATCGCAGGTGCTCCTGTCTGTGATGCAGCGTCAAGGGTAACCGCAGCCATGGTCTCCGTGCTGATGGTCCATGCTCCTGCAAACGTCACGATCCCTTACAGCCATGCGGATAAGATGCCTGTCTTCTCGACTGTTAGTTGCACGAGGCCGTTGGGATCCAGCACGGCGTTCCGTATTACTCTCCTGAACCCACCGATTCCATATTCTGCTAACAGTCATTGGATCTCGACCAACGCGAGCAGCTATGTCGCGATACGATAAACCGCAATCGCGATACGCTACAATCCGACCTTTATCAAAGTCGGAAACGCGATGGTACGCATTTCTCCTCCTTACACGAGGCATCACAACAACGTTTCATCAGGCAACGCCGGTCAACTGCTGCTTGTGTATGAGAAATCGGTTGGAAACTTTCCTCATGTCAGCACGTTGTAGGTGTCGCCACCGGCGGCAACCTTGTGTGAATGCTCTGAAAAGCTAATCATTTGCATATCACAGCATCTTCTTCCTGTCAGTTAAATTTCGCGTCTGTAGCACGTCATCTTCGTGGTGTAGCAATTTTAATGGCCAGTAGTTTATGAAATATTTCTCATATAATGCTGAATAATGCTGTGGTTTCGGATGCATACGATCTAAGGCCTCCTGCGTCGTTTGCTAGTGAGGGACGATGACAGGCGTTTCAGGGACCTATTCACACTATGTGCACTATCCGTTCAAAAGTATCTGGACACATGTTACTGGACATTAATAAGGAGGGTGTCCACCCCTCACCTTTGCGATGGGTTGACTACTGGTGACACTTTGAATGAGGTGTTCAAATGGTTCAAATGGCTCTAAGGACTATGCGACTTAACATCTACATCTACATCTACATTCATACTCCGCAAGCCACCCAACGGTGTGTGGCGGAGGGCACTTTACGTGCCACTGTCATTACCTCCCTTTCCTGTTCCAGTCGCGTATGGTTCGCGGGAAGAACGACTGTCTGAAAGCCTCCGTGCGCGCTCTAATCTCTCTAATTTTACATTCGTGATCTCCTCGGGAGGTATAAGTAGGGGGAAGCAATATACTCGCTACCTCATCCAGAAACGCACCCTCTCGAAACCTGGCGAGCAAGCTACACCGCGATGCAGAGCGCCTCTCTTGCAGAGTCTGCCACTTCAGTTTATTAAACATCTCCGTAACGCTATCACGGTTACCAAATAACCCTGTGACGAAACGCGCCGCTCTTCTTTGGATCTTCTCTATCTCCTCCGTCAACCCGATCTGGTGCGGATCCCACACTGATGAGCAATACTCAAGTATAGGTCGAACGAGTGTTTTGTAAGCCACCTCCTTTGTTGCTGGACTACATTTTCTAAGCACTCTACCAATGAATCTCAACCTGGTACCCGCCTTACCAACAATTAATTTTATATGATCATTCCACTTCAAATCGTTCCGCACGCATACTCCCAGATATTTTACAGAAGTAACTGCTACCAGTGTTTGTTCCGCTATCATATAATCATACAATAAAGGATCCTTCTTTCTATGTATTCGCAATACATTACATTTGTCTATGTTAAGGGACAGTTCCTGCACCAAGTGCCTATCCGCTGCAGATCTTCCTGCATTTCGCTACAATTTTCTAATGCTGCAACTTCTCTGTATACTACAGCATCATCCGCGAAAAGCCGCATGGAACTTCCGACACTATCTACTAGTATATATTGTGAAAAGCAATGGTCCCATAACACTCCCCTGTGGCACGCCAGAGGTTACCTTAGCGTCTGTAGACGTCTCTCCATTGATAACAACATGCTGTGTTCTGTTTGCTAAAAAATCTTCAATCCAGCCACACAGCTGGTCTGATATTCCGTAGGCTCTTACTTTGTTTATCAGGCGACAGTGCGGAACTGTATCGAACGCCTTCCGGAAGTCAAGAAAAATAGCATCTACCTGGGAGCCTGTAACTAATATTTTCTGGGTCTCATGAACAAATAACGCGAGTTGGGTCTCACACGATCGCTGTTTCCGGAATCCATGTTGATTCCTACATAGTAGATTCTGGGTTTCCAAAAACGACATGATACTCGAGCAAAAAACATGTACTAAAATTCTACAACAGATCGACGTCAGAGATATAGGTCTGTAGTTTTGCGCATCTGCTCGACGACCCTTCTTGAAGACTGGGACTACCTGTGCTCTTTTCCAATCATTTGGAACCCTCCGTTCCTCTAGAGACTTGCGGTACACGGCTGTTAGAAGGGGGGCAAGTTCTTTCGCGTACTCTGTGTAGAATCGAATTGGTATCCCGTCAGGTCCAGTGGACTTTCCTCTGTTGAGTGATTCCAGTTGCTTTTCTATTCCTTGGACACTTATTTCGATGTCAACCATTTTTTCGTTTGTGCGAGGATTTAGAGAAGGAACTGCAGTGCGGTCTTCCTCTGTGAAACAGCTTTGGAAAATGGTGTTTAGTATTTCAGCTTTACGCGTGTCATCCTCTGTTTCAATGCCATCATCATCCCGGAGTGTCTGGATACGCTGTTTCGAGCCAGTTACTGATTTAACGTAAGACCAGAACTTCCTAGGATTTTCTGTCAAGTCTGTACATAGAATTTTACTTTCGAATTCACTGAACGCTTCTCGCATAGCCATCCTTACGCTAACTTTGACATCGCTTAGCTTCTGTTTGTCTGAGAGGTTTTGGCTGCGTTTAAACTTAGAGTGAATCTCTCTTTGCTTTCGCAGTAGTTTCCTAACTTTGTTGTTGTACCACGGTGAGTTTTTCCCGTCCCTCACAGTTTTACTCGGCACGTACCTGTCTAAAACGCATTTTACGATTGCCTTGAACTTTTTCCATAAACACTCAACATTGTCAGTGTCGGAACAGAAATTTTAGTTTTGATCTGTTAGGTGGTCTGAAATCTGCCTTCTATTACTCTTGCTAAACAGATAAACCTTCCTCCCTTTTTTTATATTCCTATTAACTTCCATATTCAGGGATGCTACAACGGCCTTATGATCACTGATTCCCTGTTCTGCACTTACAGAGTCGAAAAGTTCGGGTCTGTTTGTTATCAGTAGGTCCAAGATGTTATCTCCACGAGTCGGTTCTCTGTTTAATTGCTCGAGGTAATTTTCGGATAGTGCACTCAGTATAATGTCACTCGATGCTCTGTCCCTACCACCCGTCCTAAACATCTGAGTGTCCCAGTCTATATCTGGTAAATTGAAATCTCCACCTAAGACTATAACATGCTGAGGAAATTTATGCGAAATGTATTCCAAATTTTCTCTCAGTTGTTCTGCCACTAACGCTGCTGAGTCGGGAGGTCGGTAAAAGGAGCCAATTATTAACCCAGCTCGGTTGTTGAGTGTAACCTCCACCCATAATAATTCTACTTCACTACAGGATAAACTACTACTAACAGCGACAAACACTCCACCACCGGTTGCATGCAATCTATCCTTCCTAAACACCGTCTGTACCTCTGTAAAAATTTCGGCAGAATTTATCTCTGGCTGAAGCCAGCTCTCTGTACCTATAACGATTTCAGCTTCGGTGCTTTCTATCAGCGCTTGAAGTTTCGGTACTTTACCAACGCAGCTTCGACAGTTTACAATTACAATACCGATTGCTGCTTGGTCCCCGCATGTCCTGACTTTGCTCCGCACCCTTTGAGGCTGTTGCCCTTTCTGTACTTGCCCGAGGCCATCTAACCTAAAAAACCGCCCAGTCCACGCCACACAACCCCTGCTACCCGTGTAGCCGCTTGCTGCGTGTAGTGGACTCCTGACCTATCCAGCGGAACCCGAAACCCCACCACCCTATGGCGCAAGTCGAGGAATCTGCAGCCCACATGGTCGCAGAACCGTCTCAGCCTCTGATTCAGACCCTCCACTCTGTACCAAAGGTCCGCAGTCAGTCCTGTCGACGATGCTGCAGATGGTGAGCTCTGCTTTCATCCCGCTAGCGAGACTGGCAGTCTTCACCAAATCAGATAGCCGTCGGAAGCCAGAGAGGATTTCCTCCGATCCATAGCGACACACATCATTGGTGCCGACATGAGCGACCACCTGCAGATGGGTGCACCCTGTACCCTTCATGGCATCCGGAAGGACCCTTTCCACATCTGGAATGACTCCCCCCGGTATGCACACGGAGTGCACATTTGTTTTCTTCCCCTCTCTTGCTGCCATTTCTCTAAGGGGCCCCATTACGCGCCTGACGTTGGAGCTCCCAACTACCAGTAAGCCCACCCTCTGCGACCGCCCGGATCTTGCAGACTGAGGGGCAACCTCTGGAACAGGACAAGCAGCCATGTCAGGCCGAAGATCAGTATCAGCCTGAGACAGAACCTGAAACCGGTTCGTCAGACAAACTGGAGAGGCCTTCCGTTCAGCCCTCCGGAATGTCTTTCGCCCCCTGCCACACCTTGAGACTACCTCCCACTCTACCACAGGTGAGGGATCAGCCTCAATGCGGGCAGTATCCCGGGCAACCACAGTCTTAGTCCGATCGGGGGATGCGTGGGACGAGCTGGCCGTCCCCGACAAACCCCCATCCGGACCCCCACAGTGATGCCCATTGGCAACAGCCTCAAGCTGTGTGACCGAAGCCAACACTGCCTGAAGCTGGGAGCGAAGGGATGCCAACTCAGCCTGCATCCGAACACAGCAGTTGCAGTCCCTATCCATGCTAAAAGCTGTTTTGCAAAGAACGTCTGAACTAATCTACAGAGAGCGCAAACTCGTATTGAAGCATCTGAGGTCATCAGTCCCCTAGACTTAAAACTACTAACTAACCTAAGGACATCACACACATCCATTTCCGAGGCAGGATTTGAAACTGCGACCGCAGTAGCAGCGCCTAGAACCGCTCGACCAAAGCGGCCGGCTGAATGAGGTCTCTGAATGTCTGTCGAGAAATGGCTGACCATTTGTCATCAAGAGTCGAAGCCAGAGAAGGTAATAATATTGGGTGCTGGAGTCTGGAGCGAAGTCGACGCTCTAACTCACTCGGTAGTGTTCCGCTGCGTTCACATCAAGACTGTAGGCAGGCGTATTATTATCCACAAAGCATTACCTCACAGATTCTGATTTGTGACAGGGCGGACTGTAATGCATTTCCAAATAATCAACGTCTCCACATTGTTCCTCTACTGGACGTAGTGCACAATGCTGTTAAATATCTTCATATTCTTCCACATTTAACGTTTTGTCAAGCGCAGTAAGGATGCCACACACTGTAACCACGAAAAAAACTCACATAACAAACTCCACGTTCTTCATACTTCACTATTGGCAAGTAACGTTCTCCAGCCATTCGCCGAACTCAAACACTTCCATGGATTGCCACAGGGTATAACGTGCTTCACAGCAGCAACAGTCGACTTGGTCAGCTTTAGGATGGTTGAAATGCCACTGATGGATTTGTTACTGAGTTGACATCCTATGACTAGTGCACGTTCGAAGTCACTGAGGTCTCTTGAGCGACCCATTCTTCTCCTACTGCGCCTCCACTGACAACACGGTACTCCAATCATCCTTTTACTAGTTTACAAGTGCGTCCACCGCTTGTGACACCTGGTGGTGAATTTCGCATGACATATTGGTGTATGGATACGTTTGATCAGATAGTGTAAATATCTCTAATATTAAAACACCTTATCCACTTGTCTGAAATAGTGTATTGCATCTTATTGCGTAGTTTCCGTCTCACTCATAGCCAGACGTCGGCAATGTACTCGTATTGAAGCATCCAAGCGGAACAATATGTACCGCGTCTTGCTATTGTAGGTGATCTTCCCCATGCTTCAAACGTCCGATGATGGTAGCCCACTAGTGTCTGTGCCATATGACCTGCGGTGAGCAGAGATACGCCTGTGGAGTGGTGCTTTTTGTAGCTCAGTCAGGAAGAGGTTCTAGATAGAATGGCTGCCCAGCCACTGTCGATTACTAACACTGAATTGTCAAGTGGATTTCTGCAGCGTGCCCTTATACTCGCTGTTGCAGTCGGTGATAGTCGATTTCAGCGGTGCCAGTTTACTGATAGTTCACCTTGAGCACGGTGGTGCGTGAAAAGCACAGTGCCTGCACTACCTCGGACGAGGGCCGCATGTGGATATGTAGCCAACATGAAATGCGTTGATATCACGTATCTTTCCTACCCTGTACTCAGCTCTCTCGCCGATGGCCAGTACACATCCTGACGGTATCCGAGTGACATGCTACCGTCAGTAGTTCATGAGTTTTCGATGAGTTAATTAGTTCCCTCTTATGTTTCGTTTATGACACTTAGAACAATATTAATTCACTTTAAATCCATAGGCTTGTCTAACTTATGAGATAAGAAAAAGTATTAAAATTATGCAAAAATAACCTCTGACGAATTCTTAAGTCTCTACAACATGAATCGCCTTTTATGGATACTTCAACAGTAAAATACTGCTAATGTGTGGCAGGTTTCCTGAGCCTGCTGAACGACGACATCCCTGGCAACGCAGGCCTCAAGGACCAAGTATTGGGGTTGCAGTGGGTGCAGAGAAACATCGCCGCCTTTGGTGGAGATCCCAGCAGGGTCGCCATCATGGGAGGGAGCGCAGGAGCTGGCTCTACGTCACACCTCTTCCTCTCGCCGGCGACCAAGGGTGAGTTTCTGATAAACTATCAAAAATTTAACCCTGGTGAGTTGACTGAATAACTGGACGAGTAGAAAACAAGATACGAAAAGCAAAAAAATATGTGCAGAGTGGCAGGAAAACATACACCGCCTCAGAAAAAAAGTGAAGCATCCAGAAGAACGGGAAGAAAGGGAATGAAATTTTACAGGTTTGTAAGATATATTATGTTATTGTAGTGATTACAAAATCAAGTCAAATTTAGAAGCTGGCGTTATGACCTCATTTATCAGTATGACCTTGCACCTCCTCTGGCTTGGGTGCATCCACGTGTCATAAAACCATTATACCCTCTTCTGAGGCGAGCTGGTTTACATCTGTTGTAACTGGTCCTTTATATCCTGGATATTGGGACTGGGACAGAGTGTACTTCTGAGCTGTATACGTACATGTTCTGTCTGTGACAGATCTAGGGATCTTGCTGGCCACAGGCGTATCTCAACATCATGCAGGCCATACAGGAACGAGCCATGTGTGGAGGAGCATTGTCTTGTTGAAAAATGGAACCATGATATTCTCGCATGAGGGGTGAAACGTAAGGACGCCGAATGTCCGTGACGTACTGTTGTGCCGGCAGAGTTCCCTCAGTCACTACATTTCATGATGTGGAGTCATATCAGAAGTCTCCCCACACTATTACAGCAGGAATAACACCACTGTGTCTGTCCAAAGCATTGGAAGAAAGGGACCTCTCCCAAGGTCGTCGGAAAAGTAGCCGACGATGGTCATGCGGTGTACTGCAGAACCACGATTCATCGTTCACGCCAACATTCCAGGTGCAGAGGTTTCGGTTTTGGTGTTAATGGTAGCCTACACTTGGGACAGTAATTTCCTATTTCGACTGCTCCTAGCCCCCAACCAATGGCATGGGATGACACCTGCCCAGAGTGATCGGGCGTGGACGACCAGAACCTTGACAAGGATGCTTTACTCTGAGCTCCCATGCAGTCCAACTTCGGGCCACAGTCACAACAGAACGCTCCACTGATCTGGATATTGCAGGATTCCATCAGCCGGACAAAGAGGCTCCTTCAAACTTCATCAGACGCTGATAAGACTGTCTCCCACAAACACACGGCGTCTTTGTGTTGTCTTTGTGGTGATCACTCAACATCTGACGCTTTTGCCGCCACTTATATACCCTACAAGGCTGAGAAGAACGCGGAATAAGAACAACACTAATCCACTGTGGCGGCCGGTCAACGACAGGAAATTGTAACTCTAGGCACTTATACATCCACCAGCGGTATGTATATTACGAAGTTACATTGACATGTGACGATGTCCTCTGCATGCTTCACTCTTATTTGTCAGGTAGGGTGCGTTCAGTCCATTTCGTTTCTGTTCGTTTTCTTTCTCCTGTGGTTGTGTAGATGCCGTGTTTCTTGACTTCCGCAAGGCGTTTGATACAGTTATCCACAGTCGTTTAATGAACAAAGTAAGAGCACATGGACTATCATACCAATTGTGTGATTGGAATGAAGAGTTCCTAGATAACAGAACGCAGCATGTCATTCTCAATGGAGAGAAGTCTTAGAGTAATTTCAGGTGTGCCGCAGGGGAGTGTCGTAGTACCGTTGCTATTTACAATATATATAAATGACCTTGTGGATAACATCGAAAGTTCACTGAAGCTTTTTGCGGATGATGCAGTAGTATATCGAGATGTCGTAACAATGGAAAATTGTATTGAAATGCAGGAGGATCTGCAACGAATTGACGCATGGTGCAGGGAATGGCAATTGAATCTCAATGTAGACAAGTGTAACGTGCTGCGAATACATAGAATGATAGATCCCTTATCATTTAGCTACAATATAGCAGGACAGCAACTGGAAGCAGTTAATTCCATAAATTATCTGGGAGTACGCATTAGGAGTGATTTAAAATGGAATGACCATATAAAATTAATCGTCGGTAAAGCAGATGCCAGACTGAGATTAATTGGAAGAATCCTAAGGAAATGCAATCCGAAAACAAAGGAAGTAGGTTACGGTACACTTGTTCACCCACTGCTTGAATACTGCTCACCGGTGTAGGATCCGTACCAGATAGGGTTGATAGAAGAGATAGAGAAAATCCAACGGAGAGCAGCGCGCTTCGTTACAGGATCATTTAGTAATCTCGAAAGGGTTACGGAGATGATAGATAAACTCTAGTGGAAGACTCTGCAAGAGAGACGCTTAGTAGCTCGGTACGGGCTTTTGTTGAAATTTCGAGAACATACCGTCACCGAGGAGTCAAGCAGTATATTGCTCCCTCCTACGTATATCTCTCGAAGAAACCATGAGGATAAAATCAAAGAAATTAGAACCCACACAGAGGCGTACCGACAATCTTTCTTCCCACGAACAATGCGAGACTGGAATAAAGGGAGAACCGATAGAGGTACCCAAGGTACCCTCCGCCACCACCGTAAGGTGGCTTGGGGAGTATGGATGTTGATGTAGATGGTTCCTTTCTCCTTTCCTCTATTTTCCTTTCCTTTGCTTTCTAGTTCTTCATTATGTCTCATTACATCGCGTTTGTTTCGGTTTTAAAAAATGTTTTCGTTTCCTTTTCCACATTACTATTTTGTCTTGGTAAGCAAGTTTCTTCACTCTTCCATCGACGGTTTATACTCAACAGGCTTGACTGTATCACCTGATATGCTTCAGTCTTTCGTTCTCTGTTGGAGATGTCGCTCTCCAGGGCATCTCAGAGTGTTGCCAGCTCAGCTTTAGATCTGTTTGCCATCTATGTTGTTCTTTGAATTCCAAAATTATTGTTATGTTCATTTTTGATACTTTTCTCTTGCGGAATACTTCATAGAAAGTGTTCAGTCTTCCTTTCCTGGCGGCGTATCTTATCTGTAGGATCTTAGTATGACTTAATTATTGTATCGGAGTTCCTTTTATTTTTATGAATATTTAGATCAATCTTTCAGTTTATTTCTCTAGTTTTTTACATTTTCTCTTCGAAATATTGTATATGAAACTCAGCGTCACAGGTGGTGCAAAGCTCAATCAGATCTGGTAATGTCATGTACTGGGTCCTAATTATGAGGCTCTGTCGTGATTGGTAGGAAGGGTTTTTGTGTTGTATGACATCTTTCAGTTACTTTTTTTTGTCGTCAGTCTCCTGACTGGTTTCATACGGCTTTCCACGAATTCCTCTCCTGTCCCAAACTTTTCACCTCAGAATAGTATTTGCAATCTCCGTCCTCCATTATTTGCTGGATGTATATCAATTTCTGTTTTCCTCTACAGTTTTTGCCCTCCACAACTTCCTATAGTACCGTGGGAATTATTCCTTGGTGTCTTAACAGATGTCCTATCATCCTGTCATTTCTTTTTGTCGCTGTTTTCCTTGTATTCTTTTCGTCTCCGATTCTCCGGATAACCTCCTCATTCCTCACTTTCAACGTAGCACCACCTCTCAAATGCTTCGATTCCCTTCTTTCCTGGTTTCACCCACTGTCCATGTTTCACTACCACACAATACTGTGCTCCAAATGTACATTCTCAGAAATTTCTTCCTCAAATTAGGGCCTATTTTTGGTACTAGTTGTAGACTTCTCTTGCAGTGGAGGGTGAAGCTTTGACAATGCCAACCACATTTGCTGGCGAAACGTCAGTAAAATAATCAGACGAACGTCGGCCGAGGAACCTGAGACAGAAGCCAATAGGCAGTTTTTCAACAAGAGGCCACGAAAGCCTTAACAATTTTGTATTCGTATAACGGTCGCAACAGACAGACGCTTCTCAGTCGGTTGTCCCGCATTGATGAAACCACTCGAACCCTGTAAGTGAGTGAAAACATTCATAGAACAGCCGCAACACACGAAGAGTGGTTTCAGTCAGTTGTCTTGCATTGGGTGAAACCACTTAAGCCCGGTGAGTGAGAGAAAGCATTCATACAGCTGATAAGGCCGTAAAGACTAGTATCATTCGGTTGTTTCATTCGACTGAAAAACCGTCTGAACGAAAAAGCAATCAACTGACAAATCTGTTGTTAAAAACAGTCAGTTGTCTCATCACTAATGCAGGGCGCCGGTTCACATCCCGGTCCGTCCAGTGGCGGCAGGATCCTTTGGCAGGCGGTCCTCGCAGGAAGGCGCAAGAACGTTGGTGGTCGCGCTGGAAGCCAAAACACAGTGGATACCAATTTGAAACCTGCTGCATATCTATGTTAATTATATGAAGCTGTAATTTAGTGGATTACTCCTACTGCCTTTCTTGGATACTAATGTGACGTGTCTTTGGGTACGGATCTTTCCTCGAGCGAGCGGTTGAACGTAATTGTTAAGAATGGAGCTATTGCTTCTGCTTGCTATGAAAGGAACTTAATTGGTATACAACCTGGACCGGAAGACTTTCTTCTATTAAGTGTTTTAAGTTGCTTCACTACTCCGACGATATCTGCTTCTTAGTTACTCATCTTAGCAGCTGTTCTTGATTCCAATTCTGGGATACCTATATGCGTCTCCTTTGGTGAAGGAATTTCGTAAGGCCGTCTTTAATAACTCTGCTCTACCAGCGCTGTCATCGATAGTATTTTTATTGCTATCACGTAGAGAGGGCATAGTGCCTTGCCGTTAGCTTATTTTACATACGAACACAATGTCTTTGGATTCGTTCCTTTTACCACGCCGCCCTCCGCTCCCCCCCCCCCCCCCTCCCCTCTCCACCCGACTCGGATGCTACATTTGTTAAACAGTTCAAGGAAACCTAGCGTCTAATTTCAAACAGGTACCCCACTCACACAATTATAGTTGGTAACAACTTCACCCTACACTCGATATGTCAGCGAAAATACGCGTATAAAGTCGGTGGTACATAAAAAACGTCGTCTGCGCGCCAATTAAAAGTGTGAATTATTGCGAAAACATTCTTGACCTCTGAGCAACACATTATTGTAAGCAAGAAGGCAGATAATGACGGATACAGGGTTGCAGAAGCAACGGAGGAAGCATGTTCAGTTTAAAAGAGCATGAAATACCCAAGGTTGGTGTAGTTATACAGACGCTCGAAATTTAACACGATCTTCAAAGCGAGATGCTTTTAATAGTTTCCACAACGAAATCTGGGTGAAAACCCAAAGAGACTCTCATCGTGGATATGCAAGACGTAATCAATACCTTCACTGTGCTACAGCAATGGTAACATTACTCATGTCAGTGGCACTAAATCAGAGATACTGAACACGGTTCCTTTTCCTAAATTCCTTCACCAAAGAACATGAAGTAAATATTAGAGAATTCGAACCAAGGACAACTGTCAACATGAGTAACTTTAGACGTTCTCGATATAGCGAAGCAGCCTAAACCACTTAATAAAGACAGGGTCTCCGGTCCACACTGTATACCAGTTAGGTTCCTTTCATAGTGTGCTATGTATACTTAGGAATAACAGACAACTGCTCGCTTGTCGAAAGATCCGTACCTAATGATTGGAAAGCTGCAGAGGTCATACCAGTTCTCAAGAAAGGAAATAACAGTACTCCTTTGAATTACAGACCCATATCACTAACGTCGATTAGCAGTAGGATTTTGGAACATATACTGTGTTCAGACATTATGGATGATCCCGAAGAAAACGATTTGTTGACAAATAGCTTACACGGATTTAGAAAATATCATTCTTATGAAAGATAAATAGTTCTTTGTTCTCACGAAGTAATGACTGATATCGACAGGGGATGTCAGATTGACTCCCTCTCTTTCGAGAAGGTTATTGTCACCGTCCTTCACAAGTGTTTTCCCATCAAATACCGTGTCTACGAAGTATCGTGCTATTTGTCCAACTGGATTCGTGATTTCGTTTCAGAAAACTCTCATTTCATGAGTCATCGAGTAAAGTAATCGAGTAAAACAGAAGTAATAGGCCCTCTGCTGTTCCTCATCTACATTAGCGATTTAGGAGAAAATCTGATCAGCCCTCTTAGACTGTTCGCAGATGATACTGTTGTTTACCGTCTTGTAAACTCATCAGATGATCAAAACGGATTCCAGAATAATTTAGAGAAGATGTATGTGTGGTGCGAAAGTGGCAATTGACACGAAATAATGAAAAATGTGAAATCCGCCACGTGAGGACTAAAGATATCCGCTAAGTGTCGGTTACCCGGGATCGCCACAAATCTACAGGCTGTCAATGCAGCTATATACTTTGCGATTACGAATAACTTAAATTGGAACGATCATGTAGATAATGTTGTGCGGAAAGCTAACCAAAGATTGCGATTTATTGGCAAACATTTAGAAAATGTTATAGTGGACGCCTAAAGTATGCTTGTCTGTCCTCTTCTGGGGTATTCCTGCAAGGTACGGCACATGCATGATGTAGGACTGATGGATGATATCGAAAAAGTTCGAAGAAGGGCATCTCGTTTTGTATTGTCGCGAAATGGGGAAGACGTTTTACGTTGTGGCAGGATCTTTTCAAGAAATTCAAAACGCCAACTTCCTCCTCTGAGTGTGAAAACAGTTTGTTGGTGCCCACCTACATAGCGAGGAATGATCGTTGTAAGAAAATAAGAGAATTAAGAGGGCGTGAGGCAAGATTTAAGTGTTCATTTTCCCCGCGCGTTGTTCGAGAGAGGAAGGAGCTCCGATGAGCCAGCTGCCAGGCATTTAATTGTGAATTGCAGAGTAATCACGCATATTTTTACTATTTACGCCATGCCACGTTCGAGGGCCTAAGTCACTGATACTTTGAAGCTTGACATCTGGATAACCTTACCCCTACATCGATTTCTTGGTCCGCTCGCTGCTTCCTGCTACACTCATCATGTTGTCTCACTGAGGAGTCCGTAACACTCTCTTAGACTATAGCAGTGAACCTTCGATTTTGGCAGCAGTGTGAAACCATCTCATTGTAATAAGGATGTAGGAATCCGGGAGAACTCTACAGGGCAACCTCGCTAGTCTCTCTCATCTAGTAATACACATACACTAGCTAGTACACTTCCCCACCTAAATAAAGTTCTCACATACATCGTTGGCCGTTCCCTCCTTTATCCTATATAAACCAAAAAATCACAATCAGACACTTCTCGGTCTATACGAACTTACCCATATACAGGGTGGTCCATCGATAATGACCGGGCCAAATCTCTCACGAAATAAACGTCAAACGAAAAAACTACAAAAAACGAAACTTGTGTAGCTTGAAGGGGGAAACCAGATGGCGCTATGGTTGGCCCGCTAGATGGCGCTGCCATAGGTCAAACGGATATCAACTGCGTTTTTTTAAAATAGGAACCACCATTATATTACATATTCGTATAGTACGTAAAGAAACATGAATGTTTCAGTTGGACCACTTTTTTCGCTTTGTGACAGATGGCGCTGTAATAGTCACAAACGTATAAGTATGTGGTATCTCGTAACATTCCGTCAGTACGGACGGTATTTGCTTAGTGATACATTACCCGTGTTAAAATGGACCCTTTACCAATTGCGAAAAAGGTCGATATCGTGTTGATGTATGGCTATTGTGATCAAATTGCCCAACGGGCGTGTGCCATGTATGCTGCTCGTTATCGTGGACGACATCACGAAAGTGTCCGGACCGCTCGCCGGATAGTTACGTTATTTAAGGAAACAGGGAGCGTTCAGCCACATGTGAAACGTCAACCACGTCCTGCAACAAATGATGATGCCCAAGTAGGTGTTTTAGCTGCTGTCGAGGTTAATCCGCACATCAGTAGCAGACAAATTGCGCGAGAATCAGGAATCTCAAAAAGGTCTGTGTTGAGAATGCTACTTCAGCATCGATTGCACCCCTACCATATTTCTATGCACCAGGATTTGCATGGCGACGACTTTGAACGTCGTGTACAGTTCTGCCACTGGGCACAAGAGAAATTACGGGACGATGACAGATTTTTTGCACGCGCTCTATTTAGCGATGAAGCGTCTTTCACCAACAGCGGTAATGTAAACCGACATAATATGCACTATTGGGCAACGGAAAATCCACGATGTCTGCGGCAAGTGAAACATCAGCAACCTTGGCGGGTTAATGTATGGTGCGACATTATGGGAGGAAGGATAATTGGCCCCGATTTTATAGTTGGCAATCTAAATGGTGCAATGTATGCTGATTTCCTACGTAATGTTCACTGCATGAAAGAATGGCGATGTACTTCCAACATGACAGACGTCCGGCACATAGCTCGCGTGCTGTTGAAGCGGTATTGAATAGCATATTTCATGACAGGTGGATTGGTTGTCGAAGCACCATACCATGGCCCGCACGGTCACCGGATCTGAAATCCCCGGATTTCATTCTGTGGGGAAAGTTGAAGGATATTTGCTATCGCGATCCACCGACAACGCCTGACAACGTGCGTCAGCGCATTGTCAATGCATGTGTGAACATTACAGAAGGCGAACTACTCGTTGTTGAGAGGAATGTCGTTACACGTATTGCCAAATGCTTTGAGGTTGACGGAGATCATTTTGAGCATTTATTGCATTACTGTGGTATTTAAAGGTAATGACGTTGTAACAGCCTGCGTTCTCAGAAATAAGTTCACAAAAGTACATGTATCACATTGGAACAATCGAAATAAAATGTTCAAACGTACCTACCATCTGTATTTTAATTTAAAATACCTACCTGTTACCAAATTTTCGTCTAAAATTGTGAGCCATATGTTTGTGACTATTACAGCGCCATCTACCAGGAAGCGAAAAAAGTGGTCCAACTAAAACATTCACATTTCTTTACGTACTACACGAATATGTAATAAAAATGGGGGTTCCTATTACAAAAAAAAAAAACAGTTGATATCCGTTTGACCTATGGCAGCGCCATCTAGCGGGCCATCCATAGCGCTATCTGGTTTCCCCCTTCAAGCTAGACAAGTTTCGTTCTTTGTAGTTTTTTCGTTTGGCGCTTATTTCGTGAATATATTTGGTCCGGTCATGATCAATGGACCATCCTGTATATGAAGACTATCCTGTTGCCTTATTCTACGAGCTAAGAAAAACTGCTTACAAAAGAAGGAAGTCAGTGATAACATCGCTGTGAATGCATTTTCAGACTTGGGAACTATCACAATTCCATTTACTAACATTATTATCATACGATAGTTCAGTAATATCCACGACACCTGACAACCTTTCGTTACACAACACAATCATAACTTCAACACATCATCTTTACAATAAATCCTTTTTACTTCATAATAAACTTCAATATCTTAACTCACAATTAGCTCGCATACTGAGCCACAATTTTATCCGACAAATCCTATAACCTGTTGCTTAAACAAAATGATTCTTTTACGCTCACTTCCAATGCTATCGGATAAACTTAGCACAAACATAAACATAACTTTAATGCGAGTATGTATGCGCACGTATCCCAAGTAAATAATAAGATGAAACATAGGCAAAAACTGAAACATGTGCTGAACTCCATCATGTACAGGGCGTAACAAAATGGTATGGCCAAGCTAGGTATGGACAAACTCTTAACATTCCTCACATACACACACAGGAATCAAATGTTTAATATGGACATGGCTCCGAAAAAGTTTTATTTCCATTTTAGAATTTAGTTTCTACAGCTCCTCAACACATTAATCATCTACTCTGAAACGAAAGCTCATCCTTGAACAACCTATTTGTACTAAATCGACAGTAGACACACTGAAACTTCCTAGCAGATTAAAACTGTGGGCTGGACCGAGACTCGAACTCGAGACCTTTGCCTTTCGCGGGCAGGTGCTCTTCCAAGAGCACCTGGAAGAGCCCTTGCCCGCGAAAGGCAAAGGTCCCGAGTTCGAGTCTCGGTCCGGCCCACAGTTTTAATCTACAAGGAAGTTTCATATCAGCGCACACTTCGCTGTAGAGCGAAAATCGCATTCCAGTAAACACACTGTTAAATGAACCATTCATATAAGTGTTCCCGCGTAGGAAAATCAGCTGCTGATAGTACCTGTACACGCTGCACATGGTACGCATACAGCAGGTTCTCATGTAGCACTCTCTATTCATGTCATCAACGTTTCTTGTTGCTGTTAATTGCCTTACGCTGACACTAGGGTTGTTGTCAATTGCACGAAGAAGTTTCTCCCACAGGTGAGGTGTCGTCGTCCTTCAAGACCTCCGGCAGTCGTGAGTAGTAGCCTTAAATGGCCCATGCTCCCTAAGACGATGATGAATTGCTTCAGACGATATCTTATTGGGGCACTGTGATTCTGGAAATCTCTCTCGATACAACATTAAAAGTCATGACCATTAGCATGTGCTACTCCTTACAGAAAATGGGTATCTGTCAGCTCCGCTCTTGAGCGCACTTCCACTGCACTGTGCCGGAAACAAAGTCCGTGATGAACACTGAACAGTTGATACTAGATGACTAACGCTAGTACAGCAACGAAGTGAGTCACATGTCAACATTATCCTCGCTAAATTGGAACAACAAACACTGTCGGTGCACCTAAGAATTTCAACTTACTGTACATTCTAAACAAACGTCTTAATTACGTGTGTTTTGAATATTTCATCTAAGAAAACGTTTCGTGTAACGCTGATGCGTTCTGTTTCCACGTGCTTCCCAAGAATAAAGTAGAAGTGAGCTCTAATACGGAAATAAAACGTTTCTGGACACATGTCCATATAGCACATTTTATTCCTTTATGTCTGAGAAATGTTTCTTGGAAGTTTCGTCCTACCGTTTTGTTACACCCATTATAGATTAACACTGTCCAGTCGCATTAACGTGACCACCTTCTATGTTAGATATCTACTGGCAATAAGCACTCGTCGGACGGAGTGGCTGAGTGGTTCTAGGCGCTACAGTCTGGAACTGCGCGACCGCTACGGTCGTAGGTTCGAATCCTGCCTCGGGCATGGATGTGTGTGATGTCCTTAGGTTAGTTAGGTTTAAGTAGTTCTAAGTTCTAGGGGACTGATGACCTGAGCAGTTAAGTCCCATAATGCTCAAAGCCATTTGAACCAATAAGCACTCAAAGTCGCCAGGTGGCAGGACTAGCAGTGGTTGGTGTATAAAGCGTGTCTGGGAGTCGCGGTAAACTTTGGAGTCGTTGTCGTAGTGCTGAAACGGAGCGATTATCTGATGTCCAAATGGGCGTAATCACTGGTGTACAGGCCAAAGGTGGAAGCATTTCCGAAAATGTTGACGTGCTGCTGTGGTTGAAGTATACCTTGCACGGCAAAATGGCGCTGTCCGAAACAGGTGCCGAGGTGACTGTGATGCACCTCGGGCCATAGATGACAGGAGTGAATGACAGCTGCGGAGATGCGTACAGGCGCATAAACATGCAACTGTTGAGCAGCTGACCGCCCAGATGTTACCAACAGTTACCAACAATGTCTTCTCAGTGACCGTTCAGCGAACGTTGGTTTGTATAGGCCTCTGCAGCAGACGCCTGGTTCATGCACCCATGCTGACTGCTGTTCATCGGTTACGGAGGCTATAATATGCAGAGTAGTAATGCAACTGGACAAACACTGAGATGAATCAAGTTTCATATGTCGTCGGACAGATGGTCGCTGACATGTACGAAATGAAACGTCTGAAAGAAAACGCAGGAGTGAGCGTTATGGTCTGGGTAATTTTTTAGAGTATTCCCTGGGTGATCTCGTCATTCTGAAAGGTACAGTTGATCAACACAAGTATGCCTCTATCCTTGGGGATCATGTCCACCCCTAAATGCAGTTTCCTGGGCACAGCTTGCAGTGTACGTACGTGGTTGGATAAATAACGAGTTTACTGCACTCTCCTTGCCGCCAAACTCACCAAATTTAAACCAACTGAGAATCTGTACGCGGCCGGCCGGTGTGACAGAGCGGTTCTAGGCGCTACAGTCTGGAATCGCGCGACCTCTACGGTCGCAGGTTCGAATCCTGCCTCGGGCATAGATCTGTGTGATGTCCTTAGGTTTAAGTAGTTCTAAGTTCTAGGGGACTGAAGACCTCAGATGTTAAGTCCCATAGTGCTCAGAGCCACTTGAACCATTTTTTGAATCTGGACGCGACATCGAGTGGGCTATTCATGTCTTCTTTCCTTAACCGAGACACCTAGCACAGCTGGCCATGGAACTGTAGTCAGCATGGCTTCAGATCCCTGTCAGTACCTTCCAGACACTTCCGTTGACACTGCACGCCTCGCAGTGGTCCGCGCTGCAAATTGCGATTATTGAGGCTTTTCCTAATTCTCTATTTAGAACAAATACCGCCTGCATTGCATACTGACTTATACTTTTGTGGCACCCACGGCCTTCCTTGTTACAAGCACACTCTTCCCCTGTTTGTCTGGAGAAATGCCGTTTCCTTCGGCGTACCCAAAACTCCACACGTTGCGGTTCAGTGCATGGTTCCGTATAAGCCAGTAGGTTACAATGGGTTCACATAAATGGTGTCATTAGCTTAACCCTCAGGCTTTCCACTAACCGTTACCGAGTTTACAAGAGCCTTAATGTTTCAAAATGGTTCAAATGGCTCTAAGCACTATGGGACTTAACATCTGAGGTCATCAGTCCCCTAGACTTAGACCTACTTAAACCTAACTAACCTAAGGACATCACACACATCCATGCCCGAGGCAGGATTCGAACCTGCGACCGTAGCAGCAGCACGGTTGCAGACTGAAGGGCCTAGAACGGCTCGGCCACAGCGGCTGGCAGCCTTAATGGATAAAAGGGCACAGGGAGGACGAAAAGTCCAGGAACAACAGATACAAGGATTCAGGAGTGGTTATGAAGTGTACATGCTGCTACTCACTCACGTTGCTGACGACCAAAGCATCTCTGAGAAAATGCAGCCGATTGGGTGTGTAATGGGCGCTATGGGAAGGACGGAGGATCCTTTCTTTTAGCTGTGGAGACGGCGGAAGCTCTCCGACCCTGGACGTCGTGACTTCCAGGGGATGGCTAGGGCTGCGGGATGCCTGTATGAGGAGAAGACAGCTGTAACATGGAAGACCTGAATGTAAATCCTTCATCACTCGAGCAATCTACGATGGTGAGCCAAAACATTATGACCACCTGCTGAATAGCTTGTTTCTCCGTCTTTGGAACTAAATGTATCACTGATTCTGCGTATCAGGGATCCTATATGTTGTTGGTAGGTTTATGGAGGTATGTGCCATTAGATGTCTACGCACAGTTCATGTAATTAGCGTAAATAACGGGTCACTGATATGCGTACGCAGTTAAGGAGCCCGATAGCGACACAGATGGGTTCCATAGGAATTACGTCAGGGGAATCTGGTAGCCGAGACATTGTCTTGAGCTCACTTAATACTTCTCAAACTACTGTAACATGGCTTCGGCTCCAAGACACGAACAATTATACTTCTGGAAGATGTCATCGCTGTCGGGGAAGGCATCAGGCATAAATGGATGCAGATCGTTCGCAGCTGTCAGCGTGTCTTCTTTTATTACAACAGGTCCCATGCAAGAGCAGGAGAATGTCTCCTATAGCATAATACTGCTCCCACCTGCCAGGGTCAGTGGCTTGATGCACTTTTCGAGACGCCGTTCACCTCGATGAAGGCGTTTGTGGAGATGACCACCGACCTAGGGAAGCAAAAATGTGATTCACCCGAAGAGCCGACACGTTTCTATTGATCGATGGTCCAATCGCGATGGTCCAGTTTCCTCTGTAGTCGTGATTGATGATGTCATCGGATCAACATGTGAACACATAGGGGTGGTCTGCTGCGATGCTTCATATACAGCAACGTACGATGAATGTGTGCTCCGCATCATTGTGTATTGCGTTCTTTCGGTGGAGGCGCCACAGATCCTTCTTTACAGAGTAGACAAGCCTCCGAATCCCACGTTCTGTAAAGGGTCGTGGATGTCCATTCGTTTAGCCCCTAGTGGTAGTTTCACTGTCCCATCTCTTTCAGTAGATGCTCACGACAGTAGCGCATGAACATCTGGCCAGCTCCGCCGTTTTCGAGATACTCTTTCACAGGCTCTGCGTAATAATAATCTGCCCTTTGTCAAAGTCGCGTATCTCAATGGATTTCTTCATTTGCTGCTCATATCTACGCTAGGGTGATCCCCCGTCCGTGTCTGCTCCACTTACACACTTTTTTTACCGAGTCACGTGCCCGCAACGCCACCAGGTGGCATTCATCGTCGCAGTGGGCAGTGGTCATAATGTTTTGACTGATCAGTGTATAGCAGTTACAGATGCGCGCTCTTGTCTGGAGGCACTCCTCGGCGTCGATCTACGCCAGCCTACAGGTCAGGCGTCGAACTCGCTGCCCACGGTGGCGGCAAGCGGTGTGACAGGGATGAGAGTAACTGATGCCCTAGCAGAGCCAAGGCCTGGCCTGGTCGGCATACATCGGCAGCGCTGCGTCAGACGTGGTAGCCTGGTGTTACTCTGCTGGTGGCACGACTGGGCCCCGCCAGCAGCCAGCAGCTCGGTGACTGCAAGAGCGGCGGTTCGCCCCTCTGATCGTCCGTCGGTGGCAGGAGCCCGGACAGCGGTCTTTGCTAGATGGCAGAAGACAGTTGAAGGCCGTGCAGAAGCCAGCACTGCTATATCTCCCACGGGGAGATACTTGATACGAAATAATAAGGCACAAGCAAACAAGAACAACGGTTTATTACGATCACAGTAGAGACATTTAATTACAAAGGGAAACTCTTCTCAATAAAAAATTATATAACTTCTCAGACACTAACAGGCATAAATCTGGAACTCACAGCCATGTAGTAGGACGTGAATACTATGCCACTGATAATCCCTACAATGGAGGTTGAGCGTTCAGCGTAGTTGGCCGACAGGTACGTCTCGGAATATCGCTGTTGTAGGTCTTGTTGCACAAATTTGGCCAGAGCTCCGGTGGAGCGAACTGTCGACCTGTTCTTTCCTTTATTGTGATTTCATTCCCCTGCTCCACATGGGCAGGGGTGGACAGACAGCGGCAAAATCCACCGCTATTCAGCCGAGTGACATTAAAAAAAAATAAAAAATAAAAACAGGAAACCATACATAAAAAGGGGCGGGAAAAAGGGGTTTACAAAACATAGCAAATGGAGACAATGGAAGTTAAATATACACTGACACAGGGATGTCCATTGGGTGACAGTTAAAAAAGTCGACTTAAAGTTAAAAGAACACAGTCGGCGATTTGTGGGGCACTTAAAATTCAGTGGTGTCACACACACCAGTTAAATGTCGGCCAGAGCATAAAAACACACAGCACGAGAGATACTTACAAAACTACTGTAAGTCATGGAGCACACACGAAGAATAAAAACTGCCGGGAGGGACCTGCCAAGGGACGGGAGGCCTGAGAGGAGGGAAAAAGTGGGCAGTGGAAGGTGCAGTGCGTGAGGGGCTGGAGGGGGTGGGAGGAAAAGGAAAGAGGGGGTCAGAGGGGGGGGGGGGAGGGGCGCACCAAGAGGCAGGAGTCAGGTAAGGTGGGAGATAGAAGGCAAGTCAGGAGTTGCTTTGGGAAAGGAGGTGGAGGGCATGGAGATGGAGAGAGGGCGGGAAACAAAGGCGCTGCAACGGACTGGGATAGAAGGATAGAAGACTCCAGGGGGTGGGGGAGATAGAGTTGGCAGGGTGCAGAGGTGAAGAAGATGTGGGAAGGGGATGAGGTCATAGAAGAACTACGTGGGGTATGGAAGGTGGGTACTGAAGGCGAGGTGGAGGGCATGGCGTTCTAGGATTTGGAGGGCTTTATAAAACCTGGAAGAAGCGGAAATCTAAGTGACACTGGCATAACAAAGGATGGGGCGGATCAAGGATTTGTAGGTGTGAACGATGGTGGGAGGATGCAGTTCCCATGTGCAGCCAGTCAGGAGTTTCAGGATGGGGAGTCTGTTGTGGCCTTTGTGTTGGATCGTAAGAAGACGGGGAGTCCAGGTGAGGTGACGGTCGAGGGTGAGGCCAAAGTATTTCAGGGCAGGAGTGCGGTGGATAGGACGACCATAAATGGTGAGGTAAAAATCATGAAGCCGGAAGCAGCGAGTGGTACGACTGTGATTATAGCCTGGGTCTTGGAAGGGTTGATCGACCTGTTGGTTTGTCTCGTCCTATATAGCGAAGGCGTCAAGGAATACGTGGCAATCCACTTCCGCATACGATACACGGCGAAGGAAATAGGTGCCTGCCATAGAGGACCCCTGGTGGCGCTCGTCCTACCGTCTGTCGTCCTTGTCATCGACACAGTCCAGGGCGAGGCAACGCCTTGTACGTTTGCAAACCCGTGATGCTTCAATGTGTGAGGGGTTGCCGATCCTCTTAGACGAGCGGTAAGTACCTGGGAAACACAAAGTGGACGCCGATTCGAAGCCGAGGTGCTACAAATTGCCCAGACTGGACGCACGGCCAGGTTTTATACAAACAAGACAAGTCTTCTTGCAGCTGAGGTCACGTACGCAGCCCGCCAACGCGTAGTTACAGAGCCACCGGCGTCGTGAAAGAGATGATTCTGCTCTTGGATTTTGACATCAGGCCCTGCCTCGATACCGCACCCTTACAACAGCAACATGTGTTACTTTCTCCTCCAGACAGAATTTTCCATTGTCGAAGAGCCACAAAAGTCGGAATATAGCTAGGCAACAACCTCAATACCACAATTTGTACTTGCGTAATTCGCGGATGACATGGCCGTTTTAAGAAGCAGCATACGGAAAAATATATAACCCGGATGCAGGGGCAATTAGATACACTGATCAGCCAGAACATTATGATCACGTGCCTAATAGCCCGTTTGTCCACATTTGGTACGGATAACAGCGGCATCACGTCGTGGCATAATAGCAATGAGGCCTTGGTAGGTCGCTGGAGGGAGTTGGCACCGCATCTGCACTCACAACTCACCTAATTCTCGCTAATTCATGAGCTCTGACGCTACGTTCTGTCACACTCCTGGTCTTGTGACATGGCACAAGCCGATGTTGTATACGTTACAGGAAAAGAATACTCGTCTGTAGTGAAGGAATGTTACAAGCACTGACG
The DNA here is from genome assembly GCF_023898315.1 of Schistocerca nitens. Lineage (NCBI taxonomy): Eukaryota > Metazoa > Arthropoda > Insecta > Orthoptera > Acrididae > Schistocerca > Schistocerca nitens. The sequence goes on from NC_064621.1 coordinate 501,912,023, forward strand.
GCAGTGCTTAAATTTTATATGAAGAAGGTCGTTTCTGGTATTCATCTTTCTTATTTCTTGGGAGTATGTTTCCTTAATATCAGAAGTCTGAACAAGTTTAGCAGGAGATATATTAGATGGAAGCTATTTTGCGGGTGCCGATGAAGCCGACATAATTAACGTCTTTCTTTGTTTCGCGATTTTCTTGGTGAAATGCGCACTCTGAATATCTGATTGGTTAGGCTTCAGAATGTTCTCGTCGTAGTATGTCAACAACTAATATATAGTTGTCAGTTTCTGTTCCAATTCTTCAAAGTTCCTGTCTTGCGGAGCTATAGAAGTAATGTTGAATGAATGATAATTCTTCATTTATTTGACAGCGTGGTCATTTGTATACCTGCTATAGCAGATTATACAAAAATGCGACCTTCGGGAATCTGTTTTCTGTAATCGTCCTTTGCTGCACCTTGCGAGAATGGTGTCGTAGAATTTCAGGTTCTGAAGACGGACTCTCAGCAAAGATGTAAGGAAGAAATCTGTCAAATAAGAGTTTCCATAGTATGATTTCGGATTCGTTGCATTGATAACATAACAAACGAAGCGCTAGTGATCTTCCTTTCATCAAATCCATTCCCAATTCGTCGAATTAGGTTGAAAGTTAGTGCACAGCATAACGTCTCACTTGCGTCGGTGAAATGGGTGCAGATGTTCAACATGCATGGGGTAGGGGGTGAGGAATAAGCCACTGTAATCACGTAGGGCTAAATAGTTTTTAGTTTTCACACACTTTTCACCGACGAAACTGCATTAGATAATGGCCACGGGACAAAATAGTCATTAATATTATATGCAACAAATGTAATGAAGCTCATCTTACACATAGGGTGAGTCACATAAAATGCAACACCCCTTTCATTTCGTAAACGGTTCCGGGTATCAAAACGAGAGTTTCGGCAAATGATAGTAATCTAAGGCGCATTAATTTTGGCATGTAACAAAGCGTCCTAATTGTTGCATCAATGGAGATACTGAAGGAAGTATGATTTTCTGAAAATAGAATGACATTTTTTTTATTGTATCCGAAAGCATTTGAAAAAGCGAGTACATGCTTGTTAATGTTCTATTGCAAAATAAGCTGAGAAATATTGTAAAATTGCAAAGTAACCCTGCCGGACTCGGCTGTTGCGTTGTAAACACGCTCTTGCCAGGGACGTCGTTGTGTCAAGCCTATCTGCACTGCAGAACTAACAGTAACTATGTCGTATATCGGTAGGTCATTTTGCTTCATTATTCCTTGCATACAGACGTGTACACCTATGAGAAGTTAGACAAGCTACTTTTATACGGCGGATGGTGGAACGAGACATATTGCCGAAGAATGTGGTATCAGCCAGAGGAGTGACATTCGCATCTTGCATATACATAGATCCCATCGTCATCATCAGTCACTACATCAGGCTCCGGAGGACGTGATTTAGGAAGTCATAAAGAATTTTGTTGGCTTGCTCTGCATCGCTTGTGAGACAAGACACGATGCTTTTGCAACGTGTACTCTTTACCGACGAACCAACGTTTACGTTGTTATGATTTCCACAAAAACCATGAAACGTACCCATTTGAAATAGTTTTCCTAAGCCCCACCTGATGCGCCAGAAGCTAGCTTATCCCGTAGTTCCATATAAGAAAATCGTAACTTCTCCTGTTTCTATGTAGGACAGAAAATGAGGTTTTGTTTCGAAACATGCGCTACAGGACAGCTGAAAATCCACGCTGACTTCTTCAGATACAACAACGACCGTGACACGTAAACCTATGGTGCGGCATCATAATGATTTCCATTGTGCGACCACACTACATTTCAGGGATGTTAAATGCAAATACGTACTTACACTTTCTTACGATCCTCCTGTCTGTCCTAGGAAAAGTACCACCGGATAAGCGACTGTGTATGTGGTTTCAATACGACAGCTGGCCAATTCAGTCTTTCCGTATTGCGAAGCAAGAACTTCATGAGAAGTTTCCTGACAATTGTATAGGACGGAATGCTGCAGTACAAGGGCTGACCAGGTCTCTTGATTTGACTCCCCTCGATCTCTTTCTATGTGGAGCACTGAAACAATCAGTCTAGGCATGAAGCCCCAGCTACGCCAGTCGATATGCGCCGTAGAATCACCACAGAAAGCAAAGGTACATCATCCAATGTACTTTCATCTGTTCTTCTATCTCTCGAAAGGGGTTGCAAATGTAATTTGTAATGGATGGCGAACAGTTTGAGCACATACTTCAATAACGTCTAAAACTCCGTATCGTTAAGAAAAGTATTTATTTTGTAAGTGAATGTCGCTAGTTATTTTGAATACACTCTTTAGTTAATTTGACGTGTATTTCGTGGAATTAAAATTTATTTATAGACATATTCATCCGACAGCAGGAGGCTTACTTTACGAAGCATTCAGGCGCCTCCAGGGAAATGCAGGTCAGGTGTTATTATGTTTTCAAATCCAAGAAACGTATTGAGTAATTTCCTTTTTCCTTTGACTAGGGATGTTTATCATTATGAAGTACGGATGAGCGACGCTTCTGTTTCGGCTCTGACAAGTAAACAGCGATGGGGACGGTTTAAATGGAAATCTCTCTGACGAAATTGTTGTGGTTTCCGCAAAAACCTTGAAACGTACACACATTTGAAATAGTTTTCCTAACCCCCATCTGATGCGCCAGAAGCTAACATATGCTGTAGTTCCATGCACGAAAATCGTAACTGACCCTGTATCTATGTAGGATGGAAAATAAGGTTTCGTCTTGGTAGCGTAGGCCTGTTTTGCTGCACGAGAGCTCTGCTTGGCGGTGTTTACACCCCAGTATCTACCTCTGGCCACACCGTTTTTCAATTTTAGTACATTTCACGGATTCTTTTGCTACTAGTTTCAACCTCAACGTTAACAAGCGTTATATCACTGTCTTTTCAAGCGTTTCCGGATGTCGTTAAAAATATATCACTCTGTTTAAAAAAATCATGCTTCCTGAAATATCTCGATCGATTATCACATTCCAAAGTACATGCCCCTTAACGTACTGTCATTTGCCGAAAACTTCATTTCGATATCTGGAACCGTTCACGAAATAAAAGTTGAGTTTCGTCTTAGGCGACTCACCCTGTATGGAATTTGTGATTGGGGTATATTTAAAATAGATTTAGCATTCAGAAAAGACTGTTGATGGTGATCTGTTCACCAAATGGGGACATTAAGCCCGCAGATACACCTGGTGTTTTCCGAAAAGAGTAGGCTATGTACCGGCACCAGGTTTCAAGCATGTCACTTCTCTTATTACCATACAACACAAACATTACTCCACACTATATACACATTCATTACAGTCTACTACACTCAACAGGTACAAGTAAAAGAAAACTCTGGTACATCTTGTGGAAGGAGGCAATCGTGTACGGTGAAAGGAAAAGCTTTCCGGTCAGACCGCTGAAGATTCTCTTCGACCGCCATAGCCAAAAATGTCAGACGAAGTTTTCTACTACTGCTAATGTATGCAGAACGAATTTTCCTTGCGTAGCGGACTGTTCGCTGATACGGAACTTCCTGGCAGCTCAAGTCTGTGTGCCAGACTGGGACTCAAACCCTAGGACCTTTGCCTTTAAAGGGCAAGTGCTCCACTGCCTGAGCTGCGCGAGCACGACTCTCAACCCATTCTTACATGTAGGAGAGGAGGTACTGGCGGAAGTAAAGTTGTGAGGACGGGTCGTGAATCGTGCTCGGGTAGCTCAGGCGGTATCGATGCTGAGGATGGACATTCTGGAGGTATACAGAACGATGGACGCCCCTTGGTGCAATCGGCTCCCTCCCGGTCACAGTAATGTGCCCTTCCACTGGGGCCTAACAGGGATTTCCCCGTGTTTCTCCCGTGTTTGAATCGTCGGCTTCCTGGCGGTGGCAGCTTCCCAGACTTATCGCATAGCCAAGGTCAATGTCAATACCATTCGCATACGCCACAAACTGGCTTTACTCTATGACATGCTGTAACTGCGGTCGTTGACGTTGCTCTTCTTCAGGAGGTGCACGTAGCAATTTTCTGTGCTCCTCATGGTTTTAGAGCATTGTCTCTCATGCTTCCCCTATTGCTAATGGGGTGGTGACGGTATCCTCACTGATGCACTTGCATATTTCCCTGATGTATGGCTCTAACGATTAGTGGCGTCAAGATTGTCAATGTCTATGCGCCATCGGGTCACCGCGATGAACGTTTCACCTTCTTCTAAGAGACAATCACGTCTGTTTTCCTGTGTCGACAGGACGCATTGATCACGGGAGGCGATTTCAACTGCACCCATGCACCCAAAGACCAACTACCACGTCACTCTTCGTGCGCGGCGCTAGCGACAATTCTCCAGCACCTCATCCTAGTGGATTGGTAGCATGTTCATGGCGATCGTCCGGGGTTTACACATTTCACTAGCCATTCTTCCAGCTGCCTCGATCGTCGTACATCTCCCGCCATATTTTCAGTGGGGCGCAGGATGCTGAAGTCTGACCCGTGGCGTTCTTGAGCATGACGCATATATCTGCGCCCTCAATCTCTGCCGCCAAGAGTGTAGCGAGCCGTGGGCCATGGAAACCGAACACGATCCACCTTCCTTCACCCGACTGCTGGCAGTTCATCGATACCACGGGAGCAGCTTGTCGTCGACGCCGTGAAGCCTATCTGTCTGTCCTGTCCTGGTGGGTGCTCTGTGCAAAACCTGCCCTTGACAAGGTCTTGATTGGTTACGGAAGGGAGGTTGCGGCGTCGCGGTGACGAGCTCAAGAATTCTATTTCACCGTTTTCCGGGAATGTACCGTGATGCCGTATTCGCCAGAGCGCCAACCGATGGTGTATCGTGCCAAGGCACAGCTCACATCCCTCTCTCGCCGCCACCTTGAAGGAGCTGTGGTCGGGGTGCTGACACACGACAGTTTAGTGCACGACCGTCCATCTACGTATCTTGTCATAGCGGAACGACGCCACGGTCTTACGACCAACGATTGGCGGCGTTTTGATACCCAACGGGATATAGGGTCTGTCCTCCATACACATTATGTTATGCTGTATTCTGAACAACGCCACCACCCTGACAATACTACGATGGTCCCCAACCTCTCCTTTGACTTGGTTCCCGTGGATGCGACGATGAACCTGCTTGTTAACGTCACAGAGGACAAAGTCCATAATGGTATCGAGATGGTTTCTATGAACAGGTCGCTTGGCCCTGACGGCCTCCCACTGGAGTTTTAACGGACATTTCGTCCCTTTCTGGCGCCAGTGTTTACGGAAATTTGTCAGGGCCTTATGTCACCTTTCCTGCCGATTCCAGACGGTTTCCTCGACGGTTCCCTTTTTTCCATCCACAGCGCTCGGGGTACCTCATGGATATGCGATTACCGTTCCTTGAGGTTACTCAACAGCGACACAAAGATCTTTACCCGGCTGTTGGCAGTGCTGTTTAAGCAGACAGCTCGGTTCGTGGTTTCCCCCGATAAAATTTCATTGGGAGATGCCAATAACATCCGCATTGTCCTCTGTCACTACCGGCACATAGTTGTTCTTGCTCACACTCGTCGTATGCCTGGACTTTGGCAGCTCTTTACTTCAGCCAGCCGGAGTGGCCGAGCGGTTCTAGGCGCTACAGTGTGGAACCGCGAGACCACTACGGTCGCAGGTTCGAATCCTGCCTCGGCCATGGATGTGTGTGATGTCCTTAGGTTAGTTAGGTTTAAGTAGTTGTAAGTTCTAGGGGAGTGATGACCTCAGAAGTTAAGTCTCATAGTGCTCAGAGCCATTTTTTTCTTAACTTCAGCTAGGCGTTCGATCGGCTCGATCACAACTACCTGGAAGCGGTGTTCCGCAATATGGGATACCCAGATACTACCGTCGACGTCGTAAAGGGTCGTCACACTCTTCTCATCTCGATCCGTCGATCAGTAATTCAAGGTTGCCCACCCTCTGCACTGTTGCGTGCTTTTGCCATGGAACCGTTGCTCTGAGGCCTCCGACAACGGCTCTCTGGGATGTCTCTCCGGTGGCCACGTATTCAGCTGCACTGCTTATGCAGACGGTCTCGTCATCGTTCTTCGTAACGGTGCTGAGGTCAGGGAGTCACTGGTAGGCGTTACCACCTACGGCGAGGCTTCTAGTAGCTGCCTTAACGTTCACAAATCGAGCGTCATGGTTATAAATACAGGGCTTCCTACGGACAGCGATGCTCCTTTGCGTGTAGCTGATATTATCCGATGCTTTGGACTCGATTTCGCAAGTGATCGACGACGCACGATTGCCCTAAACCGCCGGCGGCTACTTTCCCAACTACTAGCTGGGCTCTTAGCTCATCGTTTACGAGCACTCAATGGACACAGTGTGTAAATGTATATTTGGCGTCACGTATCCCCCACGGTACAGACATTTCCTACTCCGCCGTCCATGGCCCACTGCATGCTAGCGGTTTTGCGTTCATTTGCTTGCCACGGCCTTCTGTTCAAGATAAGGTACCACCACCCCTCCTCCCTGCGGCGTAGAGGTGGTTTAGGGGTATATCATGTGCCTGACGGAGCGATAGCCCTTTTCACTGCCTCTCACATGGCATTGTGGCGCCATTGTCCTACGTACCTTGCCATCCTGTTGCTGGAGGCCCTTGCACAACTCCCTCTCTCAGCACCTGTACCGCTTTCGGACGTCCCATGCCCTTCTTTTACTTCCGCCACTTTTTCCTCGACGTGAGCTAAGTCCGTACTGCGAAAATGCCAGCGAACTTGACATCCACGAAGGCGATCTATGACTTTCTTCAGCAGCACAGGCGCCCCGACGTCATTGAGGGGAAGTATCCCCATGTCGACTTCTGTGCCGTTTGGCGATCGGTGTGCGTTCCTTATCTTGACACTGACGTCCAGCCTGCATGGTATCATACTGTCAATGGAAACAAGTGCACCGGTCATGCCTTCACGGGATTCACATCACAGACACCCCAATGTGTATCGCCTGTGATGTTTTGGGCACAGACGAGCATCGCCTGGTGTGCGGATCGGCAAGAGGTGTCTGGTTATTGGTGCGACAGAGGCTGGCCGTAATTACCTATACAACTCCTCATCGGATACCTGCTGAACTGCTCGTCTTGGCCGAAGTGGCCGTGCGGTTAAAGGCGCTGCAGTCTGGAACCGCAAGACCGCTACGGTCGCAGGTTCGAATCCTGCCTCGGGCATGGATGTTTGTGATGTCCTTAGGTTAGTTAGGTTTAACTAGTTCTAAGTTCTAGGGGACTAATGCCCTCAGCAGTTGAGTCCCATAGTGCTCAGAGCCATTTGAACCATTTGAGCCAACTGCTCGTCTTTCGAGACGCGGGATACCTCCTTCAGCCAAAGACGAACTCTGTGAAGTGGATCTGTGGACACGTAGCGCACTACTTGTTTGCTGAGGGCGAGAAAAGTAGCCTTGATTCTTGACAGTTCCTGAATAAACGCCATTGTTCAGTTGTCCGCAATCCAAAATACATACGGTTTTTCTCGTTTCCCTTGTAGTGTCTTGCTTAACCCACCCAGAGCTGGGTTGTTCCTCTTCCACGCTTAGAACCGATATATTCTCAGGTCATCGGAATGTTCTCGGAAAAACTATACGTCTCAATGAGTCTGACGTATTGATGCGCCCTCCTCCTCGCGACGTAGGTTTCCTCCTATTCTCGGTGGTATTAATTTTAATTGAAAAAAAAGAAAAGGGAAATAAATAAGTTAACTATTGACGTTCACTATACCTCTACTCCACGTTTCCTACGGTTTCCTTGGTTCCTGAAGGGTGGGAACAGAACATGGTGGCTAGACCTCGGGTTGCGACTCCCAACCCTCCCTTATGGCGCTAGGAAGGTTCCTACCAATTAAGAAAAAGACAAAAAAGGTGATGTAGTACTTGCCCGCGAGAGACAAACGCCCTGGGTTGGAATCCCGGTCCGGAAGACAGTTTTAATCTATTAGGAAGTTTCATTACTAATGTAAATTACTGAATGTCACGTTACCTCTCGCCACGAGGCTGATTGTTAGCATCAGAACACATTATTGGCACTAAAGTGTGCACTTCACTCATAAAGTAAATATTGTATTATTCATTAACAGCAATTACACCCATAGATTTTACCAGTTACATAAATTCAAATTAAGAAGTTTTTAGCGTCACTTCGTTACACCCGCGTTCTGCACATACAGCATCAGAACTACAGTTCTCTCTAAACAGACACGGCGTCTGCGAATTCTAGCTGGAGTAATAATACGACGCGTGTATCAGCGATGCTACACTATGTGATCAAAAGTATCCGGACACCGGGCTGAAAATGACTTACAAGTTCGTGTCACCTCCCAGCAGTAATGCTGGAATTCAATATGGTGTTGGCCCACCCTTAGCCTTGATGACAGCTTCCACTCTCGCAAGCATACGTTCAGTCAGGTGCTGGAAGGTTTCTTGGGGAATGGCAGCCCATACTTCACGGAGTGCTGCACTCAGGAGAGGTATCGATGTCGGTCGCTGAGGCCTGGCACGAACTCGGCATTCCAAAACATCCCAAAGGTGTTCTATAGGATTCAGGTCAGGACTCTGTGCAGGCCAGTCCATTACAGGGATGTTATTGTCGTGTAACCACTCCGCCACAGGCCGTGCATTATGAACAGGTGTTCGATCATGTAGAAAGATGCAATCTCCATCCCCGAATTGCTCTTCAATAGTGGTGTAGTGTCGGCAGACTTGCCAACACTACGCACACTAATTGAAAGAGGCGGCCAAGATGCACGCGCTAACTCACGAAGGATGGAGTGAGGTCTGAAACCGGATACGTAATGAACGCTATGAAGAAAAGTACGTAGCTGCGGATATACTTAACTTTATTCCATCCTTTGTATACATTGTTCTTGATGAGACATCTGGAGATTGTGGCGATACAAGTGAGACTCTTTAGATACAAGCTATCTAAGGCTAATAGCGCCTTGCTAGGTCGTAGACATGGACTTAGCTGAAGGCTATTCTAACTGTCTCTCGGCAAATGAGAGAAAGGCTTCGTCAGTGTAGTCGCTAGCAACGTCGTCGTACAACTGGGGCGAGTGCTAGTCAGTCTCTCGAGACCTGCCTTGTGGTGGCGCTCGGTCTGCGATCCTGACAGTGGCGACACGCGGGTCCGACATGTACTAATGGACCGCGGCCGATTTAAGCTACCACCTAGCAAGTGTGGTGTCTGGCGGTGACACCACAAGTGGGAAGCAGGAAGGTGCCCAAAACATCAATGTAGGCTTGTGCTGTGATAGTGCCACGCAGAACAACAAGGGTGCAAGCCCCCTCCATGAAAAACACGACCACACCATAACACCAGCGTCTCCGAATTTTACTGTTGGCGCTACAAACGCTGGCAGATGACGTTTACCGGGCATTCGCCATACCCACGTCCTGCCATTTGATCGCCACATTGTGTACAGTGATTTGTGACTCCACAAAACATTTTTCCACTGTTCAATCGTCCAATGTTTACGCTCCTTACAACAAGCGAGGCGTCGTTTGGCATTTACCGGTGTGATGTTTGGCTTATGAGCAGCCGCTCGACCGTGAAATCCAAGTTTTCTCACCTGCCGCCTAACCGTCACAGCACTTGCAGTGGATCCTGATGCAGTTTGGAATTCCTGTGTGATGTTCTGGATAGATATCTGCCTATTACACATTACGATCCTCTTCAACTGTCGGCGGTCTCTGTCAGTCAACAGACGAGGTCGTCCAATACGCTTTTGTGCTGTACGTGTCCCTTCACGTTTCCACTTCACTATCACATTGGAAACAGTGGACCTGGGGATGTTTAGGAGTGTGTAAATCTCGCGTACAAACGTATGACACAAGTGACACCAATCACCTGACCACGTTCGAAGTCCGTGAGTTCCGCGGAGCGCCCCACTATGCTCTCTCACGACGTCTAATGACTACTGAGGTCGCTGATATGGAGTACCTGGCAGTAGGTGGCAACACAATGCGCCTAATATGAAAAACGTATGTTTTTCGGGTGTCCGGATACTTTTGCTCATATAGTGTACGTTATGCTTACAACACTACATCTCTAATCAGCATCCTTATTTTTCGACGGCAGTGTTCTTTCAATAGAGCTGTCCACGCACATACACGACATATCTCCTCATATCTTCAAGATGCTACTAGCTTCCCAAAGGAATAAAAGTTAGGGTGGTTTGTAGGTACGATCAGTTGCCACATGCATAGATTTCTGTAGGTGTAGTCTGCGTGAGGCAACGAAAATATGGGCAACGGCTTTTCCACGCTGGTAACACCGGTTCGCGCCCTATCAACGAAATCAAGCAACGTTCTGCATGGCTAGTATTTCGACGAATTACCTTTCGTTTTAAGGAGGCGCGAGCTGTGGCTTCCAATCGATGGACTTGCATCAGACCATGGTGTCATACGAAATTTTTGTAAAGGATAAATATCGAGCGTATTGTACCATACAATGCAGTGTCTTTACAATCTTTGTGAAAACAATTTTATTAATTATGAAGACACTTCATTGGATAATTCTGGCATATAGGACCCTAGATAGTGTTAGCAAGCCCTTCGAAAGTTGTTATAACTGTAGTTGTGACTTAGGCGACTCATAAACAGAGTGTACTATCTCTGATTATTGTAGTTTGGTAATTTAAATTGTGCAACCAGCCCCCAACATTTCAGTCAAGGTATCTGGTTTCTTAATTTCTGCGACACTGCGCATGCGCGGCTTTCCGCGTAGGTCTCGCTTCAGATAGGGGATATGAATTATTTGAATGGCTACTACGTTCTTACTTCGACTTTTTTTTAAGTTGCAAACGTCGTCGCACTGTTCGTGCAGATGGTTGTTGTCTTGCAAACGTCCCCATCTGTGGACTCAGGGATCGAGACGTGGCTGCACGATTCGTTACAGCCATGCGGTTAAGATGCCTGTCATCTCGACTGCTAGTGTTACGAGACCGTTGGGATCCAGCATGTCGTTCCGTATTACCCCCCTGAACCCACCGATTTCATATTCGGCTAACAGTCATTGGATCTCGACCAACGCGAGCAGCAATGTCGCGATACGATAAACCGCAATCGCGATAGGCTACAATCACACCTTTATCAAAGTCGCAAACGAGATGGTACACATTTCTCCTCCTTACACGAGGCATCACATCAACGTTTCACCAGGCAACGCCGGTCAACTGCCGCCTGCGTATGAGAAATCGGTTGGAAACGTTCCTCATGTCAGCACATTGTAGGTGTCGCTTCCGGCGCCAACCTTGTGTGAATGCTCTGAAAAACTAATCATTTGCATATTACAGCATCTTCTTCCTGTCGGTTAAATTTCGCGTCTGTAGCACGTCATCTTCCTGGTGTAGCAATTCATGGTGTAGCTATTTTAATGCCCAGTAGTGAACTAAGAAAACGTTCACTAACATTACAAGCTGACTTCAGAGACCATACGTTCCTTATCAGAACGTATTTGTTTTCATGTTCTCTACCTCCTGTATTACTTTGAACGAATATTTTCGGAACGCCCTATATGTATAGAAATCATCCGTTGACACAGAGGCACTTTTCTTACGAATGCTCTTCGCAGTACAAACGCTAAAGTATGGTATAATTTCATCCATGTTTCTGTCACTGGGCTCTTTAATAATAAGGGTGAAATTTCACTGCAGGTCTCTTCAGCGGAGTGATGATGGAGAGTGGGGTGGCAACGGCCCCCTGGGCAGTGACGGACAAACCCCGCGAGAGGGCGTACCGGATGGGGGAGGCGCTCGGCTTCCAGGCGCAGGGCGGCAACCACACTGACGACGACGACGCGCGGCTGGCCGCTCTCCTTCGTGCCGCAAATTACTCCATCCTCAACGGCCCCGACCTAATTGCACTCTCAGATTTCGTAAGCGAACCTGTTAATATTGTGTGATGTGTGTACTACTTTTGCGAGCTAACATCCCATGTATGTTCGGGCTTACATGCGGTTCCTCTTCGTCAAAATGCCTTGGCTCAAACTCAATTTCCTTCTTTACTTTGAATGTCACGGCCAGTAGCCTTGCACCAATGTGCTTTCAGATAAATAAATAAAGAACCAAATTAACTATTATGCACTAAACTTTACAACAAAATATTCTATTACCTAATGATTCAATAAGATGTCATGCTGTCATCGTTTAATGTGTTTTGTGCGGAGGAAATGGTGATCTGATGCTTAACTGAAAATACTGATAATGTAAATTTACTATATCTTTTAAACAAATGAAGTTACAGAATTCATACTTACAACGTTTGTCATTTTAATGATGCGCTTCTATATGAAATGTTGATCATCAAGATCGACTAAAGCGTTCAGATTTTAGCATTCAGGTCTTTGTTACAAAACTTGTGAATTTCACTTTAACAGTAAATCCTGAACTATTATAGATATGATCAATATTCAAGTTTTATTGGGATCACCATGAAACTTTATGAAGGATGGCAGATTAAAATTACTGTGGCTTGATTCCCTGCATTACCACAGTATTAAATAGTTTTCGTAAATGTTTCCCTTTATGATCGATCTTAGATCCGCCATATTTAACACTGCTACGTCTCCCTAGCCCCAAACAGCTTCTACTGGGTTTCCCTATGACGTAGGTCCTCGTCTGTCTCACTCGCACACTACAGCACTTTGGCCGCAATAGACAATAGAGGTCTGTGAATCCCCATCTCGTGGCGATTCTGCGCCCTTTGTGGCACGCGGTCCTGGACGACAGGGTTCGATTCACAATTCTTGATGGCTGACTTTTTCGGCCATATATTTAATTGAGAGCGCAATGCTAGTTAACTCACAACAGGAAATAGTTTTGTTTTCCAATACGACTGAAATTTAATAGGAGAACTCCATTTATGTTGTTGACTGTCATTTCGTCCGCTACCAACGTCTACCTTGTTTTTCGTAGTTACTATTTTTGTGAAAATTTCTCTCGAACAGTTGGTACTCAGTGATGAAACTCATGTAGTGTTCAGCGATGTATGGTTAAGGTTTTGTGCGGTGATATCGTCAGTCCAGCTGATATTTGGGACTTCTTGAACAAACATTCTCACTTGCCAGTTTGTTCTATCAGTGCCAGTCATTTTATAGAGGAAGATGGACAATTTTCATTTCATGGCCGAAATTTCAGCTACGTCCGTTTGTGAAAGGACTGCTGTGGCTACTAAAGTTAACTACGGCATGCGATTCATCAACGAACATTGTCATAAATATATTCACAGATGTGTCCTATAGCCTAAGAGCTGTATGAGACATAAGTGGCGAAGAGAAAAAGTATTTTCTGAATTCCAGTAAGTTGGTTTGATGAACCTAGCACTAACTTAAATACTACAGTAGAGTCTCGATTATCCGATCTTCGGTTATCCGACATTCTGTGTTATCCCACCCTTTCGCCGGCCGAAGTGGCCGTGCGGTTAAAGGCGCTGCAGTCTGGAACCGCAAGACCGCTACGGTCGCAGGTTCGAATCCTGCCTCGGGCATGGATGTTTGTGATGTCCTTAGGTTAGTTAGGTTTAACTAGTTCTAAGTTCTAGGGGACTAATGACCTCAGCAGTTGAGTCCCATAGTGCTCAGAGCCATTTGAACCATTTGAACCCACCCTTTCACCGCGCTGGCCGTGCGCCAGCCGACGACAGGTCAATGACTAACGTGTTGTTAGTTTTTGAAAGCCAACAACTTGCCCCGCAAAGCACTGTTGCTTCTAGACAATGCCACTTGTCATCCTAATGAAGATGAACTTCAAGATCAAGATATAAAGGCCATGTTTTTGCCCCCAAATGTCACATCCTTATGTCAGCCTATGGACCAAGGGACCTTAGAGACACTGAAGAGAAACTACCGCAGAAACTTGCTTTCCTCTTTAATTAATGCTATGGAAAATGGAGAAGACATGCTAGAGCAGTTGCGCCGTATTAATTTGAAAGACGTAGCTTATGACGTGGCCCAATCTTGGGAGAGTGTTCGAGCAAATACAATTGCAAAATCCTGGTAAATTTTGCTACAGGAAAATCAAGAAAATTCTCCAGATGAATAAAATCTACAGCATCAGACGGAACCAGAAAATACTACCCTGCTTTCATTGTTACGAAAAGTTCCGGGATGTGCTGACGCCACAGAAGATGACGTAAATGAATGGATTGTCCAAGATGAAGAATTTGAAGTGACAGATGAAGAAATAGTCAACACGGTAAACGAAAAAGAAGACGAAGAAGCGGATGTAGTGGAGGAAAGTGCGCCCAAGATTTCTCACAACGAAGGAGACAAGGCCTTAGAAACTGCTTTAAAATATGTAGAGCAACTGGAGGAAACATCGTCTACCGAGGTTTTACTTCTTAAGAAACTAAGTGATTCAGCAGCAAAGAAAAACGGCAATCAGCAGGCAAACAAAAGACAATTACTAACTTCTTCACACAGTAAATATCTATTCAGTCTAATTTGATTTGTATTGTATTAAATGTTTAACTCATTTGGCCTACTTTAGTTTAATTTTTGTGTTTTTTTTTTTATTATTTTCCGTGTTATCCGACCTTCCCGCTTATCCGTCCTTGCCGCGGCCGGTTTAGGTCGGATAATCGTACTCTACTGTACTTAATTTGGCAGCGGAATGTGACAGCGTGTAGGAGACCTCAAATACTGGAATATAAATTCGCAGTGCAGGCAGCAGCTTTTTAGTACTTTATAGCAGAAAAAAAATAATCGATCATGCAGTGATATCATTGTGGTTCGCTTCTGAATAAACAGTTCATTTTTGAACTTGGAAGCTATGGAAGTACTAAGGTTTTGCGTTATAACCCTGTTACAATTGACAACAATAAAAGGTGTGATTGATGCGAAGTTCTCTGTTGTAGGAGAAACCAGCGTTCAAACTCTGCTCTGAAAACGCCTTCATTTGTTAGTGGTCTTCTACACAGTGTGTTACAAAACGATACTGACAGTCTTTGAGGGCTTTCAGAGGGCGTCATGAGGAAGAAATTGAGGATAGGAGCCCGCTTCCGGAAACGTCATTCAGAGACACTACAAAGCGTCGAAGTTACAGGCGCCGGCTCCTGCTAAGAGGCCGCCCTTTCAGCAGAAAATGTGACTTTATACACTGACGGACGGTAGACGGGAGGATTTTTTTTTTTTCATAAAGGATGGGGCCCCTCCACGCCCAGACCAACGTGGTGACAAAACCTGAAGTTCTACTGTCACCTCTGTAAAACATGTTAGTTTTCAAATCGTGAGTCACAGGATGCGGGTTGCGATGTTGTCCATGGGTCTGGGTAGGATTACTCATTGACATGGCCCATCAGGAGACAGAAAGTGAACGAAAGCGATCGAAGGGTAGCGGTTTGTAATGGCAGAGGGAGAAAAGTGCCAAGGCAAGCGCCAAGGGAGAAAACCTCTGCGACAGTAGGACGGGTAGTAAGGGCAGTAGCGGCTTGCTAGCTGCGACAGTGCATGCAAGGTGTGGTTATGTTAGTACGAGGTATCGTGCATCGTTACCTTTGTCGTTGCGTGTGCTCGTTGTAGGGCTTGCTGCAGCTGCTGCGTCCCTGTACCAATTCAAGGTCGTCGTATATTAGTGGGCATTCGGTCATAGATCAGACGTTTCCGGCTGGTTTGCGTGCTGTGTATAGTACCGTTTCCCTGCGATTGCCTGTTTTTCCCGGGGTCGAGCAACTGGGGTTGTCAGTAGTAGCTGTGTTTCAGGGGCTCGCCAGTACTGTCGTGTTAGCGTGCTATGGGCCATAGATGTTTAGTTTCTTGCTAATAGTGTCTTTCAAATATTTCAAATGGCTCTGAGCACTATGGGACTTAATTTCTGAAGTCATCAGTCCCCTAGAACTTACAACTACTTAAACCTAACTAACCTAAGGACATCACACACATCCACACCCGCGGCAGGATTCTAACCTGCAACCGTAGCGGTCTCGCGGTTCCAGACTGTAGCGCCTAGAACCACTCGGCCACTCCAGCCGGCAATAGTGTCTTTGGTCTATTATGTTTCCATCTATGGTTGTGGTCGTAGTTACCCAGAGAAAGGATAAAGGGGTTTCGAGAGTGTCTCGTGTTTTTGTACAGTCGTGTGGTGAGTTTTTGGAATACTTGCAAGATGGTATCTAGCCGATATTCCCGGTGAAGATCTGCGGTGCGTGTGTAGCGCGGAGCGTTGCTTATGATTCTGAGTACGTTGATCTGCATGAGCTGAAGACGGCGCAGGCGTGTGGGCGCAGTGTATC
Source organism: Schistocerca nitens (assembly GCF_023898315.1). Lineage (NCBI taxonomy): Eukaryota > Metazoa > Arthropoda > Insecta > Orthoptera > Acrididae > Schistocerca > Schistocerca nitens. The sequence goes on from NC_064621.1 coordinate 501,928,295, forward strand.
CCCAGACGGGAGCAGCATACGTCATCAGAGGTCTGATAAGTGTGGTGTACATGGACGTGCACACCCTGCTATTCAGTGTGCTACGCCTGTTAAGCATAGGGTAGAGTTATTTCAGTCTCGCGTTTACTTTGTTGGTCACGTGTTGAATGTGTTCCCCGCAGAGTAGTTTCCGGTCCAGCCAGACACCGAGGTATTTGACCTTCTCGCGGAAACGTATTGGGCGTGCTTCTAGTGTTATTGGGTTGCAATGTTGATGTTTGCGCAGTAGTTTCGGTCTTCTAGTGAACAGAAAGGCTTCGCACTTGCGACGTTTACTCTAACACGCCATTTCACCAGCCAAGGCTCTGCCGTTCTGAGTGCAGTCTGTAGTCGTGAGTTAATGTTAGACGGCTTCCAATCTTGCGCAAGGATGGTAGTGTCATCTGCGTAGATTGCCTCCGTCGTGTTGTGTGTAGCTGGGAGGTCGTTAATGTAGAGGTTAAACAGTAAGGGCTCTAGGATGCTTCCTTGGGGTACTCCTGCCTGGATACCATGTCGTGTCGATTGTTTGCCCTGCACATCGGTGTTGAAACTCCTGTCCATGAGATATGAATGTATGAGACGTACGAGCCCGTCGGGGAACCCTGTGTCGCTGAGTGCGTATGAGGCCGTTGTGCCACACACGATCGAAGGCCTTTTCGATGTCAAGGAACACCGCCCCAGTTGCTTTGTTTGTGTCGTATCCGTGTGTTATGTATTCAGCGACGCGGAGGAGTTGTTGTGTTGTCTAGTGGTGTTCCCTGAAGCCGAATTGCTCCGGCCTCAGGGTGTCGTTTGTAGTGCAGTGCCTAATGAGTCGTTTTAGTGTTACCTTCTCAACGATCTTGCTGAGCGCGCTCAGCAGACTGATGGGTCGGTAATTTTGTGGGAGGGAGTGGTCTTACCCAGTCTTCCTGAACATCAGCACCTTGGCCGTCTTCCAAGAGGCGGGGAAATGTTGGTGTTTGCCGGAAAGTCTCATGTTGTTTTTTATACAGCGATTACTACCGTAGCCAGTAGAGAAGATAAGAGCTGGCTGCTGCACAGATAGACCTCGTCCCCTATGAAGGCGATGCTCTACTGCCTTCGTGGATGACGGTTTCGAACTCGGGTTTCCATCCACAGTTTACTTTTCCCTTCCAAATCCTCCAAAATCTCCAATGTTCTTGAGTATACAGGAGAAAAATAAACTGTGAATGGAAACCCGCGCCCGAAACTTCATCCACCGAGACAGTAGAGCATCGCATTCATAGAAGACAAGGCCTATCTACGCAGTAGCCAGCTCCATCTGATCCATTGGCGGTGGTGGTAGTCAGTCGCAATCACTGTATGACAAACAACATTGCGACAAGTTCCGCTTACGGTCCGTCAGCGTACAGAGTCACGTTTGCTGTCGGGTAGGCGGCCTAGCAGCAGGCGCCAGCTCCTATAACTCCGACACTCTATAGCGTCGTTAAATGACGTTTCGGACGCGGGTTCCTATTCTCAACTTGTTCCTCTAGGCATCCTTTACAACCGCTCGAAGTTTCTCGGTAGCGTTTTGTTACGCCCTGTCTAGTGCTCTGGTTTGATTCCAGTAATGTGAACTAGAAAAGTGCGTAGCAGTGTAGAGAAGTGAACGAAAAGAGAGGCTTTAGAAGATCTTTAGCATGAATACATCCAAACTTAATTACAGTGTGGTGCAAGAACCTTCCAAGACGCTCAGAGATATTTTATTTTCCTTTCAAAGAGGATTTTTGCTATTTACGTAATTGTAAAAAAAGTCCTCCGTTAACATTTAGACTGACAATTGTGGGCTACAATTAGCTAACACGTCGATTTTTGGTGTACTTTGATAGCGCTCGGGCACAAAGAGCAGCATATCGTTGTTCCAGCACTGCAAGTATAAAGTTAGTATGCAGGATAGCCGACACGGTGGACATTCCAGCGCTCGCGCACTCTCCCGAAATTTTTTGGGAAGCTCAGCACCCACACAATATGTGAAGGAAATAATACAAGCTTAAAGGTGCAGGAAGATGTGCTAAAGTACAAGTTACTGGAGATGTAATACATTATTATAGAAATTAAAATAAATGTTATATTATCGTATATTATCTTTTTATTAAATTTACCTTTCCTAATTAAAAAAAAAACCTACATTGATCTTGTCAAAAGCCGAGAAGCGATTCTTCTTAGTGTTGTAGCCCTCTGGGGCACAGGAAATTCGAAGCTCTCAATTATTCAAATTCTGCTGTCACGCTCTCGCGTTGGCCTACGTAAGCACAGCCTGGTGCTTCTCAGCAGTCCTCAAGAAACAACTGACGAGTGCTCAGCGCTACTCTCTCTTGGAAACGTCACGAAAGTTTTTGAATGATCCGCCCAACGGGCAACGGGCGAGAGAGATTCACACCGCGTACTTTGCGTCAATAAATACTCACTCAGTACTGTTCTTTGTTGGACAGTAGGTTTTAGCTTACAATTATTATTGCGTAACGTAGTATCATTTACAGTTATTTATAATTAAATTTTATTTTGTTTATTTTTTGTCGTGGTTGATTTTTGTAATGGGTAAATTCATTGTTCGCTCGTCAATGAAGAAAAGTAATTCGTCTGTGACATAGCCAGTTATTGCTTCAGATGTTTACAACTCGACTACTGTATCGAATGAAACAAAGAAGACTGGTCGTGTTGGTGGTGGTTGTTCATTCCAAACCCCGTGAAATGTGACCGTTGTAAGACGTGAAATATGGTACAGTGTTTCTTGTGTATGTAAGGAAATGAATTCCTGTAGTGGGCCTTTCACGAAGAAAGCTAAACAAGACGAAGTTGTGATAAAAGCATTCGTTGAAGTCTGATTGTCTTCTTGGAACGTAGCATTAGAAAGATTGGCTCGTCATGAGAAGTTTAATTCTCATACGTCATGTTGCATTAGGAAAAGTGCGTTTGATAGATGTGTGAACGGTTAGCGTTTAATGTCTAAGGTAACGAGGGAGAAATGAACTCTGCAAGAGTAGTTCTGTTGAGAATCAAATGAAAAAATATGTTTTAAGAGACGTTTTCAAGTCTCAACATCTGTGATGTACATATGCAGATTGAAGCGACGAATGAAAATTTATACCAAGGCTAGGATTCGAACCAAGGTGTCATGCTCAAGGCGGATGCGATAACATCTACACCAGACTGGCACAGTGGATTTGCACAGCTGAGCAGACTTGCCTGGCACGCGTCCCGCCTTATCCCAAATTCCATTCACGCCTCAGCGCAGTTGGTATTCCATCTTGAACAGCACTGCAAAGGCTGGAGTAGCACTTCAGCATCGAACGAAACGGGGTCTGCTGGGAATCTGAAGTGGGCTGAGGCATGAATGAGAATTGGGATTGAAGATGGAGTTGTCTATGGTAGTGCGTGCAGCTGTGCAAAGCCACTCTATCTGAGTGGCGTTGTGGCTAGCACAGTTGCCTATTGAGCAGGAGACCCACGTTCGAGTCCCAGCCTTGTTACAAATTTTCATTCATCTCTTCGGTCTATATATGGTATACATCTGTTGGGAATATTACCTTCACTGCGTTATCTGTTACAGCATAGGTTAGCAATTCCTGGCCACACAGATGAAAATTCTAATTATAATGGATTGTTACTATTAGTTATCCTCTTAGCCCCGGCTTACAAAGTGTAGATGGCTTTCGCACGCCATAAAAAGTGAAATAGGTTCTATTATGGCTAAAGAAGTCTTACAAAATTTGATACAGTTTGCAGTTAGTAAAATATTCCCACTACTATTCGATAATTGTGGATGTGTCAGTGGTGGTAATTTTCAAATTTAAGAATTCTTTTTTTGGTTTCTCTTATACGGAATCTTCTACAGCTGACGCACTGTTGACGACTTTAATGGACGTTCTCACTCATTTTTCTCTAGATATCAAGTCATGCTGAAGTATTGCTACTGACAGATCGGCAAATATGAGTGGCGCTTTTTCTGGGTTGCTAGGAAAAATCAGAGAAACTGAGCCCTGAGTTCTAGAGGTCCACTGTATTTGAACCGTGTGACACAAGAGGCAATGCAAAATGAGACTATGGTGAGAGCCTTTCAAGTGTGAAAGAAACAATCAATTTTACACTCGCGTCCCCCGAGCGACTAGCAATATTTGAAGCCTTGCGAGCTGCCAAAGGTGTTAAGTTTATTCATCCCGTAGCTCCTCGAACTGTTTTCCCTGTCAGGAGGTGTTGTAGAACAAATTTTTTGAAAATTGTATTCCAGAACTACGAACAGTTAATTTTGTTCTTCGGGGAACCTGAGCTCGAAAAATATGATGTCGGTGCTAAAGCTAAAAGTATCTTAAATTTTCTGTGTTCCTTTGTATCAATCTTTGTCATGACACTTCCTATCAACATTTTAGAGCGAGGTGAAACTGCGCATGATTTTCTGCAAAATTTCTCCCTACAGCTTCATAAATCGACGGACAACATTAATAGTGTCCGAGATGTTGTGAAGTTATCTCGAACCGATGACAGTTCCGATGACGAATGGAGCTCTTGCTTGGAACTGGCCAAAAAATTTTATGTGAAACATTTGAAACATCCAAAAGTTTGAATCGCTTCTCGAAAACTTGCTTACGGCACTTCAACATACGCTTCTGCCGGGCCCCGGTGGTTATAACCGTAGAGTTTGTTATGAGGGTTTAGATATTGTGATTCAGTCTTTCGAGGATCGATTTTCTAAAGACGCTGTGACAAACTTCAAAGAAATAAGACATTTATACACTCCTGGAAATTGAAATAAGAACACCGTGAATTCATTGTCCCAGGAAGGGGAAACTTTATTGACACATTCCTGGGGTCAGATACATCACATGATCACACTGACAGAACCACAGGCACATAGACACAGGCAACAGAGCATGCACAATGTCGGCACTACTACAGTGTATATCCACCTTTCGCAGCAATGCAGGCTGCTATTCTCCCATGGAGACGATCGTAGAGATGCTGGATGTAGTCCTGTGGAACGGCTTGCCATGCCATTTCCACCTGGCGCCTCAGTTGGACCAGCGTTCGTGCTGGACGTGCAGACCGCGTGAGACGACGCTTCATCCAGTGCCAAACATGCTCAATGGGGGACAGATCCGGAGATCTTGCTGGCCAGGGTAGTTGACTTACACCTTCTAGAGCACGTTGGGTGGCACGGGATACATGCGGACGTGCATTGTCCTGTTGGAACAGCAAGTTCCCTTGCCGGTCTAGGAATGGTAGAACGATGGGTTCGATGACGGTTTGGATGTACCGTGCACTATTCAGTGTCCCCTCGACGATCACCAGTGGTGTACGGCCAGTGTAGGAGATCGCTCCCCACATCATGATGCCGGGTGTTGGCCCTGTGTGCCTCGGTCGTATGCAGTCCTGATTGTGGCGCTCACCTGCACGGCGCCAAACACGCATACGACCATCATTGGCATCAAGGCAGAAGCGACTCTCATCGCTGAAGACGACGCGTCTCCATTCGTCCCTCCATTCACGCCTGTCGCGACACCACTGGAGGCGGGCTGCACGATGTTCGGGCGTGAGCGGAAGACGGCCTAACGGTGTGCGGGACCGTAGCCCAGCTTCATGGAGACGGTTGCGAATGGTCCTCGCCGATACCCCAGGAGCAACAGTGTCCCTAATTTGCTGGGAAGTGGCGGTGCGGTCCCCTACGGCACTGCGTAGGATCCTACGGTCTTGGCGTGCATCCGTGCGTCGCTGCGGTCCGGTCCCAGGTCGACGGGCACGTGCACTTTCCGCTGACCACTGGCGACAACATCTATGTACTGTGGAGACCTCACGCCCCACGTGTTGAGCAATTCGGCGGTACGTCCACCCGGCCTCCCGCATGCCCACTATACGCCCTCGCTCAAAGTCCGTCAACTGCACATACGGTTCACGTCCACGCTGTCGCGGCATGCTACCAGTGTTAAAGACTGCGATGGAGCTCCGTATGCCACGGCAAACTGGCTGACACTGACGGCGGCGGTGCACAAATGCTGCGCAGCTAGCGCCATTCGACGGCCAACACCGCGGGTCCTGGTGTGTCCGCTGTGCCGTGCGTGTGATCATTGCTTGTACAGCCCTCTCGCAGTGTCCGGAGCAAGTATGGTGGGTCTGACACACCGGTGTCAATGTGTTCTTTTTTCCATTTCCAGGAGTGTATTTCCCAAAACTAAAGATTGTAGTTATGTAACAGAATTTTATAAGGCTAGCCTTGACCCAGAAAGACCAACGTTGCATACGAATATGATGTTCAATGTGTGTAAATCTAAAAATTATTTCGTTGTAAGTACAGAAGACTTAGTGCGCTTCGAATCCAGACATGATGAAATTGATAACGATCGCTTTAACGATACCAATTTCTATAGGTAGAGCAGACCTTTCTTTGTCCGCCCTTAGAAGATTAAAATCTTATCTGCGCTAACAACGACGCAAGAGAAATTGAACAACAATGGTATTTTGGATGTCAATAACAAGAAGGAAAAAATTTGAACCTTGTCATTGTGGCGTACTTTTTCATGAAACTATTCACCGTTCGTAGGAACACATTCTTTATGAGTGAGAATTAGAAATTACACAAAGATTTTAAAAATAAAACAGTTGCATATAGATTGTGGATTACTTTTTGTATTAATTGATTAGTGTGGCAAAAGAACGTAATAAACAGTAGTCTGTTTACCTTTGTCAGGTGTTGCTCATTCAAAGATATTGAAACTGGATTTTCAGGAGGTTTAGTTTCAACATTTGTGAACTGTGATTTAGAGCACCCACACTGATTTTCGACCTGTGGTCATGTTAGTATGTTAAATAGGAACAATACACAGAAAGTATGTTTCAGACTATACAGCTGCTTTCCTCATTTGCACTGCTATAGGCACAAAACTGTAGGCAGAATTCTTTCTATGTTTACATGATACGAAGAGCTTTGCTAACAAACTATAAGGAAAGAACATAAATGAGTTATTAGTGTGCGTAACTAAATTAAAAAAGGGACACTTCTATAAAATGCAGATAAACGTTACTTGACACAGTTATAAAAATACGAGTACCATGAAGTCTGATTACAGCATCGTGCAAGTGCTAGCGAACAAATATTGACCACTGGAAAGATATTTCTTTATTAGAGTTGTAAGTCAGTTCATTTTCAGTAACGTGATTCCCTGTATAAGCTATTTTCTTCTAATTTCATATTAGAAAATTTGTTATTCGGATTCTACATACTTAGGCGAATTGTTCTTATGTAGGGCAACGATAAACTGTCTTTTTCACTAACAGGGACCACTCCACCAGTAGGTTCTGTTGGATTTGATGACAGGTCCGACGCATCGCACTGAATACCGTGATCTGTGTAGGCTAGGCTTCAGCCTAGGTAGTTGGCTCCTAACACTGGGCGATGGGGATGGTAGGACCAAGCGCATCGGCTCAGTTGCTCACCAGTTACCTTTCTTGACTGCTGCATGCGCGATGTCGGTAACTCAAAACAATGCATATCTGTGGTGAAACGGTCAGCAGGGGAGACAGCCTTGCCAAACTTTCGCCTTCAGCGGCCTGTGCTTTCACAGTGATTCTCCAAAAGAAATGAATGCGTTAATCAGTTTACAACATCTTTTTGCATGACAGAACGTAAACATGAAAATATTATAAGGGACAGTCAGATGAAGACGAGACAGATTATATAACGAGTGTAGGGCAGCCGTTGGAAAGGCAGGTAGGTATCTGTACAGAAGTGCCCTCTGTTCGGAATCAGGAACGAACAGCGTGTGCATTCATCGCTCACTATTTGTCTGTTATACGTGCTCGACGTGAAGTCAGCCAGTCGCGTGTGCGTCGGATTTCATTATGAAGCTCCGAAAGAGCAACAGCGAGTTGTAGTTCGATTTCTGACTGCTGAAGGAGTATCAGGAAGTGAAATTCTTGTCTAAAAGTCTGTTGCGTATGGCGATCACAGTATGTCATGTGAGCGTATATTTGCCTGGAATAAACGATTTCGAAAATGTGTGGTACCACTGAAAGTTAGCAGTCGGCCAGGACAGGCACATCGTGTCATTTCCCCGTCCTGTCGCTGCTGCGGTGGTTACTGCCATCAGAAAAGACCGACTGCGGACATGTTGGACATTAGTTACGGTACCGCACACGCAGTCACCACAGTCGATTTCCTACAGCCTGACGGAGGAACAGAAGTTGAACAGAGTGTCGACATCGCTGCAGCACATGGAACGATATCTCGATGAGGAATATCGTTTCCTGTCACGTACTGTCAGGGAAGATGAAACATTGTGTCGTCATTTCTCTGACTACAAGGGCCTGCTGCTCTTCGATTGTCTCGAACTCGGCGCCACAGTTAACGTCGGTACTTGGATGCCTGGCAAACCTTGAAACTCAACATCACGTCCAAACTCCTAGAAATGTTGACGATCGGCGCCATACTGTTGCAGAGTTATGCCCGCCCACATGTTGGCCAGATTGTTTCGATTACGCTGCACAAGTTTCGCTGGGAAGCCCTTACACATCCTCCATACAGTCCTGATCTTTCCCTACGTGATTTCCATATTTTGGGGAGCTAAAGAACAACATTAGCGCCCGTTTTAGTCCGCGAGCGGAAGATGAATAAACTGCGAGCGTACAAGCCTATTACATAATGGCGCTCTTGATATATTGTTGTCAGGACGACTAGATCATCCGATCACGCCGATTGGTTCGACGCCCGCTTGATAATAGGCCAGATAAATCGTAATAATGAACACTGAAAGACCTAAGTCGATACAAGGCCCCGGGAGTAGACAACATTCCATTAGAACTACTGACAGACTTGGGAGGGCCAGGCCTAACAAAACTCTACCATCTAGTGAGCAAGTTGTATGAGACAGGCGAAATAGCCTCAGACTTCAAGAAGAATACAACAATTCCAATCCCAAAGAAAGCAGGTGTTGACAGATGTGAAAATTACCGAACTATCAGTTTAATACTCCACTGCTGAAAAATACTAACACGAATTCTTTACAGACGAATGGAAAAACTGCTAGAAGCCGACCTCGGGGAAGATTAGTTTGGATTCCGTTGAAATGTTGGAGGCAATACCAACCCTACGACTTATCTTAGAAAATAGATTAAAGAAGGCAAACCTACGTTTCTAGCATTTGTAGACTTAGAGAAAGCTTTTCACAATGTTGACTGGAACACTCTCTTTCAAATTCTGAAGGTGGCAGGGGTAAAATACAGGGAGCGAAAGGCTATTTACAATTTGTACAGAAACCAGCTGGCAGTTATAAGAGTCGAGGGGCATGAAAGGGAAGCAGTGGTTGGGAAGGGAGTGAGACAGGGTTGTAGGCTTTCCCCGATGTTATTCAACCTGTGTATTTAGCAAGCAGTACAGGAAACAAAAGAAAAATTCGGAGCAAGAATTAAAATCCATGGAGAAGAAATAAAAACTTTGAGGTTCGGCGATGACATTGTAATTCTGTCAGAGACAGCAAAGGACCTGGAAGAGCAGCTGAACGGAATGGACAGTGTCTTGAAAGGAGGATATAAGATGAACATCAACAAAAGCAAAACGAGGATAATGGAATGTAGTCGAATGAAATCTGTTGATGCTGAGGGAATTAGATTAGGAAATGAGACGCTTAAAGTAGTAAATGAGTTTTGCTATTTGGGGAGCAAAATAACTGATGATGGTCGAAGTAGAGAGGATATAAAATGTGGACTAACAATGGCAAGGAAAGCGTTTCTGAAGAAGAGAAATTTGTTAACATCGAGTATAGAATTAAGTGTCAGGAAGTCGTTTCTGAAAGTATTTGTATGGAGTGTAGCCATGTATGGAAGTGAAACGTGGACGATAAATAGTTTAGACAAGAAGAGAATAGAAGCTTTCGAAATGTGGTGACACAGAAAAATGCTGAAGATTAGATGGGTAGATCACATAACTAATGAGGAGGTACTGAATAGATTTGGAGAGAAGAGAAATTTGTGGCACAGCTTGACTAGGGATCGGTTGGTAGGGCATATTCTGAGGCATCAAGGGATCACTAATTTAGTATTGGAGGGCAGCGTGGAGGGTAAAAATCATAGTGGGACACCAAGAGGTGAATACACTAAGCAGATTCAGAAGGATATAGGTTGCAGTAGGTACTGGGAGATGAAGAAGCTTGCACAGGATAGAGTAGCATGGAGATCTGCATCAAACCAGCCTCTGGACTGGAGACCACAACAACAACAAAATGTAATATGTGTACAGTCGTTTCCGCTATACTGGGTCCAACCTTAACGCTGTGCACCTTGTACAGGAGAAACGGTGCCCACTGCCGCTGGATTTCGTTCCCGTTGTGGAGCCGCCCTCGGATTCTGCGCTGGTCATCGAGCATCCAGTGGACGTCCTCAGAACTGGCACGTACAATCAGGTGCCCATCATACTAGGCATCAGTTCTGGAGAAGGAGTCCTTATATCCGTCAGTAAGTAACAAAACCTCTTAAAATCTGGGCTTCACTAATTTTGTTTGGATTCATATATAATTTACTTGTAATTTTTGTGATGTACACTATGTATGTGGCTGTAAATTCAGCATCTTTTACCATTTATGGTTCACACACGAGGTTCCATCGAAAAGTAACGGGAATTCTTGTTTTTCGTATAGAATGTTCATATGTCCATTCATCAACATTCAACACGTGACCAACAAAGCAAACGCGAGGCTCAAACAACTCTACCCTATGCTTAACAGGCGTAGCACACTGAATAGGAGGGTGTCCACGTCCATTTACACCACACTTATCAGACCTCTGATGACGTATGCTGCTCCCGTCTGGAGATACGCTGCGCCCACACGCCTGCGCCGTCTGCAGCTCATACAGAACAAAGTACTCAGAATCATAAGCAACGCTCCGCGATACACACGCACCGCGGATCTTTACCGGGAATATCTGCTAGACACAATCTTGCAGGTATTCCCCTTCAGAAATATACGCTTGCGCCAGCATTCTTTCCAATCTTGGAAGCACTTCTGGAACTCCGTTTTCGTTATGGGGTTCGGCTCCTTCAGCGATTCCGTTTTTATCTCTTCAATGGCGGAAAAACGACATCCTTTCACGGTTTTCTTCAGACTCGAAAATAGAAAGACGATCATGTCCGGTGAATATTGTGACTGAGACAACACAACGCTTTTCTTTTGCCAACAAAATCACCAACAAATACTGAGGTGTGAGCAGGAGCATTATCGTGATTGAGTTTCCACCAGTGGTTTTGCCCCCATTCTGGTTGTTTTCTTCGGATTGCTCACGCAAACGGTGCATAACTTACAGGTAGTATTCCTTATTTACTGTAAGACCATAGGGCAGGAACTCACCCTATTCCACTGAAATCGAAGAAAACATTGAGAAGAACTTTCACACGTGCTCGAACTTGTCGAATTCTTTCGACCTTGGCTCTTCAGGCAGCTTCGATTGGGACGACTGGACATTGGTTTCGACGATATACGCGTGTACCGATGTTCCGTCACCTGTTATAAGCTGCTGTAGAAGTTCTGTATCATTGTCGACTTCATCCAGCAATTCATGAGTGATGTCTACGCGACGTTGTTTCTGGCCAAAATTCAACAGTTTGGGAACAAACTTTGTTGCTACAGGTTTCATGCCGAAAACAATCGTAAAAATTGCTTTGCATGAGCCAAAGTATATGCCGACACCATCAGCAACTTCTCTGATGATGATTAGTCTATTTTTCAGAGTATTTCCTTTGCTTCTTCCACATTGCCGTCAGTGACTGGCCTGCTAGTGCGTCCAGGGTGGTCGTCGTCTTCAACGTCTTCTCGACCCTCTTCGAAACGTTGATACCATCCGTAAACTCCTGTCTTACTCTTAGTAGATTTGCCAAAAGCCAAAGATAACACTTAGAATGCGGTGCTGTGTTTTATTCCATTTTTAAACAAAAATTTAATACGAATTCTTTGGTGCATCTTTTACGATAGTAAAACTTCGCCGAGCACTGGAAAACACGTACAACCTTTTCGATTGTCAACAATGAAATAACAGCTGAAACTGCATCATACATCAGGAAAATTTGTACCAACAACATAAAAATGTTTTGAAAAAGCCGGCGAAATTAAAAAGAATTACCGATTATTTTTTGATCACACCTCGTACTATATTCACAGCAACATATGAATATTGCATGCTCGTAAGCAAACATTCCCTCGCTGACATCGAGATTATTTCTTATGCTATTTCCAAGTTGAGCTAGCTGCAAATATCTACAACAGAGAATGGAGAGATCAAATGTTGCTGATGATCTTTATAAGGATTCCTCACACGAATTTCTTTTATGCATTTAGTTGGGTTTATTATCTTGGATTTATGAAGCCAGAGGATGAGTAACATGTTACGATGTCCCGTGGTTGACTGCCGTGGAACTTCGTCTGGTTACTACACTGGTGACCAAAATTAAAGCAACAAACCTGTATTTCCCCGTGTTGTGTCTAATTCACAGTATAATCATACAAAATGTCAACAGATGTCCGTACAGTCGTGTTCTGCACGGAAGATGACATTCCGGTTAACGGACAACCACGTCAACGATAACGTCAGGGCACATGTCAAACTGGGTAGTGTTTGCCGGTAGTCCCACAGCCACATTCGCTGTGTACACAGTCACAGACGATAGAGTATGGCACAAAGGAAGACGCCTACCAGACTCTCTGTGATGGAGGGCCCCAAGAAGAATGGAAGCAGGACAGTAGCAAACTGATATGGCGGAAGACTTAATGTGAACCGTTCTGTTGTTTCTCGGCTGTGGCGATAATTTACAGAGACCGAAACAGTATCCCAAAAACCAGGGCAGGGCTGACCACGAGTGATATCGAAAAGAGAGGACCGTTATTTGGCCGACGACGTGGCCTTATTACTGCACGGCAACTGGCATCTCACCTCGCACCATCCACGGGACTTGTTGTATCGAGACAAACGGTCGACAGAAGTTTTCTGTATGTGCAGCTCTGATGCGTCTTCACAGAAGGGAACTTCTAGAGTGGAGTCATCAAAATGCCACCTGGACGGTCTAAGAGTGGGCCAGTGTTCTTTTCGCAGATGAGTTCCCTTTCGTCTGGAAAGTAACACCAACATTGGACTGTTGATGACTGGAAACACGTTGCCTGGTCGGACAAGTCTCGTTTCAAATTGTATCGAGCGGATTGACGTGTAAAGGTATAGAGACATCCTCATGAATCCATGGACCCTACATGCCAGCAAGGGACTGTTCAAGCTAGTGGAGGCTCTGTAATGGTGTGGGGCATGTGCAGTTGGAGTGATATGGGATCTATGATCATTCTAGATATGACTGTGACAAGTGATACGTACGTCAGTGTCCTATCTGATCACCTGCATCCATTGATGTCCACTGTGCATTCCGACGGACTTGGGTAATTTTGGCCGGTGTGGCCGAGCGGTTCTAGGCGCTTCAGTCTGGAACCGCGCGACCGCTCCGGTCCTTAGATTACTTAGGTTTAAGTAGTTCTAAGTTCTAGGGGACTGATGACCTCAGATGTTAAGTCCCATAGTGCTCAGAGCCATTTGAACCCACTTGGGCAATTTCAGCAGGACAATGCGACAACCCACAAGTCCAGAATTGCTACAGAGTGGCTCCAGGAACACTCTTCTGAGTTTAAACACTTCTGCGGGCCACTAAACTCCCCAGATATAAACATTATTGAGCGTATCTGCGATGCCTTGCAACGTGCTGTTCAGAAGAGGCCACCACCCTCTCGTACTGTTATCGATTTATGGACAACCCTGCAGGATTCATGGTGTCAGTTCCCTTCATCTCTACTTCAGACATTAGTCGAATCCATGATACATCGTGTTGCGGCACTTCTGCTTGCGGGGGCCGAAAACGATATTAGGCGGGCTTACCAGTCTCTATGGCTCTATAGTGTAGTTCTGTAATATTTAAACCTACTCGCACCTGCCTGTCTTGGAATTGGAATTATTGCACTCTTCTTGTAGTCGGAGGATAATTCCCTTCTCTCGCATATCTTGCACAATAGGTAGAATACTTTGTCGTAGCTTGCTATCCGAAGAATCTCAGCAATTTGTGATAAAATGTCATCTATTCCGTGTAGTTTGTTTCGACTTAGGTCTTTAGCTGCCCTGTCGGATTTTTGTCTTAGGATCATATTTTCCAACTTATCTTCATCTACTTTCCCTCACCTTTCCCTGTGCAGCCCTTCTGCATATCCCTTCCACATTTGGACTTTCCCGTCTTTAGTTAATACTGGCTTGCCATCCAGCTCTTCATATTCATATAGCTGCTTCTATTTCCTCAAAAGGTCTCTTAAATTTTACTGTAGTCAGTATCCATCTTTACTCTTGTTATGCATGGCTCTAATTCCTCAAACTTCTCGCCTGGTCATTCGTTCTTTGTCATGATTCATTTCCTGCCAATAACAGATGTCAAGCGATGACTCCTTGATGCCAGGCCGTAATCCTGTAGAACTTTGCTCGAATTCACTTGAAATTTGGCAGTTAATGGAGAGTTTCATTTAATTTGCAGACACCACCATTATGACGGAAGCAGGGATCGCCGACTTGAAGGAGAACTTCACGGCGCTGGTCGGCTCCCAGCTGCCGCTCCCCACCGAAGAACAGCGGACCCGCGCAGCGGAACAGCTGGAGCAATTCTACTTTGGGGACGAGGGCTTCTCCACAGACGACATGCAAGCCGTCACTGATGTAAATAACCTGATTCAATATTCTGATAGACTGAACATATTAAGTAGTACTGAGCAGGATGCAGTCTGGCTGCCTTATAATTAGGCCTCTGAAGCGGTAACTTACCAATTGATGTGGCACGTACGCTCGGAGCGACCAGCTGGATACAGTTTTTGTCCATACAGCTTTGACAAAATGTTGGCGGCCTAAATTTTTAGGTTTTTGGAACAAGGAAAAAGTCCTGTACATTCTCTAAATTTGTTTCCTCCGATGTACGAGAGACAGGGTGCCTCCCCTGCTAGTCTTATGCTCTACCTATGTTGTTTTGAGAGGCAGCCTAGAAATCAGAATACAATGAAATATGCTTCTCTCATTCCTCAGTCTTAGATGTAAAACGTAATAAATGATGGTGCGAGCTTATAATCGGCGACCCATCTAGTGAAACGTGACCACCTTCAGACAACAGGATGCAGGCTGTTGATATGCTCATCCATGATCTAATGTTTTTTATGAGTTTTTCGGCCTGAAACTGTCTGCTGACAGCGGGGTATTGGACTGACGTGCCTTCATCGTGTGCGAGATCTGGCTTTCGCAAATGCAAGAAGGGATCCCCCACACGTATTTAACGTTCCTGTACACATTAAGAGAGACGTGAAACAACGCTGTCTGCAAAATCAAATATAAAAGTAGTGTCCGTTTTGAATAAACGACGAAAAACTGTGTAACTCAACTGATTTTACATTGAAGCGCCGAAGAAACAGGTATACGCATGCGTATTCAAATACAGAGATATGTAAAAAGGCAGAATATGACACTGCGGTCGGCAACGCCTACATAAGACAACAAATGTCTGTCGCAGTTGTTAGGTCGGTTACTGCCGCTACAATGACAGGTTTTCAAGATTTAAGTGAGTTTGAAAGTTCTGTTATAGTCGGCGCACGAGAGATGGGACACAACATCTTCGAGGTAGCCATGAAAGGATTTTCCCGTACGACCATTTCACGAGTGTACCGTGAATATCAGGAATCCGGTAAAAATCAAATCTCCGACCGCTGTTGCCGGAAAAATATCCTGCAAGAACGGGGCCAACGAAAACCGAAGAGAATCGTTCAACGCGGCAGAAGTGCAACCATTCCGCAAATTGCTGCGTATTACAGTGCTGGGCCACCAACAAGAGTGAGCACGCACAGCATTCAACGGAACATCATCGATATGGGCTTTCGAAGCTGGAGGCCCGATCGTGTACCCTTGATGACTGCACGACACGAAGCTTGACGCCTCGCCCGGGCCGTCAACACTGACAGTGGACTGTTGATGACTGGAAACGTGTTGCCTGGTCGGACGAGTCTCGTTTCAAATTGTATCGAGCGGATGGACGTGTACAGGTATAGAGACAACCTCGTGAACCCATGGACCGTGAATGTCAGCAGGGGACTGTTCAAACTGGTGGAGGCTCTTAATGGTGTGGGGCGTGTGCAGTTGATATGGGACTCCTGATTCGTCTAGATACGACTATGATAGGTTACACGTAGGTAAGCATCCTGTCTGATCACCTGCATCCATTGATTCCATTGTGCATTCCGACGGACTTGGGAAATTTTAGCAGGACAATGCGACACCCCACTCGTCCAGAACCGCTACAGAGTGGCTCCAGCAATACTCTTCTGAGTTTAAACATTCCCGCTGGACTTTAAACTCCCCAGACATGAACATTATTAGGCATGTCTGCAATGCCTTGCAACGTGCTGTTCAGAAGAGGTCTCCACCCCTTCGAACTCTTACGGATTTATGGACAGCCGTGAAGATTCATGGTGTCAGTTCCAACCAGCACTACTTCAGACATACACGATATTAGGCAGGTGGCTCTTCAGTGTATTTCAGCAATTTCGCATAGGGAAAAGTTGCCTTAAAAATTATAATTTAAGCTGTGGGATGGATCTTTGGATCTTTTTACACACCAGTCTCGCAGACAAACTTAAACTTCACGCGAATCTTAAATGTATCCTTCATTCACGTTACAAGATAACTGAACAGAGCATTAATTACGATACGATGCGGATTAGCACAGACGATAAAGTCCCATAAGCCTTAGGGGATTTAAATACATTCGATAAACATGTATATAATAAATATACATATATGTAACAAAGGTCTGTCCAAACTGGACGTAACGACGTCCTCAAGGCATATGAGTGGTGGATTTCACACAAACCGTCAACGTAACCTGTCGGAACGCAATGAAACTGGGCGTCGATGTCAAGGATACTCGTGAAGAAAATTTTGACTTTGAGGGACGGTAGTCAACTCACCCGATTGTGTGTCTTCTTAACCTTCATTTTTTTCGTTTGTTTCATCTTTGTGATGGATGCAGGAAGTATATTTTCTCTTTGAGTATTCCTCCAAATATTTGAAACCATAAAATGATTTAGGTTTTACAATTCCTGGAGAGAGAATAAGCGTACACCACGCATAAATAAGAACGTGAATGGATAAAACAGGTTTCATTAATAAAGTTTTTTGATAATGAAAAATCCGGGAGTATAGAAGGAGGAAAATAGTGTCTTTGCCTTAATTGGTGCTTAGAAAGGAACGCACAGGGGATAAAGTACAAAAGTTATATTTACTGCCTTTTAAACACCCTATTGCTTGATGTGTTTGTCTGTATATATATATATATTTTGAAATGTTTGAACGTCAGTTTCCCTATATTTCGAGTCTCAACAGTGTGGCAAATTTACCATCCAGTTGTTGTCAGGAACATCCATTATTATGTTTCTTTTGGCCGTTTATAATTTCTTCATCCACTGCTAGCTCCATAATCCCAGTACTATATTACTAGTTACAGTATCGCATAGCCGCACTTGGACCTTACGATACTGCGACAATGGAAGTGACTTTGTGTTAGCGTTAAGTTCCTTTCGGTGTGAAAACACAACTATTTGCGGACCTGATGAAATGTACGAACCCTGTAGCGTGCGTCACAGGACGTAACACCACATGTGTTACCAGTAACAGCGACCAACTCCGGCGGGGAGCGAGTTACTTTTTAGAGCAGTTTAACACTTCATAACTGCGCATTTAAATACACTCACGCTGTCGATAACACAACACAACTTTAAAGACTTTAGTGAGTATCTTTACTTTGAGATAATGATTTCCCATCTGGCCCCAGACTTAGCCGAGTGTTCGCGTTGTATGTCAGGCAAGGCAACTAGTGTGACGTCACCAGTTCGTTGCGGGGTCCGTATTTCTATTGGGCCTCGACCATTTGACGTTGATGTTTCCTTCCATTGCGTTCCATTTCGGAGACGTACAGTATGAGTTGACGTTAAATCCGAAAGTGTCCCAACATCCTTCAGCCGCATAATTGCGAACTGCTTCAGTAGAAATTAAAATTTTCTGCTAAAATAAATGCCACTTTTGAGATCTCTCTCGAAATATTTTAAGTTCAGCGATTGCTCATCGTGATCATACCGTTTATAGACAGTCATTGCACCAATTTACCTTTTCGCCAAAAACACACACTTACACGAAGCGTAACGACCGAATAGCAAGACCCGAGTACTTCTGCGCTATTTCTTGAATAATTTCCAAGCGTCTTACTAACATTATAAAAATAGCGAGTCATTTAAAATCAGCACATTCTTAAAATAAGTTATACTTGTCAAAAGACGCACATTTAAATGTCTAAGAGCTCATATATGCTTCTGGGTCTGTTATAGCTCTCATTAACAGCAAAAAAGTGAAGGTGAATTACACACGAGATAGCTTACATAAAGAAAACATACACAAAAATGTACGTACCAATGTAAACAACACGTGCAACTATACCATTTTCTGTCACTCTTTATGAGGGTGCGTTAACTACACAGCCACACCCATTTTTAATGGCAGTTAATTTTTATTCACCAAATATTTATTAAATATACTGTAACGGTAACTATTCACGATGTATGGGATAAGAAAATCAGTCAGTTCCTCGCATGCTTTCTTTTTATCTCGTGTACATACGAGGCCTATTCGGAAAGTAAGATCCGATCTGTCGCGAAATGGAATCCACAGTTAAAATCAAAAATGTTTTATTTGCAACAGTTAGAAATACCTTCCAGCTACTTCTCTACATAGAAGCCTCTCCGACTGAGGTATTTGTCGTAGCATCGTACCAGTTTTGCAACACCCTCATCGTAGAAGACAGCCACAGTGCTTTCTGTCAGTTCTCTACGCGTAACTATAGCTTGTTGTCTGAGCCAAAATGTTGTCTTCATAGCCAGCGATCCATTTGAGCGGGGATGAAAATCTGAGGTGCCAAGTCCGTACTGTACGCTGGATGATCAATGACTTCCCACCGAAAACGCTGTAGGAGCCATCCACGGGCGTACTAGGGATACTGAGCAACACATTTCTGCAAAGCTTCTTCGGATTTTCACAGTGGTTCCCATTTGGGCGATCGTTCACCCTTACTTTCCGAATAGCCCTCAGCATTCCGGACACATTTTCATGCTTCATATACGCAACAGTAAATTTAGGGCTGTAACAACCAACAATATTAACATGAGATTATGTGCTGAACATAATTGAGATTACTATTTTCATACGAGACATCATATTTGTCTGCCCCTTTTAAGATTGCAGAGTAATCGAGGTTTTTATAGCCTGTGAAAAACTGACAATCTTAAATTTTCATTGAATCTCATTTAACAACTATGTTGAAGACTCTCGTCGGGTCATTAAATTTTTCTCAGTGAGACCAGCAGAAAGATTAGGCTGTCCGTTGACGGTTTCGTTGTCTATGGGAAGACCCGTGATGTAGGGGTTGCGTCTTTGGTTAGTAATCTAAACGTCCTGCGTCCCGGGCTCGAATCCCGTTGCTGCTTAAATTTTGATTAATAATCAGCACTGGCGGCCGAAGACTTCCGGCATAAGAAGTCATTCTCATTCTGCCAACAGCCTTGTCAAAGAGGGCGGAGGAGCTGACTAGTGTTCAGGGCACTCTCTTGTCCTTGGGGCAGGAAACTGCTCCTAAAGGCAGAAGGATCAGCAATGATCAACGGCGTGAGGATGCAGACTGCAATGGAAATCACTGCGTTAAAGACAAATAGCGTGTATCCACAGAACTTGTGGCCTGTAAATGAAAAAGTGTCATGATGATCTCTCCATTGGCAAAAGATTTCGGAATCGCCCCCCATTTGGATCTGCAGCAGATACTGCCAAGGGGAGATGACCACGAGAAAAAAATTGAATAATCAACAAAAGGATAACGTTCTACAAGTTGGTGCGTCGAATATCAGAATCTTGAATGTGGTAGGGAAGCTAAAATATCTGAAAAGGGAAATGCAAAGGATCAATAAAGATATAGTAGGGGTTAGTGAAGAGAAATGGAAAGAAGATAAGGACTTCTGGTCAGATGAGTATAGAGTAATATCAAAAGCAGCAGAAAATGGTATAACGGGAGTAGGATTAGTTATGAATGGGAAAGTTGGGCAGAGAGCCACCAACACCAACAACGATGGTTCAGACATAGATGCCAACGTTGCAAGCTGAAGATGAGACAGAGAGAGTATACAAGAACATTGAAAGGGTAATGTAGTACGTAAAGAGAGGTGAAAATCTAGTAATCATGAGCCATTGGAATGCAGTTGTAGGGGAAGAAACAGAAGAAAATGTTACATTAGAATATCGGCTTGGGACAAGGAATGAGAAAGAAGAAAGCCTAATTGATTTCTGTAATAAATTTTTGCTAGTAATAGCGTATACTCTGTTCAAGAATCACAAGAGGAGGAGGTATTCTTGGAAACGGCCGGGTGCTACGGGAAGATTTCAATTAGATTACATAAAGGTCAGACAGAGATTCTGTAATCAGATACAGGATTGCAAGGCGTACCCGGAGGAGGTATAGACTCATATCACAATATAGTAGTGATGAAGAGTAGGCTGAAGTTTAAGAGGTTTGTCAGGAAGAATCAATACACAAAGATGTGGGATACGGAAGTTCTCTAAGGCTGCAGACGTGGTAAAGAGGAATAGCTCAGTGGGGAGAACAGTTGAAGAGGAACGCACATCTCCAAAAAGGGCAATCATAGAAGTTGGTGAGGAAAACATAGGTACAAAAGAAGGTAACTGCGAAGAAACCATGGGTAACAGAGGAATTACTTCAGTTGAGCGATGAAAAAAGGAAGTACAAAAATGTTCAGGCAAAGTCAAGAATACTGAAATACAGTTCTCTGAGGAAATAAATAAATAGGAAGTGCAGGGCAACTAAGGCGAAATGGTTGCGTGAAAAATGTTAAGAAATCGAAAAAGAAATGATTGTCGGAAGGACAGACTCAGCATACAGGGCCAAAACAACCTTCGGCGATATTAAATGCAGGGGTGGTAACATTAAGAGTGCTACGGCAATTTTACTGTAAAATTTAGAGGAGAGAGTGGATAGGTAGAAAGACTACATTGAAAGCCTTTATGAGGGGAAAGATTTGTCTGACGTGATAGAAGAAGAAACAGGAGTCAATTTAAAAGAGATAGGGGATCCAGTATTAGAATCAGAATTTAAAAGAGCTTTGAAGTACTAAAGCAGAAGGGATCGATATTATTCCATTAGAATTTCTAAAATCGTTGGGGGAAGTAGCAACACAACGACTATTCACGTTGGTGTGTATAACGTGAGTCTGGCGACATACCATCTGATTTTCGGAAAAATATTATCCACATAATTCCAAAGACTGCAAGAGCTGACAAATGCGAGAATTATCGCACAATCAGCTTAACAGTTCATTCATCAAAGTTGATGACAAGAATAACGTACATAAAAATGGAAAAGAAAATTGAGGGTGTGCTATATGCCGATCAGATTGGCTTGAGAAAAGGTAAAGGCACCCGAGATGCAATTCTGACATTGCGGTTGATAATGTAAGTAAGACTAACGAAAAACCAAATAAAATCATAGGATTTGTCGACCTGGAAAAAGCGTTCGACAATGCGAAACGGTGCAAGATGTTCGAAATTCTGAGAAAAATAGGGTTAAGCTGTAGGGAGAGACGGGTAATAAACAATATGTATAAGAGCCAAGAGGGAACAATAAGAGTGGACGACAAGAATAAAGTACTCGGATTCAAAAGGGTGTAGGACAAGAATGTAGTCTTTCGCCTCTGTAGTTCAATCTGTACACAGAAAAAGCAATAATGGAAATAAAAGAAAGTTTCAGGAGTGGAATTAAAATTCAAGGTGAAAGAATATCAATGAGACGTTTCGCTGATGACATTGCTATCTTGAGTGAATGTGAATAAGATTTACATGATCTACTGAATGGAATGAACAATCTAATGAGTACAGAATTTGGATTTGGAGTTAATCGAGGGAAGACGAAAATAATGAGAAGTATCAGAAATGAGAACAGCGAGAAACTTAACATCGGGATCGGTGATGAGGAAGTAGATGACGTTCAGGAATTATACTACCTAGGCAGCAAAATAACCAATGACAGAGTGAGCAAGGAGGATATAAAAAGCAGACTAGCACTGGCAAAAAGGGCGTTACAGGCCAAGAAAAGTTACTAATATCTAACATAGGCCTTGATTTGAGGAAAAAATTTCTGAGAATGTACGTTTGGAGCATGTGAAACATGGACTGTTGGAAAACCGGAACGGAAGAATGGTTCAAATGGTTCAAATGGCTCTGAGCACTATGGGACTCAACTGCTGAGGTCATTAGTCCCCTAGAACTTAGAACTAGTTAAACCTAACTAACCTAAGGACATCACAAACATCCATGCCCGAGGCAGGATTCGAACCTGCGACCGTAGCGGTCTTGCGGTTCCAGACTGCAGCGCCTTTAACCGCACGGCCACTTCGGCCGGCCGGAACGGAAGAAAATCAAAGAATTTGAGAAGTGGTGCTGCAGACGAATGTTGCAAATTAGATGGACTGATAAAGTAAGGAATGAGGAGGTTTACGCGAAAAATCTGAGAGGACAGGTATATGCGGAAAACACTGTCAAGGAGAAGAGACAGGATGATGGGACATCTTTGAGAACATCAGGGAGTACCTTCCATGTTAGTAGAGGAAGACAGAGATTGGAATACATCCAGCAAGTAATTGATGACGTAGGTTGCAAGGGCTACACTGAGATTAAGATGTTGATGCAGGAGAGGAAATCGTGGTTGGCCACATGAAACCAGTCAGAAGACTGATGATTCAAAAAAGAAAAAAGGGAAGGCTGTAGCGAAATGCGGGAAGATCTAAGGAGAATTGATAATTGGTACAGGATTGACCTTGCGTGTAAATAAAACAGCGAATACATAGGGAAAGAAATCCATTACTGTTTGAGTACGCTATTGGCGATTAATCACCGGGAACAGTAAAAGCCAACAGACAGCACTGAGGAACCTAAAGAAGAAAGACCATGTAAAACTAATTGTATGAACTGCAGATGCCAGGTAGGGAGTCATGGAACAAAATTAAGAAAATATAATTCTTCCACGATATGACACTGCAAAACACTTGTAAGGTCGATTCCTGAGCATTAATCGTTAGTCTGGGGTCCTCCTTAGTAGAGAAGATACAGAAAATACAACTTAAAGCAACCCGTTTCATCACTGGATCGGCTAGCGTGTGCGAGAGGTGTACGGAGTTGCTCAGTAAACAGTTCCCAGAGGAGTCGATCAACATGTTACTTGATGGTGCCGCCGGCCAGGGTGGCCGAGCGGTTCTAGGCGCTGCAGTCTGGAACAGCGCGACCGCTACGGTCGCAGGTTCGAATCCTGCCTCGGGCATGGATGTGTGTGATGTCCTTAGGTAGTAGTTGCTAGGAATGATGTTCCTCAGATGCCAGTAGTTCTAAGTTCTAGGGGACTGATGACCTCAGAAGTTAAGTCCCATAGTGCTCAGAGCCATTTGAACCATTTGACTGATGACCTCAGAAGTTAAGTCCCATAGCGCTCAGAGCCATTTGAACGATTTTTTTTATGGTGCCACCAAAAATACTCTGCTCTTCACATCGTGAGGTGGCTTGCGGAGTGCAGATGTAGTTGTAAATGCAGGTGTATCTGGATTTTCTGTAGCTCTGGTATATCACGCTGAACACATTATATTATCGAGCCTTCTCAAATGTTCCATTCCAAGCTGTTTGTTTAAATCCGCAGTTGGGCTTTATGTGCTTCCGCTCTATCCAGCAATTTCTCTACTCTGCTTGATGTTGTCCACCAGTTTTACACCTCTAAGCTCTGCTTCTTAATCCGGTGGACACTAAGCGCCACACCTATCGTAGGTTCTAGAGAAAGGTCCTATCTATTGGAGCACGACATTTTCATTAAACCATACTTTGATAAACAACTATTTGTTATGTCAGAAGGGGATCCTCACCATTCAAGTCCCTGTAGGGAAATACCGTGACTTCCTACACAGATGACTCTTCTACAACTATCAACAAGAATTTTTCGTACCAAAGGGTTAAATTATTTGGTACAGTTAGCTGAAAAACGAAATATTTTGAGACGTATAAGTGTTTACGTGTTTGTAAATGTTAATAAAACCAAACCTTGCAGAATATTTCAACTGAAGTATCAAATCGTATGTGGTCCTATAGTGGTCAGTCGAAGGCGATCGTAGTTAGTCACTTTTTAGTGGTATGGAATGGCCATAATAAACAATGGTATATTTAACACAGGTGGTTGTGAACAAGAATTATATTCCTCGTATAACGGAGACGTAATGCTTTGAAAGTGATATGGTATTTTGCTAACAAAAGAGTTTGCTAGAATCTAAAGAACCATTCATACAAACATGCTATAAAGAATTTAGTTGAAATATCTTCCACTTTGTCTCTTACACAAATGCCATATTCTTAAGGGGTTATGCTTACTATACGCCTTCTCTTTTTTTTCATTATCTGTTTAACCATAGCTCAGTATATTACCGTACCAAATTAGCTGTTCACTAGGACGCTCCAGACCTAAATCATCGAGTCTGCTGCAGTGTACAAACGTTCACTGACTTTCCTCTGTTAAGAGCACATTTCGAGTCAAAAGGTCTAGTGCGACATTGGAGGTATGCGCAGTTTTCTCCAGAACAGAATGGAAACGTGCTATGGTACGTCAAAAGCACAGATCGTCTATTGCTCATTTTCTCGAATAAAATTCTCATTAACTGGAACATTTTTAAATGATGATTACGAAATTATTCATTCATAATACTAAAACTGGCATCTGAGGAACATCATTCCTAGCAATTTCAGGTGGTGATGAGTCGACATCTACTAATGTTCGACTTTTAGGTGCTAATGAAGAATGTGGAAGATGGAAATACGCTTAGGTGACAAAAGTCAAGAGGTGGCGATATGCATACATACAGATGTCGGTAATGCATTTATACAGATGGCGGTAGTATTGCCTAAACAAGGTATAAAAGAGCAGTGCGTTGACGGAGCTGTAATTTGTGATCCATGTGGAAAGGTGTGCTTCGGGATTGTGACCGCACGACGGGTATTAACAGGTTTTGAACGTGGATTCCTGTACTTGTGACCGTATCGATTGGACACTGGACGACTAGAAAATCGTGGTCTGGTCGGATGAATCCCGAATCAGTTGGTTCGAACTGATAGTAGGGTTCGAGTTTGGTGCAGATCTCAGAGGAGGCCATGGAACCTAGATGTCACAAGCCACTGTGGAAGTGATGGTGACTCCATAATGGTACCGGCTGTATTCACACGGAATGGACTGAATCCTCTAATCCTCTAGTCCAACTGAACCGACCATTACCTGGGAATGGTTATCTACATCTACAACATACTCCGCAAGCCACCTAATGGAGTATGGCAGAGGGTGCTTTCGCTACCACTATCTGATCCGTCCAACCCTGTTCCACTCGCGAAGAGTGCGTGGGAAGAATGATTGTCGGTAAGCCTCTCCATTGGCTCTAATTTCTCGAATTTTATTATTATTACGCAGAGCTTGTGAATGAGTATCTCGAAAACGGTGAAGCTGGTCGAATGTTCACGTGCTACTGTTGTGAGCATCTACGGAAAGTTGTGCGTCAGTGAAACCCCCGCGACCCTTCGCGGAACGCAGAATGTGGGGTTCGGAGGTTTGTCTGCTCTGTAAAGTAGGATAGATAGTGATCTGTGGTATCTCCTGCCGAAAGAGCACAATGCACGTAAAAATGTTTCAGAGCACACCGTTCATAGTCCATTGTTGTACATGGAGCTCTGCAGCAGACCACCACAACATGTTCAGCTGTTGACCCAACGATATCGTCAGTTACGATTTCAGCGGGCACGGGACCATCGGGATTCGATCTTAGATCAATGGATACAGGTCGGTTCTTCGGTGGAATCACATTATTGCTACATGAGGTCGATGGTTGCCTCCACAAACGCCGTCATCCAGATGAACGGCAGCTCGAAACATGCAGCGCAGGTTGGCGGCAGCAGTATTATGCTGTGGGAAACATTCTCCTGTGCTTGCATGGGACCTGTGATAGTAATCGAAGACACGCTGACATCTGCAAACCTCCTGCATACTTTCATGCTGATGTCTTCCCGACGGGGATGTCATCTTTCAACAGTATAATAGCTCGTGTCTCGGACTCAGACCCGTGCTATGATGATTTGAAGAGCATTATAGTGAACTTATGTTCGTATCTCGGCCACCAGATTCGACTGATGCAAATCCTATGGATCCCATCTGGGTCGCTACCCTGCGCCATTACCACGCACGAAAGCCAGCTTCCCGTTATTTACGCGAATTACGTGACCTGTGCTTACAAGGGGAGGCCGCCAATTGTGAAATTCAGATTCGATTCATACTGCGCATAATAACAGCTCATGGCCAGAGGTGTAATGTGGCAAAGCACCAAGATGCACTTCTCAGCCGTTGTCGAGAAAATAGACAGTTAAAAGATAAAAGAAACCGTTGCGGTGAAATACACTCTACGATTAATAATTTCCTACAGCATCGTGGCGCAGCGGTAAGCGCTCGGGTTTGTAATCCGAAGGTCGCCGGATCGAATCTCGCGGCATGCAAATTTTTATATAATTCCCGGCAATCAGTTGCAACAATTATGCATATAATAAGTTGTTGAAAGTCGTTTGTCGTGGAAAAAAAATACCTGAAATAAAACAATATCACAAATAATATTCAAGTGGATACAATTTATTGAAAAGTTCGGTATACACTCGCACATAATTAACAATTAGTGACCAGAAGTAGCTGGAGTATCGCACGAACCAGAGTGATAGTTATCATAGAAACATGGAAAGCAGAAAACAGCACGACATCGAGCACATCTGATAAACGATGCGTTTTTACAAGAACAATTGTTTTTTAAATTATCTGTTGGGAAACACACCTGATTGACATTCTCAAAAATTGTTCCATCGTTCGTCAGGTTTGATGCATACCACGCGTATCGTATCATATCGGCAAAAATCGGAGAAGACAATTGGTGGTGGACGATGGATTGGATTGTTATACAATCGTCTCTGGAGTTGATGTCACGGTTTCGCTCGATTAAAAAAGCACAATTTTGAAGGCGATTGATCAAATTTTTTACCTGCCGGTAAAAATACACGTCACACGGTTGGACGAGAGGAGTGCACTTTGGAGGAATGACTTTTATAGTGCACGTTGGTAACTTCTTATCGTCCTGGAACATCTCATCGTATAATGCCGGGTTCGTTTGCCCACCCCAAGATTCGATCATAAGGAGAAATTCTTTCTTTTGTACGTATGGTTGCAAAGCATTACGCAAGAAGTCCATGAACAAACCCGTTGTTAGTGTACCGGATTTGGAGGATGTAATAACAACGTTAGTATACTTCTTGGCGTACTCTTCGACTGTCTTCTGTACTCTGGGTCCAAACGTACCTGTGGACTCTTGGAGGCATACGAAAACAAGTGGCAAGACTCGTCCAGACATCGCGATTGAATATTGTGCCGTATACGAATGCGTCACCTTGTTCATGTCGTGTCGGGTTACCAGGATAGCCTTTGTGTGTGTGTATGTGTATACATTTGTATTACAAAAAACAAATAATAAAAAGAAGTTGGATGGCGCGAGATTCGATCCGGCGACCTTCGGATTACGAACCCGACCGCTTACCGCTGCGCCACAACGTTGTAGGAAATTGTTAATCGTAGAGAGTATTTCACCGCAACGGTTTCTTTTGACTGTCTATTTTCTCGACAACGGCTGAGAAGTGCATCTTGGTGCTTTGCCACGTTACCCCACTGGCCATGAGCTGTTATTATGCGCAGTATGAATCGAATCTGAATTTCACAATTGGCGGCCTCCCCTTGTTAGACATCTAACGCCATATACCTGCACAAACCTACCGAAAGACTGTCGAATACATGATATACTTCGTTCCAAAGACTGAAAATAAAGCTTTTAAGCAGGTGGTCACAAAGTTTTCCCTAATCAATGTATATTGGCCCCGGATTACACGTTACCTAACCTAAAACAACCTAGCATTCATCAGTATATATTCTGTTTTCCTAGTTGTCACTCTGTTCGTGGGAAATTAAGGCAATTCCTTGGTGCTTTTTCGGCGATGATCTGCACTCAAGATGGATAGAAAACTTTACATAACCTAACCGAAATTATGTCTTCAGTATTACCTGTCGCTTCATCTTCTAGTCCTTATCGAATTGTATGAAGGAGCAGGTCTAACACCCCGCAGCACGGATTTCGTCGCCGGTTCTCGTCGCTATAAAAATGGCATCAGAATACGTGTCTGTCATCCCCTATCAGTTCCCGTAAGAACTCCCTCGCCCTTGACGTAGAACGGAATCACAGCTGTATTTTACCAGTTTCTGTGGAGAAACCAAATCCTGATGGCCTGCTGACTCTGCATTCAGTTTTACATGACAGAGCCATTGCTGTACACGTGGAAGATCACAGCCATTCTGTATTTTAGGTGTACACATCTATATTTAATCCTAAACACATGAGTCGAAAATGGAAAATATCATTTTATACTCTAGAAGAAATGGGGAAAAAGTGTGAAATTTCGAAATCAAAAAATTTGCTCACCAATTCTGGGACCTTCTCAAAGTCTGTGGAAGCAACACAGCGCCACATGCAATCACAGAGCTACGAATTCTGCTTGGCGAAGATACACTTAGTGCAATCCCAGGCGGCTTAAAGTTGATTCTACTACATCGTTTGAGAATGGTTTTCGGAGGTTTCCCACACTCATCTAGTCGTATATTGGCCCTGGGCTACTCTTTATCTAACCAGCCTAAAGCAACGTATCTTTTAGAATACATTTTGTTCAGCTTCTGTTATGCCAGTCGACACTAAAAAATGTAAAGCTTTAAACTAACGCGACAAATACATTAAAGTCAACAGATGAGAAGTTTTATAATCAAAGTTTTGTGGATGGCATCAGGGTTAAATGAGCCTTTTGAAAGTTTATTTCCTGTTTCTCTAGCTCGTCGGACGTCCTGGATTTAATCATATGAGGATGAAATTTTATATTGTCGAATCGAACAGATGACATCCATACTTTTTTTTTTGCTATCGTTTCGGCCTGCTATGGACCACGATTATCTCTTCCCTGATTGTGTTTTTCTCTTTTGCCAGTAGATTTTCATTTTGGCTGACTGTGCTTCTTTTCTCTGTTTTGACCATTTGGCGGCAGGACGTGGAACTAGCGTAGTAAGCGAAATAAGATTTTTAGTAATTTTGACTTTTCTCTGAAAACTTCTCGATCCTGAATGTCATCAAATGAAATTTCAGCTTCCTGTAAATCCTTTTCAATTTCGCAAGCCCATTTTGAATACGATTTTGTTTTTGAACTTGATGAATGTATGCGATGAGTAAGTCTTTGCGGGCTCATTCTTTTCAGATGACCAGAAAACAGCATTCTCCGATTCCTCATGCTGGTAAAAATGTCTTCTGTATGTTCGTATAATTCACAGTTGTGTCTTCGGCGGAATTCTCCGTTTTCTTTGATAGGGCCAAGAATTTTCCTCAAAATTGTCGGTCTTTTATTTCAAGTTTTCGTAGTGGTCCTTTCTTCGTCATGTTTAAACATTCTGATGCATACAAAGCTGACGGACTAATCATGGTGTTATAATGACAAACTTTTAGGTTTAAAGACAGGCTTTTGCTTTTGCATAAGTCTTTGCACAGATGAAAAGCACCTTCTAGTTTAGAGGACCTACTTTCTACAGCTGTATTTTCTGAACCGTCAGGTGTAATTATTTCTCCAAGATATTTAAATTTCTTCGACTGCTTGATTTTCTCTTGTTCTATTCAATATGTGGAAGAGCGTGTTTAATGTTTGTGATGAATTCAGTTTTGTTAAACGCTATTTTTAGGCCAGTCTTAGCAGCAATTGATTGTAGGCAGGACACTTGAACCTTAGCTTCGTCAATATTATTTGCAATGAGTGCCAAATCATCAGCAAAAGCCAAACAGTTTCCACTGAGGCCATTTCTTTTGTGTCCAATTTGAATCCCATAACCTGGCGGTACGGTTCTTTACCACTCTCTGACTATCTTTTCCAGGACACAGTTGAAAAGCAATGGAGAGAGCAGGTCACCTTGTCTCACCCCTGTACGGATTTCAAATGATTCTCATGGTTCGCCTCTGAACTTGACCTTTGACACTGTGTTATTTAAAGTGGCGCTTACCAGATTGATTGTTTTCCTATCTAGACCAAATTCGGCAAGGGTGTTCTTTATTGTTTCTCGATCAATTGAGTCATAAGCTTTTTGAAAGTCGACAAAGGTCACAACAAACGTTTTTGATCTTGATTTGGCGTATGATATAACAGATTTCAGGTTATGGATCTGCTCTGCACAGGATCTTGATGTCCTGAAACCAGTTTGATATTCGCCCAATTATTGATCTAAGATTCAGCTCTGTTTAACAACAGTTTGGAAAAGATCTTGTACGTGGTTGATAGCGAAGAGATTCCTCGGTAATTAGTCAGATTACTCTTATCGCCTTTTGTATGAAGTGGGTGAATAATTGCAACGGTCCAATCTGGAGGTAGAGTTTCAGTTTCCCAAATCTTCACTATGATATCATGGAGATGTTTTATTGTATCATGATCTGCGTATTTCTACATTTGAGCGAAGATGCGATCCTCACCTCCAGATTAGTTATTTTTCAAGCCTTGTATAGTTTTCATGATTTCATCTGATGTGGGAGGGGGGACTATCTGCAGGAGGAACAGTAGGATAGAAATCAAGCCTTTCATTTGGATTTTAAACATTCAGTGGGGATGAAAAGTAATTTCCAAAAGCTGCAGCACATGATTTGTCATTCAAATTTAGTTTTCCATCGAGTCCTCTTATGTGTGACGTAGGAGGTTTAAACTTCGATAGTTGTGATTTAAAGGCTTTATAAAATTCCCGAGTGTGACGTCTTCTAAAATTCGCTTCTATTTCATCAATTTGGTTTTTGTTGAAGAGTCTCTTAGTTGTTTTCAATAGTTTTGATGTATCTTTCCTAACCTTCAAGAAGTTTTCGTGATTTTTGGAGGTTTTCTTGCTATTCCATTTTATCCAAGCCTGTCTTCGCTTTTCAGTTGCTTCATTACAATCTTCGTTCCACCACGCGTGTTTATATTGTTTATTGCTCAGTATAGTTTCAGTGGCTGATTGTAACATGGCTTCTTAATTCTGTTCCAATCTGTTTTATTTGGTTTGCGGTGTAGAGTTTCTGTAAATTTGTTGTTGACATCGTTCAGTTTACTTATATCAAATTTTGGAGGTCTGTTTTTCTTAAAATATTGGAAAGGTTCTTTCGGCTATCTGGGATGATATTAATTTTTACCAGAGGCAAGTAATTATTAGAATTAATGTTGCCATCCTCAAAACTTTAACATTGATAATTTCCCTGCTGGATTTTTTTAGAAATAGCTATATGGTCCAGCTGGAATTCTCCAGACATTGCGTTAGGGTGTTTCCAAGTTTTGGCTTTTCGAGGTAGACGCTTGAAGGCTGTGGATTTTAAAAGAAGATCACAGTTCTTACAAATATCAATTAGTCGTTCACCATTTTTATTTGTTCTTTTATGTTCAGGGTAGTCACCAACAATTTGTTTATACTTTCTTTCTCCGCCAATTTGTGCATTAAAATCGCCCATCAAAATTATGGAATGGTGTTTTGGAACTTTGTCAGTTGTTTCTTCAAGTTTTTCCCAAATTTTGTCGACTAATACTGATTATTTTTTGTTTGAATTATTTGTGGGAGCATGGAAATTTACTATCGCAAAAGCTTTATTCATAGATTTGAAAGACAGTGGTGACATTCTTCCACAACCTGAAGAGAATCCAAGACTGAATCGATCATTTTCTTGTTGACAATAAAGCAAGTGCCCAGATGTGGTATATTTTTTGTGACTCTTTCGCCAGGTTTTACTTTGAATATTCTAAAGCCTTCTGATTCAAAACAACATTCATCTGTGAATCTGGTCTCCTCTACAGCTTATATCATTACATTTTTTTCTCTTAGTATGTCTAGCCTTTGTTTCAATTTTCCAACTTGAAGAAGAGAGTTTATATTTATGGTTGCCAGGAAAGTCTTAGGTTTCTTATGACATGATGTTGTAGACTCCTCAGAATCCGCAGGTCTACTTGTCCCACGAAAGGCAGTGGATTGGTTACCAGCTGGGGTATGTAATCCAAGAGGTTGTGTTTCCATCATGAAAAGAGTATGAAAATAAAATAAGGAAATTTTGGGTTACCGCAAAGGATAACGGTGTTTTGACTAATGAGGTAGTTAGCCCCACAGTGTATGAAATTCAGCCGCCCATTCTGGGTCAGACGCTGTTTGCAGCCGCTCATTCTGAGACAGACGCCACAGTTTAGTAGTTTTGGTCCACCCTGGCTATTTCATTTCACCATTATCACCCATATCTGTGAAACATTCCCCTATCCGCCACCTGGGGAGGCGCCCGATGGGGAACTAGTAAACCTCACACTTCATGTATTTGTGTTTGTTGATAATATAAAAAGTGTACTTCGCATAAAATATTGAAATATACTTACCATTAGGAACCAAAGTAATCTACTTTAAAAATAGTGGGTAGATCACTGTCAGTCATTTGACGAACAACTGGTTTTGTTTGCCTCTTCTCAAATTAAGTTCTTGAGGCACGACACGTTTCCAAACTCTCTGAATCAGTTATACCAAAAATGGCAAGTATTGAATCTTGCCCCCTCCGAGAAAAAGCCGATTTCCTGAATCAAGGTACGTGCAATGCCTGTACGATCCTGCACAAATAAGAAAACAAACTGTCTGTCCTCTAAGGTGCTAGTCATGTGGACTTTTGAGATCCTGCATAGAGAAGGGCTTGCGTGAACCAAGATGCGCATGGAAACCCAAACAACGCTAGGAGCGATATTGTGGACTGATGAATTACAGTTTCAATAGGCAATCATGCTGCTGTCGAATTCCGATGGTAGACGTTTCCCCCTTTTGCACGAGGCTTAACGATCCTCTTGCAAACAACCTACATTGAAATGTGATTTCTGAATGAGAAATTCTCTAATAATTTTTACCTACATACAGTATCTACAAGACGCTATTCACACCTTTTACTGCTGTTGCACTGAAATACCAATAATTTGCATTAGCATCGACTACACGCTGCTTCCCTAATAGTGTTGTTGCAGAAAGGCTCAGTGAAAAGAAAATGTGGCATGTGCGGCGCGACGTATTGTTCCGCCGCTTTACTCGGACATGTTTCCTAGCGGAGTGGGGTTAATTCTCTACACTACTGCATTATTAAATCACTCTAAATTAGAATCGCAATCTTGCTTTGAACCACAAGACAGGACTTAAACTGTTACTCCTCCTATACCACTAGAAAATGTCCTGTTGTACCCCTACCACTATCAGAGAGCCTCCCAGATTCGAATACTGGATTCGAAAACGTGCTCCGTAAATAATCAATACACTGGTTCAAGTTTGTTTCTAGTAACTCCCACAAAGGAGACCCTCCAAGAGCAAAGCAGGGTAACAATTCAATTTCAGAAATGAAGAAAGACAAACGAAACCCATTCTTCAAGTTTCCATAGGAACAAATGGAATATATTTGATCAGTTGAGTCTCGCTGAGTTGCCCTCGTCCAGTCAACACAAACTTCAGGCAGTTGATGGCTCCACGCCCTACTACGCAGCCCTTTCTACCTAGAACAGGCATGCTCGCTTAGCTGCGACACTCGCCTAGAAAACCGCCATCTTACGCAGAATTCTACACCCGCGTGCAGTAACCTTCCTGTGAACTTTCTGAAAGCTTTGTGTACTGGCAAGACAACGTTGTCCATTTCTCAGAATCACTCACGTCCGGCGAAACACACTCAGCACTTCTCAAACATCACCTCCACCCTACAAGGCCAACGAATCGTCTTCAGTATCGACTGAGCAGTGCTCGGGCTCACGTTTGTGCCACTGACAGTTTGACGTTGTATATTCGGACTGTGACCTCTCGTTTTCTTAGTGCGTTCACTGGCGCCACTACGTTTGCTCGCTTTGTCTGTCCGTGAGTGGCAGCAGTAGCGTTTATCGATAGCGAGTACTGTGGTACTATCTTTGGAGCCACCTCTAGTATTTACGGGTCGTCGCGTGTCGGAGTTGAGTTGGGACGGGGCAGCGGTGAGGCCCGACAGCGCCAGTACTCGCCCAGGGAGCTGGCGATAGATGCACTGCCAGATGGAAGGATGTGGTCGCGAGAGTGCACGACCACTTCGTGTTCCGGATTCAGCGAGTTTAAGTTGAATGGAGCGTTATGTTCGAGTAGTGCAACTTTCACTTGTGTATGTGTCCGTCCCTCGAAGTGACCTCATGCCATCAAGCTGTCAGTTGGCGGTTTTACACTCCGACGTTTCCCTTGCCTGACTTGATTGGCGACGATGGTTGGTCGTTCGATCGGTCGTCTCAGTGGACGACGTGTATCTGGTCTTTCGACCGTTTCTGTGTTCTTAGCGTTCATGTTTACGTGCGGTTCGTCTTGTTGCTGTATATCGACTGTTTTAGCATTGTTTGAGTTGGTTGTGGAATTGTCTTTTGTGGTTCCATGTGCATCTAGTCAGATTTTGAAGAGGCAGTTTGGTCTTAACCCTATCTGCGTACTAGGATTTGGTGGAGCCAACTTGTTCAATTAAATGCTTGTCATTTGACTATGCTAACTGTTATTCTATCGTTATATTGGTTATTGCATATTAGGTGGATTTTGCGAGTGTGCTGGTCGGCGTAAGCTATCCCTAGTTTGAGTTGCCATCCTGTTAAGTGAGCATAACCCTTGGCTCCATGTCTCACCGCTTACGCAGCTGTAGGGACTTTTTCTCAGGTCCATCCTTGCAGCACTGTCTGTGGATCGCTCCCTTCTTTATTTGGTCTGATAGTGTCAATTGTTTAAAAATAATATTTTGTTTAAATTATTCCTATTGCTTTAAATTATTACTATTGCTTGTGGCATTCAGCTGCCAAATAATTTGAACTCTTTCTTAATAAGGCCTTCATCCGTCAGTGTAGCTTGTGTTACAGTCAATTTTTTTTTAAATGAATGTTTTAAAAAAATTATTTTCTTAAATAAAGTTTATGTGCTTACTATGCAAGCAACGGTAACTGATTAGGCCCCCTTCACACCTTTTCCTGCTTTCCCTAGTTCCCAGATTTCATCCAGGAAGAGTGTCGCCTGATTTCTCCTTAGGCAAGCTTCCTGGTGATCCACGAAATTGCTTTATCGTCCACTACTTTCAGCCATTCGACCTCAGGACCAGAATGTATATATTTTCATAGGCCACTTCTTACTCCCATTAATACCATTCGTTGGCGAACGGCGACGTTCTACCAGGACTTTCGAAGACTAGTTCCAATAACACAAAACATAAACTATTGCGGGAAAATCATCATGCTTGTAGCCAACATACTAAACCCGAGGAGCTAGATCCCTTGCCCCCGCTACTGGAAATCGGCTCTTTCGCATACAACAGCTAAAGAACTAGTCAGTGGGTGTGAGATGGGTAATGTGTTACGTACTTGGTGACATGACAGCGGCAGCCCTCTGAAATGCTGATCTGTATGTGCTGATGCACATGACTGGTGTCTCCACTTATTTGTACAATAATTATTTTCGATCATCAGTCTTGTGACTGTTTTCATGGACACACCGCGAATTCCTCTTCTGCGCCAATCTATTCGTCCCCGAGCTGCTCTTGCACTCAACGGCCTCAGTTGTTTGCTGAATGTATTCTAATATCAGCCTTCCTCTGCTATTTTTGCTTTCTATTGCTCCATCAGGTACCACGGAGGTTATTCCTTGATATCTTAACCATGTCCTTTCATCCTGACCGTCCTCCTTATCAGTAATTTTAATATGTTCCTTTCTTCTCAGTTTCTATGGTGAACGTCCTCTTCCCTTTTCTTATAAGACCACCAAAGTTCAACATTATACTGTAGCACCACATCTCAAACGCTTCGAGTCTCTACTGGTCCGATTTACCATAGTCTATCAATCACTGCCATACAATGCTGTGCTCAAAATGAACATTCTTATAAATTTCTTCCTCAAATTAAGGCCTATGCTTGATAATAGCTGGATTTTGTTGTTCGTTCTTTGCCCGTGCTTGTCTGATTTTTATGTCCTCCTTGCTTCGTCCGTCGTGGGTTATTTTGGTTCCAAGGTAGCAGAATCCCTTAACATCGTCTACTTCTGATCCACAGTATTGATGTTAAGTTTCCCGCTATTCTCATTTCTGTCATTTCTCATTACTTTAGTTTTTTGCGTTTTTCCCTCACTCCATATCCTACACTTATTGGACTGTTCATTTCATTCAGTAGGTCCTGTAATTCTCCACTGACGATGGCA
Organism: Schistocerca nitens; assembly: GCF_023898315.1. NCBI lineage: Eukaryota > Metazoa > Arthropoda > Insecta > Orthoptera > Acrididae > Schistocerca > Schistocerca nitens. The sequence continues at coordinate 501,964,821 of NC_064621.1, forward strand.
ATGTCATCAGCGAATATTATCATTGACATCCTATTACCCTGAACTTTAATCCCACTCTTGATTCTTTCTTTTATTTCCATCGTTGCTCCCTCTATGTACAGATTGAACAGTAGGGACAAAAAGCTGCATCCCTGCACTACTCCCTTTTTAATCCCAGCACTTGGTTCTTGTTCATCCAATCTTATTTTCCCAGCTTGGTTCCCTACATCTTACCCCTGTTTTTATCATAATACCCAACATCTGGGACCATTTTACATCGTCGGAAGCTTTTTCCAAGTCTACGAATCCTATGAACGTGTCTTGATTTTTTTCACCTTTGCTTTCATAATCAACCGCAACGTCAGGACTACCTCTCTAGTGCCTTTAGCTTTTTTTAAGGCCAAAATCATCATCATCTAACATATACTCGATTTTCTTTTTCAGTCTTCTTTATATTATTCTCGTCAGCAGCTTGGATGCTGCTGTTGAACTGATTGCGCGATAGTTCTCGCTTTTATAAGCTCTTGCTATGTTCACAATTGTGAGGATAATTTTTTTTCTGTAAGTATGATGGTACGTCGCCAGTCTCTTGGACCACCGTGAATAGTGGTTTCGTTACCACTTACCCATATCATTTTAGAATTTGCGTGGTATATTATCCTTCTCTTCTGCCTTGTCTGATCTCAAGCCTTCCGTAGCTCTTATATCTTCATGGATACTGTGCAAATCACATTTAAGTGCCTGGAAGAGGGTTCATCGAACCACCTTCACAATTCTCAATTATTACAATCTCGTAATAGCGCGCGGAAAGAATGATCACCTGTAACTTTGCGTAAGAGCTCCGATTTCCCTAATTTTATCGTGGTGATCGTTCCTCCCTATGTAGGTCGGTGTCAAAAAAATATTTTCGCATTCGGAGGAGAAAGTTGGTGATTGGAATTTCGTGAGAAGATTCCGTCGCAACGAAAAACGCCTTTCTTTTAATGATGTCCAGCCCAAATACTGCATAATTTCTGTGACACTATCTCCCATATTTCGCGATAATGCAAAACGTACTGCTCTTCTTTGAACTTTCTCGATGTACTCCGTTTATCCTATCTGGTAAGGATCCCACAGCGCGCAGCAGTATTCTAAAAGAGGACGGACAAGCGTAGTGTAGGCAATCCCCTTAGTAGGTCTGTTACATTTTCTAAGTGTCCTGCCAGTAAAACGGAGTCTTTGGTTAGTCTTACCCACAACATTTTATATGTGTTCCTTCCAATTTAAGTTGTTCGTAATTTTAATACCCAGGTATTTAGTTGAATTTACGGCTTTTAGTTAGACTGATTTATCGTGTAACCGAAGTTTAACGAGTTCCTTTGAGCACTCATCTGACTCTAATACTGGATCCCCTATCTCTTACTTAACGACTCCAATTTCTTCTATAACGTCATCAGGTACTTCCTTCCCCTCACATAAGCCTTCATTCTACTCTTTCCACCTATCCGATCTCTCTTAATGTTGCAACGTTTCTTTTTCATTTCACCGAAGGACGTTTTGAGATTTCTGTATGATGAATCATTCCTTTCGACGAGCATTACTTTTTCAATTCTGTCCAGCTCTTCCTGCAGCCATTTCGCTGGAATTTTACAAAGTAACTGTTTATTTGCAGCTGTTTTCCGACTTGTACTTCATGTATCCAGGGGACACCTTCGCTAGGGCCGTAGTGAACACCAGCACTCTACCCGTTCACTACTACTACTTTGACTACAACGGAACCGGCTACACGGAATACGGTAAGCGTTCACCGCCAGGAATGGCTTTTGCACACACATACGTTTTCTAGACTAGCTGTAGGGCAACATTGAATATACTATTAATAACTCCAATTATTTAAAATATCACAATGCTCAACCTCCATTTAATAATACATATTGGTGTAAGCACTCTTAGTTTCACCAAATTTGACATTAATCCAATTTCTGAGTAATATTGTTTTCTATGTTCGTTTATCGGTTAATACTGCTATATCGAAAATTCCTTGTACAGTTTTTGTAATTCGATATATTTCACAGCAGTTATTTTTCCGTTCAGTTCCTTGGAATCATCAGTAGTGGAAGACAGCAGATACTGAATCTACATTAACGACAACCAATAAGTTTAAGACACATAATCAGGCTCTATTTATTGTTAAAAGTTACGTGCGTCTGCCTGACTTGTGTACGTAGCGAAATGAAAGAACAGTGCTTCAAAGGGAAGTGCTTATTCTGTCTTCTCTCACTGATAACAACAGAAAAAGGAACGACATGGCGCAGAAAGACATGTACGAAGGACAGTAAGAACAATCAGTACATCTACTACAGTAAGCCAAATATGCACTGTATTGTTCACTGAAGATTAACAGGCGAGGTCTGGATTTCACGTGACAGAGAGGCTTATCTCTATCACGTGAAATCCAAACTACGCCCACTTTCCACGGTATTTAGGCCGTTCTTCGACGTCCGACTCGTCAGTCGGCAAGACTCAGCACAACCAGGAGCACCTCCGAAGATGACCAACGTAGCCTTGGACGAAATTCCGAGGATAGAAGAGTTCCATGGACCACGGCCATACAACCCGGAAGAATTCTCGGCAGCTGAAAACAGAATATTGTTTCCAAAGTGAAATGTACGACTTGTCTTTTCAGATAACGCATTAAAAATTTTTATCATTTCAAATGCTATCATCTTTACACCCAGTGAGACGGACGATTGGTTCAAATGGCTCTGAGCACTATGGGACTTAACATCTGAGGTCATCAGTCCCCTAGAACCTAGAACTACTTAAACCTAACTCACCTAAGGACATCACACACATCCATGCCCAAGGCAGGATTCGAACCTGCGACCGTAGCAGTCTCGCGGTTCCGCACTGAAGCGCCTAGAACCGCACGGCCACCGCGGCCGGCGAGACGGACGAATTCTCTCAAAATAATTAAAAGCCAAAAACGAAAAGTTGCCAAAAAATAAAAGTCGACTTCTACCTGGGATCCGGACGTGGATCTTTGCCTTTTACGTATAATGCTGCAGGCCGTCTCTCGCTTCAATCATAAGTATATGTCTGAGTGAAGCTACTCATGTATCACCACAATAAAATTAAAAACAATGAATAGTAAAAGGAGTATGAATGAGAACAGTGGCGTATTTAAGCTTACAAAATAACGACAAATTTATTAAATCTTCAGTAACTACAACTAGCTGATAAATCTTACTCCAAAACGACAAACACAAATCAGATAAGAAATGGTGTTTGATAGGCAAAGCACACATTGGGGTGGAAGCTACACAAATTCTCCTCTGAATTAATCTCTTTTACAACGAAATCTGACTTTGTTTACTTACATCCATTGTGAGGCCCAACTCCATTCAAACGGAATCAACTACGATCAGCTATACCACTAACGATGTTTCACCTGAGAATATCAGAGCTGTGAATACCATTTAAACACCCTACGCCGTTGCAGCAGTATTTTACCCTGTTACCTTGATTCAGGCGGCAGCAGAAAACGGTGCGCTGTGAGCAAGGAACGGTGCGCTCCGGGAGCTGTAATTTTCTGACACCGCCACGAAAATTCGCAAACTGCGCGGCCTGGCGTTCTGATTATCAGAACGCGGGTAGCTTCCCTATCAGAGTCGTGAAATCCCGGCAGATTTCAATGCTAGGTGCATCAGTTCGCTGGTCTGACCAAACCGATTTGACTCACAGGAACGACGGTGGAATGTTATCCACCCCTTCTGCGTTATTTGTTCTAAAGTTTCCAAAGCTCTTTTGAATTCTGATTCTAATACTGGACCCCTGTCTTTTCCATATCGACTTTAATTTCTTCTTCTATCACATCATCAGACACGTCCTCAATCCCCGTAGAGGCCTTAAGTGTACTTTTTCCACCTATCTGCTCTCTCCTCTGCGTTTAAGAGTGGATTTCGTACTTTTAATCCCAGCGATGGTTGTTTTGACGTTTCTACACACTGGGTCAGTCGTTCCGACGATAATTTCTTTTTCGATTTCTTCACAGCTGTCCTGTAGCGAGCCGCGCGACCGCTGCAGTCGCAGGTTCGAATCCTGCCTCGGGCATGGATGTGTGTGATGTCCTTAGGTTAGTTAGGTTGAAATAGTTCTAAGTTCTAGGGGACTGATGACCTCAGAAGTTGTCCCATAGTGCTCAGAGCCATTTGAACCATTTGTCCTGTAGCCACTTAGCCTTGGTTTCCTTGGACTTCCTGTTTACTTCATTCGTTATTTGTATTGCTGTATTCCTGTCTTTCCCTGAACATTTTATACTTTCTTCTTTCATCGATCGATTGAGGTGTTTCTTGTGTTACCAAAGGTATCTTCGCAGTAACCTTTTTAGTACCTCTGTTTGTCTTTCCAACCTTTGTGACTGCTCTTTTTAGGGATGTGTATTCCTCTTCAACTGTATTGCCTACTCTGCTATTGCTTAGCGCAGTATCCACATCATTAGCTAACTTCAAACACATCTCATCCTGCCGGCCGGAGTGGCCGAGCGGTTAAAGGCGCTACAGTCTGGAACCGCACGACCACTACGGTCGCAGGTACGAATCCTGCCTCGGGCATGGATGTGTGTGTGATGTCCTTAGGTTAGTTAGGTTTAAGTAGTTCTAAGTTCTAGGGGACTTATGACCACAGCAGTTGAGTCCCATAGTGCTCAGAGCCATTTGAACCCTTTTGAACCATCTCATCCTTCCTCAGCACCACAGTATCCCACCTCCTTCCATACTGATCCTTCTTTACAATTCTCTTAAACTTCAGTCTGCTCTTCATCATTACGATCTTGAAATCTGAGTCTATATCTGATCCTTGGTATGGCTTACCATTCTACAGTATATCTGATTTCGGAATCTCTGTCAGACCATGAGGTAATCCATTTCGAATGCTCCCGTGTCTCCTCCTCCTGTGATTCTTAAACGGAGTGCCACTATTGTCTCAAATTTATTGCAGTACATCAATTACTATTCCTCCTCTCTCATTCTTACTACCTATGCCATACTCCTCCGTAACCGTTTCTTTTATTCCTTCCCCTACACCCACGTTCAGATGTTTGATATTCCACGTCCCGTTTCGTAGAATGTTACCGTTATTCTATCTTTTTCTCATAGTCACCACCCACATTGCACTCCTCTTCCGGAAATCCGAAGGCAGTTGTGCTTTAAGCGCAGTTTAAGATGAATCTTCAGTGTTTAGAGTATGCCCAGCTTATGTAAACAGGTGTGCTATTAGAATGAGATTTTCACTCTGCAGCGGAGTGTGCACTGATATGAAACTTCCTGGCAGATTAAAACTGTGTGCCCGACCGAGACTCGAACTCGGGACCTTTGCCTTTCGCGGGCAAGTGCTCTAACATCTGAGCTACCGAAGCACGACTCACGCCCGGTCCTCACAGCTTTACTTCTGCCAGTATCTCGTCTCCTACCTTCCAAACTTTACAGAAGCTCTCCTGCGAACCTTGCAGAACTAGCACTCCTGAAAGAAAGGATATTGCGGAGACATGGCTTAGCCACAGCCTGGGGGATGTTTCCAGAATGAGATTTTCACTCTGCAGCGGAGTGTGCGCTGATATGAAACTTCCTGGCAGATTAAAACTGTGTGCCCGACCGAGTGCTAGTTCTGCAAGGTTCGCAGGAGAGCTTCTGTAAAGTTTGGAAGGTAGGAGACGAGATACTGGCAGAAGTAAAGCTGTGAGGACCGGGCGTGAGTCGTGCTTCGGTAGCTCGCGAAAGGCAAAGGTCCCGAGTTCGAGTCTCGGTCGGGCACACAGTTTTAATCTGCCAGGAAGTTTCATATCAGCGCACACTCCGCTGCAGAGTGAAAATCTCATTCTGGAAACATCCCCCAGGCTGTGGCTAAACCATGTCTCCGCAATATCCTTTCTTTCAGGAGTGCTAGTTCTGCAAGGTTCGCAGGAGGGCTTCTGTAAAGTTTGGAAGGTAGGAGACGAGATACTGGCAGAAGTAAAGCTGTGAGGACCGGGCGTGAGTCGTGCTTCGGTAGCTCAGATGTTAGAGCACTTGCCCGCGAAAGGCAAAGGTCCCGAGTTCGAGTCTCGGTCGGGCACACAGTTTTAATCTGCCAGGAAGTTTCAGGTGTGCTATTACGTACAGTGTTTTTGTGACGTAACATCTGTCAGCAGTATATACAGTATATGGACATGGCCATTTGCGCAAGGTGCATTATGTTTTTAAATATGTTAGTTATGACACACCTTCTATAACGTACTGTTTTTTATTCGCATTACAACATGCCGTGAGGTCCAACTTGAAATGAACACGTTTCACGACAAAAAGATTTTTTAAGACCTGAAGATGACAACGAAATCTGTCGAATCCGATTGCTTAAAATAAAGAATTATTTATGCGATCTTGACATTACAACGTTTTTAGCACCTGAAACAGATCGCTCCTTCTGTCTTCTCAAAATGAGAAAATGCTATCGACGTACAGTTTTTCGGAAAAGAACATTGCTATGACCAGAGAATAACCAGCACTAAGAGTGGAAAAGGCGTGGATCAACTGTTTACTGCGGTAGCACCCCAATTACGGGGTAGTTTATGAAAGACACTGCAATGAAAATTAGAGAAAAATTTCTCCATTTGGGACAGCTGCACAGTGTCGTTCATCAAGGAAGCCCCAAAATTGAAGAATTTTTTGTAGTAATTAGAGTTGAAATTCTCTGTGATCTGTGACAGAACGGTCACAGGAATGCACCGGAGTCACGAACAATGGCGGTCGAGTTTAGGCTCGTTCTCCGTACCTACATCACGTCACGTCCGACAGCCAATGTGCGTCCAGGAGTGTTCTGAGCGTTCTCCTGAGAATGCCGTACCAAATGTGACCATTAAACGAGATCGTAGGGAGCTGTTTATTGAATTTCGATTCCATTTGTTACGAATTGTCATCACTGATTGTGGTTGTAAGTGATAAATTCTGCATAAGCGGCGAGACATATTTTGCAGCACATACGCATTCTTCAAATGGAAAGCACGCGCATCCGCGTACCGCAACTGTCGCTTGGAATGGCCAACAACGCAATCCGCGTCCGTGCTTCGACATGCGCGATCCGCCATCGTTCGTAGATCAGACTGTAGTGTCGCTCGTGTTTACTGTTGATATGTCCGCCGCTGGTAGCCGCGTGCTCAGCGCGACGGAATGTCACACCTCACGGCCCGGGTTCGATTCCCGGCTGGGTGGGAGATTTTGTCCGTTCAGGGACTATGTGTTGTGTTGTCCTTATCATCATCATTTCATCCCCATCGACACGCAAGTCGCCGAAGTGGCCTCACCTCGAAAGACTTGCACCAGGCGAAAGCTCTACCCGACGGGAGGCCCTAGCCATACGGCTTTTACCTTTTTACTGTTGTTATCAGGTCTGGTAGGGAATGTAAGAGACGTGAAAAGCGACAGATTTTAAGTGATCAAGGTGAAGAGCGCGAAGATGCCGCGTACTCCTACGAGACAGCGTTATCAGCACCTGTCAGTCTCAAAAGAGCCTCATTATGAATTACCATTTTCCCGGCTGTGGATAGTCGATTTGCGCTTATCCAGACTTGTGGAGCATTCGGATGTGCCAGTGGCCCGATGTTGAACTTCCCGGGAACATGAGGGCTGCATATGCTCCGTGAGGTTTCTGGTCAACCAAATCTGACCGCCACAAGGGAGGAACGCAGTATTCAGGATCAAACTCAAGAACACGTAATGGGCCCCCTGTTACACTGTGTATCATCCCACTCCATTGCATGGAGACTAGCAGCAGCCGGACTATCGAATTATCGTGTACGTTGCATTAACACAACACAAACGGCTGTATTAGATGTTATGCCATAAATGGGAAGTACGGACTACTGATGAATTGCGTCGCATTGTGTTCAGCCTACATTAGCCCAGACGATCATCATCGTCGAGTACGGCAGTGATATGAAGAGATGTTGATTCTTCCACTGTTTTGGAGAAGCACAGCGGTGTCACTCCTGGGGACAAGGCGTGGGAAGCCACCGCGTCTGACTTCAAGCCGCGGCTGGTACACTGAGGGGACTGTGATAGAAAAACGGTATGTGACGGATACCCTGCGTCCTCATGTGTTATCTCTCATGCAACAGTATTGTGGTGATACTTTTCAACAGAAGAATGCTCATCCACACATAACACGTGTCTGCAAAAACTGTCTTTGAGATACTGAGGTACTCCTGTGGCCGGCAAATTCCCCAGATCTATCCCCGATAGAACATGTGTAAAACCATCTCGAAAGTAACTCTCAGTGTCGATATATACGATATCAAAGGCCGGATACCTCGGGAAAGGACACAAAGGCTTTATCTTACCTTTCCCAACCGAATAAGTGCATACATCCAGGCCAGAGAGTGTGCAACATCAGACTGCTAAGTGGGCTCATACTGCCAAGTTCTATGTAAATTTGACTCAGTTTTGTAATTACTGAAGTAACATCATATGCTCTCTCACCCCTAGAAGTGTCAGTACATCTCCTCGTCCTCTTTTGGGTGCTTCACTCTTTTGGCAGCCAGTGTACATTGAGCACAACTCGTATAGCTGTTCTGAGACTTCACTGAACATTGTTAGCAAGCATTTTAACCTGCTACATACCTGTCTTTGCTTTAGTGATAATTCTCTAAAATTGTTCTTGAACCGCGATATTTTCTCTCTCTCAAACATCACAATTGTGTATAGAATATACACTGAAGCACCAAAGAAACTGGTATAGGGATGCGTATTCAAATACAGAGATATGTAAAAAGGTAGAATATGGAGCTGCGGTCGGCAACGACTATATGAGACAACAGGTGTCTGGAGCAGTAGTGAGATCGGTTACTGCTGCTACTATGGCAGGCTATCAAGACTTAGGTGAGTTTCAAAGTGCTGTTGTAGTCGGCGCACGAGCAATGGGACACGGCATCTCCGAGTTTGCGATGAAGTGGGGATTCTCCCGTACGACAGTTTCAAAGAGTGTACCGTGAATATCAGGAATCCGGTAAAACATCAAATCTCCGACATCGCCGAGGCTGTAAAAAGATCCTTCAAGAACGGGACCAACGACGACTGAAGAGAATCGTTCAACGTGACAGAGGTGCAACCCTTACGCAAATTTCAACGCTGGGCCGTCAACAAGTGTTAGCGAGCGAACCATTCAACGAAACATCATCTATATGGGCTTTCGGAGCCAAAGACCCACTCGTGTACCCTTGATGGCTGCACGACGCAAAGCTTTACGCCTCACCTCGGCCCGTCAACACCGACATTGGACTGTTGATGACTGGAAACATGCTGCCTGATCGGACGAGTCTCGTTTCAAACTGTATGGAGCGGATGGACGTGTACGGGTATGGAGACAATGGACCCTGCATATCAGCAAGGGACTGCTCAAGCTGGTGGAGGCTCTGTAATGGTTTGGGGCGTCTGCAGTTGGAGTGTTATGAGACCCCTCATACACCTAGATACGACTCTGACAAGTGACACGTACGTAAGCATCCTGTATGATCACCTGCATCCATTGATGTTCCACGTGCATTCCGACAGACTTGGGCAATTCCAGCAGGACAATGCGGCATCCCAGACGTCCAGAATTCCTACGGACTGGGTACAGGAACACTCTTCTGAGCTTAAACACTTCCGCTTTCCACGAAACTCCCCAGACTGAACATTATTGAGCGTGTCTGGGATGCCTTGCAAGGTGCTTTTCAGAAGAGATCTCCATCCTCCCACCCCCCGTACTCTTACGGATTTATGGACAGCCCTGAAGGGTTCGTGGTGTCAGTGTTCCCTGCAGCGCTACTCCAGACATTAGTTGAGTCCTTGCCACATTGTGTTGCGGCATGTCTGCTCGCTGGCGGGGGCCTTACACGCTATTTGCGGGTGTACCAGTTTCTCTGGTTCTTCAGTGTAGGTCACAATATTTTACAGTTGTGACACACATTCCTCACATTTTCCTCCCTAGACCTAAATGTTTGCTGTTGGTGGCTCAGGTGCTTGACTTTTTGACGAATAAATATCTTCCTACCTTCCTCAACTTTTCATTAATTCGTATTACTAAATTTTTTGAATCGTCATATTCGGATATCTTGCCAACATGTGTCCCGTGGCAGTGGCTGGCTGACCGACTGTCGACGGTAATTTTCGAAAAAGATGGCCAGCTGGAGTGGCCGAGCGGTTCTAGGCGCTACAGTCTGAAACCGCGCGACCGCTACGGTCGCAGGTTCGAATCCTGCCTCGGGAATGGATGTGTGTGATGTTCTTAGGTTGGTTAGGTTTAAGTAGTTCTAAGTTCTAGGGGACTGATGACCTCAGAAGTTAAGTCCCATAGTGCTCAGAGCCATTTGAACCATTTTCGAAAAAGATGTTTAGTTCCGAGAGTCTTTACTCCTACAAGCACTTCAAAATAAGTCTGTCTTCCAGGCAACAACTCTCAAATTTAGATTTCCTCATATCCACTATGGCCTTACTGGAGACTTTATATACTACGTATATTACCTAAGTTTTCACTGAACCATTCCACACTTCGGTACTTCATGTGGATGATGACAGAAATGATTACTATTTTTTATACACCTTCCTCGCTTCTCTTCGCCCAGATTATTTCGCATTCTAAGTCTTTATAAATCTCATTAAACAATACTGAGTTTTACCAAAGATAAGCCTCCACCATTGATATCAGGTTACGATAACGGTACGTTATCCATTAGATATTTAATGTTTCTTGATATTTATTTCCAGTTTTAGTCAGCTCTATGTATCAGCTATTGCGAGCAAATTAATACCACAACCTGTTGTTATTCCAGTCATAGAAATTGAAAGGTTTTCTTGATTCAAATTAAAAACATTTATTTCACTATTGGTTTTAATACCATACCATAATATATGCAGCTGTTGGAAACACACCATAGAAAACAAATACGGTGCACTTTTTGTCACAACTTTAATCATTAGTGTTTAACACTTGTTTTCACGCTGGGCTTAATTGAGTTGTTTTGATCATTAGGGTACTAAAGATGTGCAGCTATGTGGTACTGGTGACGAGACGTCTGCTTGACTGTCAGCTACTTTAAGGCATTGCCAACAATATTTGTTGTACAAACATTTTTCAGGTATGGCGCATGCAGGGGAAGGCATCTATCTGTTTCCGGGAAACTCGCCTCAGCCAGATACGGATCCTAATTCGGATGATGGGAGAGTGGCCAATCTCTTGACGACACTATGGACCAATTTCGGCAAATACGGGTACGTCGTGTCATTAATAGTTCTTCATACTGTGGCTGTAAACAGGTTCCAGAATCAATTATTACTTGAAAGGAGTACTAATTAGTCGTAACTGTGATGTTAGCAAACACAAATAGTAATTTTTTTGAAAAAAAAAAGAAAACACAAATGCTCAGTCACTGAAGACTAAATGTCAGATATTATTGTAGCAGTAAGATAATCAGGTAAAATAATAGCTGATATGCTGTCCAAGCTGTGGACACATGATTTCTTTAATAGCTTCTATGTAATTTAAATTTTGAGTTGTCTTTGTTTACCTTATTTATTCGTATGATACACTCTACAGGGAGTGGCTGAAATAAGTACAGGCAGTTTTATTAACTCATATGGCTAACTGACACACTTTGGCGACTTGCGTGTCAACGTCTCAAGTGCAGCTTTCACGTGCTGGTGCCTCTTGTAATGAGTCCATGTAGATTCCAGAGTAGTGTTAGCGTCATTGGCCATGATAAAAGAGCAGGAAGAGTAAACGACTATCCTGTTGGAATCGCACCAAAGGGGGCCGCTGACAGCAACGTCACCATTCAAATGACGGCTGTCCCTGTCCCAAGGAAGCTTTATCCACAGAAAATTATCATCGTTGGTCGATCATAACGAAGTGCAGAAAGACGTGAATAAAATTTCCAATTGGTGTAATGAATGGCATCTCTCTTGTCATGGGGATAAACGGAAGATAAAGCCCAAACAAACAGAAAGAAAAGTAGGCAGCATGCGATTACATCAGTGCTGAATATCTGGAGCACTTCGTATAAATGGTTGGGAATAATACTGAAAATCGATGTGAAATGCGACGAACACGTATCATCAATTAGAAGGGAAGGCGAATGAAAGACGCCGTTTTGTCGGCATGGTTTGGGGAAAGTGCAGTACATCTGTAAAAGAAATCTCATACAAGATGTTAGAGACAGCAATTCTAGAGTACGGCTTCAGCGACTTGAGTATTTATCAAGTAGTCATGATAAAAGAAATCGACAAAACGTAGAGACGCCCTGGTAGGGTCGAAATAGTTCGCCATATAGTATACTAGAGTGTAGCAGAGATGTTTGGAAAACTCAATTGGGAGTATGTGAAGGAAAGACTACTTTACTGTCGCTAAACCCTGTTGGGTAAATTTAGAGAACCGGCATCCTAAAAAGACTGTATGGTAAATCTGCTGCTACCATCTGACATCTCGCCATGAGAAAATGATGTGTGGCCAGAGGGCCTGCAGAAGCATGTAAAAAGTCATTTTTCCTCCATGAGTTTTTATCAGTGAATACTACAGAAACTGGACAAAGTACCCTCTTTCATACAGTGTACATTTTCTTGCGGAGTATATATTTACATGTAGAGTCACTATCAACAGTATCAGACGCCCCACCCCAAGAGATACTTTACGCGATGAGAAGTATCCAGATACCTGTTAGTGGACATTAATATGGATGTGTGCCCATCATTCGCCTTTGTGACGCGTGAAACTCTGATGACGACACTTTCAGGGAGGTGTGTGAATATGTGTGAACGAATGGCAGCCCATTGTTCATCAAGAGCCGAAACAGGAACAGGTACTGATGTTAAACGTTGGGATTGCCACGAAGTAACTTTCTAACACTTCACAGAGGTGTTCCATTGGCTTAAGTTGGGAAGTCTGGGCAAGCAAGCCCATTTGGAGAATGTTTCTGTCCACAAATCATCTCAGATGCTGCTTTAACTATGTATCTTTTATTAATGACGTGCTGTGTGGCAAGTGTGCTAGCTACGAGTGATGAAAAACATCATTTCTGTAATCGTTAATGTGACTAGTAGACCTATGTTGAATGACACCCTTCATGTCACTGAAGATGTGTAGCTATTTAGGCTGTAATGAATTGGTTTTTGATGTGAACCATTAGTTTGTTTGTATTCAAACTCTATACAGAATTATTCCTTTATTTGTAAGCCTTATATATGCAATTGATGATGATTCTATGATTGAGTATTTCTTATGCTTTAATTTGATGCGTTTTTCTTTGATACTCTTCATATTGAGAAATACCTTTGCGTTTACTGTTGTGAATCTTGTACATGTGAGTCTTAGAGATTTAAATGTTTTCCTCTTTCAGTATTCAATTTCTTCTTGTATGCGCCGTTAGTGACAGCCATTCATGTTCGCAATATACCCATGATAAAATCCTTTACTTGTCTGCCAGTTTTATTTGTAACACTGATTGCACTTATATAGTTGAATATTTCTTTCATGTTTACGCTTTGACATATAGTTTCGACTACTTTTCATATATCATATTAAGTTCAATCAGTGGTTTTCTTATTGTTATAAATTTTCTAACCTATTTCTTTCATTTTTTAAATTCTAGCATACATTCCGTATCTCAATTTATTGTACTATACTCTTGTAAATCACATTTCGATCATACTGATCCATTTTGTGGACAAACATCATCGATGGCTTCAAGGTGCTGTTTTATAAACTGTAAATTCATTGTGTTACACCTAGTAAAAGCATTACATTTTCTATAAGCTGTCTTGTTTAGATTTGAATGTGATGGTGTGTACATTCACTTCATGTAACGTTTTTGTTGATTACTTCCAATGTATGAAATATTCTTTTTTCTTTACGCTTTATTTTTGTATGTTTTTGTAGTTTATGTATAATCGTTGTAACAGAGTTCACACTTATTCCCTACATTTACAGCCATAATTGATATATTGGATGAATATTAATAATACCGAGAAACTATAGGCACGGATTTGTGAGTGAAAATGGAGGAAAAAATATCCTATAAAAATGTGTCTGGAAACGCATCGTTGCCAGGGTAGATGACGGTGACGAATGAAAGTTCTTCTGACCGCATGGTGTGTGTTCCTTGTGTGTCGCAGGTGGTGTGATCGACGCAGCGTACTGTGAACAGCAGTATTCATACAGGGAACAAGCCGAGATGGTGTTTATGTATGGCCAAGCAGATGGAAAGAGTCGAGAGGCAGAACCGGGTCTTCCAAATCTGGCTTAAGACCAGTCCATCGCCTCCCTGCAAGTTCGTCTGTCTGAAAGGACCCATGGTCACACAAATGCCCAAGAATTGGAAATGGTGTGTGATGTGGCTAGTGTCTGTGAGGGTACTTGGTTTGGTGTAGCCGTGCTGCCTCTTGACCATTTCCATCTGCTTGACCGCACACAAACACCATCTTGGCTTGTTCCGAAAAAAGTGAAATTGCTTACAATGTCCAAAGTAAATATTCGAAGCAAAACTGTGTGAAGTGAAGAATTGAATTCTACATTTTTCTTAGATTTTCCAGACTCAGAAGTTGGGCTTTGTTCTGACGGTGTCCCATGAGATCGGTGGCTGCAGTCACAATATCTCTTTCACTAGTTATCAGTAAATGCTTGCCGTTTCAGTGCTTCTACATTATATGTGAGGTTTTTAGAATTTTTCTCGTAAAACAAATGTGATTTCTTTGTATACATAACGCTGTGTCCAACTATGTGGCACTCAGACCAGACAGATAGTCATTTCTTTGCTTATCATTGGATAGAACTAAAATTCCGGAATAGAATGACTACTAACACGGGTGGATTATTTTTTTTCATTTCTGAATTGTGGGAGTTAATGAATTTTTTGGCATTTAGCAGGTGCTCAGGTTTGAGCAAAGACATCAGAAGAATTACTTACATTACATACATGAGTGATCAAGTGTGATTATGAAATTCCTGTTCTAAACTGCTTATTTTTTGTGAACATATCCCAGACTCCCTGTATCACAATTCATTGTAGATATGCAGATAAATTAAATTCTGTGTAAAGCAGGGGCCATGCCTATCCATTACGTTAAAAACATTAATTCTTTTGGAATATTCGGTTCAAAGCAAACGTGTTTGATACATAAATCCCTCATACAGAATTTTTAAAATAATGCATTTGAGAGAAGAAAATAGCTTTGGCGTGATTGAAGTCAGGTGTAGTCGTCTGAACGTATTGTCGAATGATTAAAAGGCAATACAGTTATCTATTGATTTTTTTAATAAAAAGGCCATTATTAGGTACCGATTATGAAATGTTGGTCACTCAATTTTATTAGACAATAACTAAAGTAATGGTATTAAAGTAATAGTTTGTTTTATAGAGAAGAATCTGTTACATACAGCCTTCCCCCAGTACCATTATCAATAAAACAGTAACATTTTAGTTGCAAAATGATACAGAATTTGTGAATTTTTTTCATTGTCGTTCTAAAGTTATAAGATTCTTTTCTTGAGTCGAGGGAACAATTAGAATATTAACAATAAATGTATGAGTCATCGGTCGATTGCGATGAAGCTTAGACGCTATGTGAATACATATTAGGCTACGTTTTAGACAAATAACGTAATCTCTGATATGCGATGATTAAAATCTACAAAAATTGTATGACATGTCATTGCTGAAAAAGTGCACCTCGCGGCTAATGATATGATGATGACCTGCTGGGCAAACAGAAACCGGTAATCATTAATAAAAGAAATAGTGATCCAAACGGTGTCTGTACATTCGACATGAGGTGTAGAATGGTGTTATTTCGTACTGAAAAAGCATACAGTGAAACATAAGAGCGAGTGATGTTCGCATACATCTCCCCATTCCAAAGACCACATAAAGCTACGCGCTTCATCTAAAAAAATAATCTTACATACATACACAACCTCGTCCAGATACATGTTACTCATAGATTTTTGATGGATGACAACGAGTTCAGGTCCTCGTCAGATCAGAACGCTGCTGGTTTGTGTCTTAGAAGTATGAATCAATGAAGTAGAACATTCGTCCACTACACTGGCGAAATTTAGTGCATTTCGTATACGCTTGCCCTCGGGACAAAAGGTATGCGATACACACATACCTGGTTCTATATAAACTACATTCCACTGTAATGAACCTTCTGTTCCATAACGTCAGTACTCCGGTAAATGAAGAAAGAGCAGACGGTAGTTTGTTGGATTACATTCCAGTATCTTTGAACGTCTAATACTAAACATAGATAAACGGCCATTGGCCAAACTTGGAAGTATTTAGGAACAACACAACAACAAGCATTTTCCATCACCGACCTGACTGTGTCTCAACTGCCAGCATAGCTTATTTTTTTCGGTGGCTGTCACAGCACGGTGCCATGTGACTTCGTTGTCTGTTCCACTTGTCTCCGCTCGTTGACACAGCGCCCATACCGCCCCCACTCACTGACACAGAGTTAGCTCCTTTGCGCAGGTAACGTTTGCCGTTGCCTGGTGCGTTGCGATTTTGTATAGTTCTATCATGATAACCACGTATCGGTTTTGGTGTCAATGACTTCTCTGGTTATGAATGTTGTAATCATTAGTCACGTCACTGTGGAAAGTAGAGCATCGTTCCAGTTCCCATACATATAAATACTGAGTGCTTACGTCAGTGTTCATGGAGGTCACCATTAATAAAGGAATTACTTGAGATTGATATGCACATTGTGTGACTGGGCTTTCATTTTGTTTTCAGGGATCCTGCACCGTCTGGAAATCCAGTGGTATGGGACACGTTCACTGCTAATGCTTCCAACTATCTGGATATGAAACTGGAATTTGTGACACGTCAAGATTTGCTCAAGGAGCGGATGGATTTTTGGAGAGAAATACTACCTTCATAAAGAGTTTCATAATGTGATATACTGTCGTGTGCTGCTCAACATAAAGTAAATTTTGCTTCTATTTGATTTTAAAAAAGTATCATCACAACATCAATCCTAATTCTGTTCCATGCACCATCCCGCAGTTCCTCTAATGAAATTTTAAGGCCGCGTTCGTCCCATAAACGATTATTCATTCGTGATTCTGCAGTATAGGATAAGGAGAGCGATATTCAAAAGCAAATACAAAGGACTACCTGATTTTTTTATCCATTTGTGCCACATGTCGCCTTAACGCCCAATAAAGATCGCTCTATAAAGACAACAATATCAACATATTTTGATCGTGATAATTGTTTGTAGTTTCCAAAAATGTGTAGCTACACATAGTTTCGCCAACACTTAGCTGTATTCCAGGACTTTACAAAAGGTTGTAACTCAGTTCGAGAATCACTGACCGACGCTGGGTTAGAGAAGCTGTAAAAACTTCAATTCCATTTGGCAACGCCAATGCAACTATGTTGGTACGTATCTCTACAAAAGTTACTATTGGTTAATCATCAGTCGATCAAGAGGTTCGAGAGGAACAACTACCACAGCGTTCCTGACACTAAAGTCGATACAGATATTTCTGTGGATTTAGTTTCACGCTTCTTCAGTCTATGAAATATTAAGGCTTTTTTGTAATGTACGACGCAAGCAAATTGTGATATAATTTTTATTATATTTCATAATTATTTTATTAATTAACTCATTATTTTTCGTCCATTTGAATAGCCTTCTACCTCCATTAAGAAAACCCTTATTATGGAAATAATAACTCTCACAGAAACGGTGTTGTTGTTTAGTTGAAGTAAGGATTCCAATAAAACGTGAAGTTTCTAAGAACCTGCTAATGAAATCTCTCTGCCTTTATCGTTCATCGGCTAATCGGTACTTCGAGAAAATGTTTCATGTATCCATTTACCTGACTATCTGACGTGAGTAGGGAGCATTGTACAACGTGTGGTCGTGGTTTACTGAAATCTATAGCTGCCGATTTATTTTACTTATTCATTTGTAGATGGTTTACGTATAGGTCTGCTACTTACGAACAAAAGCATACTGTAACATTTTATGATTTGTAGTAACTATTACCACAGGTTTTACAGTGGAGGTGTGATGTCGTCAGTCATACGTCCACACCGTCGAATGTGAGATCGATTCGCCGGATGCGATTCTCTCGATAAACGGAACAGAAGAACGGCTGTGTTAGCCAGAGAGTACACAGCCAGTCGCAGTACTTAGGCTCGCCGCGCGGCTACGAACTGTAGACTGGCACAACTGCGCTCCTGCTACAGTCGTGGCATAGTGGAACCGACTTTCCACCTCCTTGGCTACCTCATATTTGCTACCTCACTCTGATGGACTCGGTTATGGTGGAAGGTCGACAGCCATCAAGAAATGTAGGTGTGTGCTGACCTCTACGGTGGCTGGTTGAAGAGCTGTTCTTCCGGTGTGTCAGGAGTGTTTTCGGCTCTCCTGCCTGGCCGTTGTGAGTTCTATGGCTTGGAAAGTGATAACAGGAGTCCGTTGGAGGTGTAGGTACCCGCAGTGAGGCAGACGGCGTTCAGGAAAAGCCTTTATTGTTCCAAGTTAGAGCAAATACAGATGCACGCCATCGTCTGGTGGTGCAGTCTGACGTCGGTCCACAACATCTACGTTCTGCGAATGTGGTCACGCGTCGTTTTCTGGCTCAGGTTGTGTTGCGGCACATGCTCTGCGTGGTAGCCTGCTTGCTTGGCGGTGCTGAAGCACCGAGTACTAAGGCGACTGGCGGTCAAGGCTTCGTAAACCACATTTTGCAAGTCAGCTGTGGGTCGTCAGCCGCGTGCCTTCTGACGGTATCTGGAACATTGTCTTGAATTTCCTTCGCGTCGCGCTACTCAGCTCATACCACAACACTGCCATTCTAAAAAGTTCATACATACTTCACAATGAGCCGTGTAACTTATAACTTCCTTAACGAGAATTTTTGATAGACTAAATGTATACATCAATGTACCCTTACTGGTAAACACTATTCTTGCACGTAAAACGTCATTCTCTCAAAAAGCTATAATGTCTACTGGAGAAAGTGGTTGTCTTAAGATCTGCCTCCAGTGTCCAATGTTTCGTATAATTCAGCGGCCATATAAATAACGTTTAACATCTGGGCACATTTTGTGATTCTTCTTCATTAATTTTTACTGCGATAACTTCATTTGTCATATTTCTTTACAGACATCTTAATTCAACAAAGAACTGTTATATATAGTTCACCTGATAAAAGAAGTCACAATGTAAGAAACAATACAATCACAGGTATCAAACTGCCGTCTGACTGCTGAAATGCTGATAGCAAACCGATTTACTGAAATAAAGTAACATCATTTGGTGTGTGAACTTTCTGTAATCGGAACTTGCAGAAAGCTTGTCAAAATGCTGTTATATTCTCTAAACAGAATAGATTGAGATGAATGGTTCATATATTTTGAATTGTAAGTTTAAATGTAATCAAAGTATAGGTTTTTTTCTTTAAAACTATTTGTAATTTAGAACAGAATTATCTCAAAATACTAGATGTATTGAAATTATTAGTTTTTAATAATATTTCATTAAACGCGATATTTTAATGAATTTCCACACTTTACACAAATAAGTAAAGGAAGCAATAAACGATAAAATTAAAGTTGATAAATTTCTAAATTAATATTTGATTATTTCGAATTTTCTAGATTATATTCAGTGTAAAATAAAGAAAGGACCATAGTTAATCAATACAATTGTTGCCAATTACTGTCTGGTATATATTCTTCATAGTTGTAAAAGAATTGGACGGTATCTTTGACAACATGCCGTGACTGAGAAAAGTGATTACGTTATTTATAAACAGGTAAGAAATCTACTAATGTCACAAAGGCAGGACTGTGTCACATACTTTCTAAGTAAACATTTAACAGGTATTCGAAAACTAAAACAGTGGCAAAAGCTTCGAAAGAAAAAGTGGTACCAATAAAGTCATATGAAAAACTCGGATAATCTCGAGGTGTGCTGCAGACTTGTGTTCCCAATACCTGTATTCACAGCTTCTTCTGCGAACTGCCTCTAATAAACTTCTCTTTAAAATCATCTTCAGACTGCACTGTGGGAAAGTGACATACATTAAGTAACTTGTATTGAAGTAAATTGATATCCAAGGGATTAAATACAAAGGGAATCTTCTTTTAATCATGTTGAGCTTTGCTAAAGTAGGTTGAAAAGATTTTAAAAATTAACTGATTTACTACACTGTCTGGTACCTCGTATCGTAAAGACTCATAATTACAAATAATTTTTTTCGTTGCGTCTCTTTTCCCATCAGCGAAAAATTTGGTATGTTTTTATACCATGTCTTTGCCTGTAGAAAATACAAATGTACTTACAGTTAATACTTTCTTGAAGATGTATCCTATATGGGCCTGTAGTACTGAATATACCGCTATGTGATACTTCTGGATCCTTTAGAATAGTCTTTTCGGCTCCCACAGATTTACGACAACTTTTTAGTACCTGGTATCGTGCTTTTTCACATTATCTGCCGATTCAGTGCTAGTTCTGCTAACAATGTCGACAGATGGGTCAAATTACTACCTGTTCTAGCCCATGTTGGGCACATGATTATACTAAATTATAGTTAATAAATTACTGCACTCCCTAGATTTTCTCTACTGCACAGTTTCTGTTGTGTAACCATTTTTAAGTGTTCGATATATCCTGATAAATGGGCGTTGTAGTCAAAATGTACCTTCATCAACCACTGTTAAAATGGATGACTGGAATTAGAAATAAACAACATGACACCAGATTATTACTCTGTAGATGTGATGTAACATAGCATTTGCGAAAATAATAGTTTTCTCGTATATGGTACGTTAAGAGATAGCGATCTATAAAACAGTTGGTGTCATGTCGTTTATTTTAAATTTCAGAGTTTCGAATCCATTTTAACAATGTATGGCAAACATGAGATTTGTCTCCACCACAAATATATCTCCATACAATGAATTGTGGAAGGTCTTGGTCACAAATTAATTTATTGACATACAGGGTGATTCAAAAAGAATACCACAACTTTAGGAATTTAAAACTCTGCAACGACAAAAGGCAGAGCTAAGCACTATCTGTCGGCGAATTAAGGGAGCTATAAAGTTTCATTTAGTTGTACATTTGTTCGCTTGAGGCGCTGTTGACTAGGCGTCAGCGTCAGTTGATGCTAAGATGGCGACCGCGCAACAGAAAGCTTTTTGTGTTATTGAGTACGCCAGAAGTGAATCGACGACAGTTTTTCAGCATGCATTTCGAACGAAGTATGGTGTTAAACCTCCTGATAGGTGGTGTATTAAACGTTGGTATAAACAGTTTACAGAGAATGGGTGTTTGTGCAAAGGGAAAAGTTCTGGACGGCCGAGAACGAGTGATGAAAATGTAGTACGCATCCAGCAAGCACTTGTTCGCAGCCCAGGAAAATCGACTCGCAGAGCTAGCAGAGAGCTGCAAATTCCACAATCAACTGTATGGAGAGTCCTACGAAAAAGGTTAGTTATGAAACCTTATCGTCTGAAATTGGTTCAAGCACTGTCTGCAGCTGATAAGATTAAAAGAATCGATTTCTGTGATTTTATCCTTGCTCAAATGGAAACAGATGAATCTTTCGTTTCAAAGATTGTGTTTAGTGATGAAGCAACTTTCCACACTAATGGGAAAGTCAACTGTCACAATGTCTGTATATGGGGCACTGAGAATCTGTGGGAAACAACTCAGTATGAACGTGACTCGCCTAAGGTGAACGTTTTCTGTGCCATTTCAGCCAATACAGTTTTTGGTCCCTTTTTCTTCGAAGGTGCTACTGTAACTGGACAACAGTATCTGGAGATGTTAGAGAATTGGCTGTTCCCTCAGCTCGAACAAGAAGCACAACAATTCATATTTCAGCAGGATGGAGCGCCATCACATTGGCACTTATCTGTCCGTAACTACCTGAACGTCAACTACCCGAGGCGATGGATCGGCCGCCAGGCAGCCCGTGACAGAGCACTTCATCACTGGCCTCCAAGAAGCCCTGATCTTACCCCCTGCGATTTTTTCTTATGGGGGTATGTTAAGGATATGATGTTTTGGCCACCTCTCCCAGCCACCATTGATGATTTGAAACGAGAAATAACAGCAGCTATCCAAACTGTTACGCCTGATATGCTACAGAGAGTGTGGAACGAGTTGGAGTATTGGGTTGATATTGCTCGTATGTCTGGAGGGGGCCATATTGAACATCTCTGAACTTGTTTTTGAGTGAAAAAAAACCTTTTTAAATACTCTTTGTAATGATGTCTAACAGAAGGTTATATTATGTTTCTTTCATTAAATACACATTTTTAAAGTTGTGGTATTCTTTTTGAATCACCCTGTACAATGATACAGCATCATCAAACACAGCTATGCTAAGAACAAAGAATTGAAACATAACAGATACTTGAAAAAAAATATATGCAACAGTGGACGACAGTTCCATCAATATTTACAAAAAAACTACATAAACACACCAGACCAAAATGGTCTCATTAAGTACTGAAAAGACAGGATGTTCAGATTGCATCTGAAGAAAACAGTCTGGTGGTAAACGAGGAGGACGCCCTTACTGTTCTTTGTCATCCAACCAGGCAGCTCCAATAAACAAATGCAATCCAGCTGCGGTACTGCGTGGTCCTCAACAATAGAGACTCGTGAAACTGTTGCACCTGGTTCCACACGCCTGTGGCCCATGGGCTACTCCACAGCATTTTCAGAGTTCCACGGTCTGGCCAAGCAACTTTGGGTGGACGCAGGGCATCGTGACTGGAAGCAAATGTGACAGCTTTACAGAATTTCAGTAGATCAGCAGTGCCTGACAATGTCACCTAAACAAACTGCGCCCACTTCAAACTGAGCAGCAGCTGCCCCAGGTCAGGAACACAGGGGCCCTTAGTACAGGTATGAGGGACCACTCAGCACTCACTTCAAGCACTGAGAGCCACCTACTGTCGTTGCTACCTCCTGTGTTCCACTCACCATATAGTTTATGTCTTCGCCTGTAGACGCCCACCACCTAGAAGACTCGTTTGCCAGATGAGGATCTAATGCGCATGTAGTACCTCTCTTTATCTTTACTCCAGCTAGCAGAAAGAACAATCCTCCCCCCCCCCCCCCGCCTCGCCCCCAAAGTCTTCGTTCGATCTTGACTTTCGAACTCTGGTGAAGCATCAACCTCATGCTATCCCAAGCCTCTGATGTCCCAACATAGCGCCCAGGTGGAAACCCTGCAGAGATCCTCATGACCCTTTGTCCCTTGATTGGGCAAATCCAGTGCAGGCTGGGGCAAGACCACTAGCATGCTAGCCTTGGCCCAAATTCTTGTTTATTCAGTTTGCACTGACATTTTGTTTTGTGATTTCTTTGTGTCGTCAAACTCTGATAGTTCTATGTTTATCCCTCAGCATGCATTCAGACTCTCTGTGCATCTGTTGGTTTCATATTCGGTGTTTATCGTTGGCTCCATGCATCGTGATACTCCCCACACTTTCTGAGCCTTTTAATAGAAACTAGCTTCACGCTACATGAGAAATAACAAACCGAAATGCCATTATTAAACATCTCGTCAAAATGCATCATTTTTAATATAGTTTGTTGTCGAATAGCGTTAGAGAATGTTGTGTGGTTGCATATAACACCAGTTGGAGATAACTGTTTGTAGGCCCCATATGAAGAAAAAGATTGTATTAGCAAGTTAGTAATATCGATTATTTTTTATAATATAGGATATGGTGCATTATCTTTGTCTCTGGAAAATGGTGATTCTTCAGATCTATTTTTGTTCATTCTCCCATTCAGTCCTCGGATGAAATGTCATATAGCATGCCATGTGAGTGGAGTAGGGTGACAACTGTGGAAGTGAAAAGACGTGTGCTGATTCCGAGATTACGTGACTAGTTTTCCGTCTGCATCTAGTTTATTCGTCTACTACGTCTAATGTGTCGATTTGTTAGTAATCAGTGAACTCTTTAAGCGTTTGTGTAGTCGATCGCGGTGTTTCTGTTAAGAAACTAACATATTTCGAAACGTAAACATCCGACTAGGTTAGTGACCAGCCATGGCTTGTACATCGACCAGCTCTGTGGGGAGGGAGGGGGGGGGCGTGCGGGGGGGGGGGGGGTCGGCGCTACTGTCACGGTCCCCCCATCGATGCACCAATGCAAGGCACCGATGCGTGAACGGCCGGCAACTCCACGACCACGCCGTCGCATCTGACATCGACTGTGTCAACGCGCCATCAATTACCTATCGTTCCTGACAGTTCATATCTCCAGACTCAGTGGTCCTCATTGAGAATTTACCTGATAGCATCACCCATGGCTACTTGCAGGCCCAGGCCGTGAGCGACATAACATCTAGCTCGATTTTGCGCGCCATTCATGTATCGTAAATGGAAACATCTGTATTTTTCCACAAAAGTTGGATATGTTGACAGCTTATTGTAAGAAGGCGCATACTAATTAACGTGATGTTTGCGAGACTCAGGCGATGCAAAAGTTCAAACGCACAAGTTGTTTTCTTTCTGTTTTTTTTCACTGCGTTTCCTTTCATATCCAAAAGCTGAGTAATTAATCAAGTGTATAAATATGGCCGCGCCCTTGGACATCTACGCGAAGTACCATTGCAGTCTAAGATGCAGGGTTTTCAAAGTAATGCACTATTTATCATTGAAGATTTCGATAGAGTGTCATCCAAATTACAGTTTACATTCTACGCCAGTATTTTTAGAATTTGTGTAAGTGGATGATGTAATTTAATATAAACGTAAAACTACTGGCCATAATGAAAAACTGCCCAAATCCAGTCGATGATATGAGTAACGCCAGCGATTTCTCTACGCTTAAAGCCATAACACCTGTAAGCCAACCTGTCCGAGGAGCGCTTCCTGCAATGCAGACACTATACAGGACAGTACAAAAGGTCGACATCTCTCAAATCGTTTCAAACTGTCCCCTGGAAATACCAAGCGACCTCGCTCTTCTTCCAATATGGTCCTGATGAGCACTGTCATGAAAAGATCAATAATATTTTCGATCCCACAAATTATATAACCCTTCAGAAGGCCCCGACTACGAATATTTTAAAAATCACCAGTTGATTGGCGAAAGCGTCATCTTTTCCTGTAACGATAAGAAGCTACTCTGCAAAACGGAAGTGTACCCGCCTAGTCTCTATGGATTTCTCGAGGTGCACAAACCACAAGTTCCTTTGAGGCCTATTGTTAGTGCTACATGGTCTCCTACTCACGAGTTTGCTAGACACCTTGCTTCGCTTCTGAAATCTTATGTTGGTAGAACAGATAGTCACCTTAAAAATTCACATAATTTCATTGATAAATTAAAAGAAATGCGCATGTGTCCAGGTGATATCCTTGTTAGTTTTCATGTTGTGTCGTTATTTACCACGACTCCGGGGAGGGAAGCTATTTCATCCATAGCGAATATTTCTCCAGCGGATATTGTGGCATTATTCAGACACTGCCTCACTACAACGTATTTTCAATACAATAATGATTTTTATGGAAAGATTGACGGGGTGGCTGTGAGCAGTTGTCTTAATTCGGCTGTGGCCAATTTGTTTAAGGACATCTTTGAAGAATGGGCGTTGTAGACTGCCATTAAAGGATTAGTCAGGTGGTACCGATATGTCGATGATACTTTCGTAGTATAGACACACGGTGCAGAGGAGTTGGAAGCCTTCCTGATATATCGCAACAGTATCAACCCGAAAATCCATTTTACTATGGAGACGGTGATTAAAAGTCAACTGATTTCTTTGGACGTGTTTGTTATCGTGCGAGAGGATGGGGTCTTTGGCCATAGGGTATATGTTTAAGAGCAGTAAAAATATACGATATCCTTACCCTACACCGGGTGTATATAAAATTTCTTGTAATTGTGGATTTCCTTGCATTGGTAACACGAAAAGAAGTGTTAAGATCAGTCTGGTTAAACACAAGATACTGACTGGGTGAAATGGATAAATCAGTAGTAGCGGAACATGTTTACCAAGAGGGTGATCATGAAATAAAAGTCAGTGAGGTGAGCATCATATCGAAAACATTGTGTTATCATGCCCGCTTGTATAGAGAAGCTATTGAGATTTATAAACATCGTAACAATTTTAACAGAAAAGAGAAAAGTGTTAAATTAGATGAAATTTGAATGTCAATGTACCACCGTAAAAATACGATCAATTACTTTCGTAGCGAAAGTTCTGGTTGGGAATTACGAATTATTTAGGAATAAAGGAGACGACTCACTGAAAGGCAGAAGAGCTGCGTCTTCGATAGCTACACAAACAAAAAGTATAGAGCCTGGACAGGTTTCAGAATGCTCTTCCTCTTTCAGGCTTGTAGGAAAAGCATGTAATTCCAAATTTGTAGGGAAAAGACCCCACCTCATTCCAGTACACTCACCGTGGGCCAGGAAAAAGCTGTCAGTCGACTGAGCACAATGTAGGGAGACAGGCGTGTGGATGTGATTTTGTATGTGTGTGCGCGTTTCCTACAAGCATGAAAAAGAAAGTGCATTGTGAAAGCTAGCCAAGCTCTGTACCTTTTGTTTGTGTACCTACCGACGACTCAGCGCTTCTGTCTTCCGGTGGACTGATTACTTTCAATCGAGAATGTTGGCCTTGTCACAGACAATATCGTATTCGACATCATCTGACGGGCTGTGCTGCCTTCTACAATGCCCTCATATTCGTCACTCACTCGGGCTCTGATGGCTTTGCTTTTGAAGATGTCTCCCGTTGTCGGAGAGGAGACGTTATAAGAAAGTTTTCTACATCGAACACGGCCTATTAGCCCGAAGTTTCAAGTAGAGGCAGTACCAGCCGTTCAAGTTCTCGTTGTATGTGTTGCGATGCGCTAGCTGCTGTACATCTTGGACTATGCCGACCCGTCACTAGCGATGTACTACTTGGACTGAGACGACCTCGCCACTTGGTGCCGCTGCTGTGAAGTTCGGGCCCTGGCCTCGAACCCTGGACAGCCGACTGCCCCGGCGACGTTTCCTGCCTCCTGCTCCCGCTGCTGACCGTTATTTGAAAGCTGATCTTCCCGGCCAGGAGATGTCTCTGCTGCGCACTCGGAACGGTACCCACCCACCCCAACTTCTGCTCTGACTACTTGCTCTGCTGCCCTATCCTCTGTGAATTCAGAAAGTTGCAAGTAATCACAACTTCCTGCAGGTGCTACAGTCGCTGTATTAAAATCTATCAATTCCTAATCACACGACCTACATGACCCTACTCATAGCACAGAATTTATTAATATTGTGTCCCGAGGGTGGGTTTTGCAAGGGATTCAGCGACACGGGACTGTGCTAAATGGAATTCAGCCGATTGACTAAAGTGAAAGGGAGACTTGATGGTCTGACTAATTCATGAGGGTGATGTATAGTATTGCAGAATAACGAGGAGAATAAGCAACTCAGAAGATACAATTAATTTCCCCGTTTGTTCCCAAATATCGTATGCAAAACCGACGTCCCTAGCTGAGATGTGTCATGCTAGTAACGAAGTCCTTACACGCAGAAAGAGTGACTGTTTATCAGTGTTCTTATCTGATTTCTGAAATCGTCATATGCAGTGTGATCCAGCTGATCCACACGATCTCGTTTTATGCTACCTTCAGTGCCTAACTACATGTGCCACGTTACACTTCTGTGGAACGTACCTGTGTTACGAATAGATTCGAGTACGTAATCCGTCAGTTCGGTGTTTAATACATTATTTGCTTCACTATCACTTCGTTTTAAACATTATTTTCGCTCTTTGCTACGCCTCGTCACTAGCCACGACATATTAATATACACTCCTGGAAATGGAGAAAAGAACACATTGACACTGGTGTGTCAGACCCACCATACTTGCTCCGGACACTGCGAGAGGGCTGTACAAGCAATGATCACACGCACGGCACAGCGGACACACCAGGAACCGCGGTGTTGGCCGTCGAATGGCCCTAGCTGCGCAGCATTTGTGCACCGCCGCCGTCAGTGTCAGCCAGTTTGCCGTGGCATACGGAGCTCCATCGCAGTCTTTAACACTGGTAGCATGCCGCGACAGCGTGGACGTGAACCGTATGTGCAGTTGACGGACTTTGAGCGAGGGCGTATAGTGGGCATGCAGGAGGCCGGGTGGACGTACCGCCGAATTGCTCAACACGTGGGGCGTGAGGTCTCCACAGTACATCGATGTTGTCGCCAGTGGTCGGCGGAAGGTGCACGTGCCCGTCGACCTGGGACCGGACCGCAGTGACGCACAGATTCACGCCAAGACCGTAGGATCCTACGCAGTGCCGTAGGGGACCGCACCGCCACTTCCCAGCAAATTAGGGACACTGTTGCTCCTGGGGTATCGGCGAGGACCATTCGCAACCGTCTCCATGAAGCTGGGCTACGGTCCCGCACACCGTTAGGCCGTCTTCCGCTCACGCCCCAACATCGTGCAGCCCGCCTCCAGTGGTGTCGCGACAGGCGTGAATGGAGGGATGAATGGAGACGTGTCGTCTTCAGCGATGAGAGTCGCTTCTGCCTTGGTGTCAATGATGGTCGTATGCGTGTTTGGCGCCGTGCAGGTGAGCGCCACAATCAGGACTGCATACGACCGGGGCACACAGGGCCAACACCCGGCATCATGGTGTGGGGAGCGATCTCCTACACTGGCCGTACACCACTGGTGATCGTCGAGGGGACACTGAATAGTGCACGGTACATCCAAACCGTCATCGAACCCATCGTTCTACCATTCCTAGACCGGCAAGGGAACTTGCTGTTCCAACAGGACAATGCACGTCCGCATGTATCCCGTGCCACCCAACGTGCTCTAGAAGGTGTAAGTCAACTACCCTGGCCAGCAAGATCTCCGGATCTGTCCCCCATTGAGCATGTTTGGGACTGGATGAAGCGTCGTCTCACGCGGTCTGCACGTCCAGCACGAACGCTGGTCCAACTGAGGCGCCAGGTGGAAATGGCATGGCAAGCCGTTCCACAGGACTACATCCAGCATCTCTACGATCGTCTCCATGGGAGAATAGCAGCCTGCATTGCTGCTAAAGGTGGATATACACTGTACTAGTGCCGACATTGTGCGTGCTCTGTTGCCTGTGTCTATGTGCCTGTGGTTCTGTCAGTGTGATCATGTGATGTATCTGACCCCAGGAATGTGTCAATAAAGTTTCCCCTTCCTGGGACAATGAATTCACGGTGTTCTTATTTCAATTTCCAGGAGTGTAGTTATATGGTGAACGGAAGTGGATACAAGATTTAAATGATTGATGTTTTGCGAACGGACAACACCACCTTTTAGGTGTGTTCAGAATCGTTTACAAGGTGAAATCACTGAATATTAGTACTATCATGTAAGCCAGCAGGGGAATATGGTGGTGGTGGCAAGTTCCCATGGGACAAAACTGCTGAGGCCACCGGTCCCTAGGCTTCCACACTAATTAATCTAACTTAAACTAACTTACGCTAAGGACAACACACATACCCATGCCTGAGGGAGGACTCGAACCTCCGACGGGGGAGCTGCACGAACCGTGACAAGGGGCCACCAGACCGCGCGGCTACCGTGAGCAGGGGAATATCGACCTTGTGACGATTGCCACGTTTGATAGGCTGCATCAGACTGTTTCGGTAGGGGCCACTGGAACACCCTCTATGCTCCTTTGCCGTACCAATTGGCCGGACGAAGCAAAGAGCGAAATTAATGCTGAAAACGAGGTAACAGCGAAGAAAATAATTCATTCAACACCGAACTGACGGAGAATGTACTCTAATCTATTCGAAATTGGAGCATGTTCCCAGCAGTGTTACTTGGCGCATGTGGTTAGATGTTGTGAGCTGCATAAAACGAGACTGGTAGGGGAAGCTGAATCTCCGTGTGTAAATTCTAAAACGAGCAGAGCCCTGGAGCTAGTTAAATTTACTCACAGTGAGTTCAGACGAGCACTTTGGCTGACTCTGTCCGCGACTGCTTCTCTGTCTAACTCTTAGGGTCTGCTGTTCTGCCTCTGTGTGCACAGTTCTCTGTCTACATGTTTTTAGCTCCTCCTCAAAGTGCAGAGTTCGCCAACGTCTGTCTTCTTCTGAGTGCTCTGCTTCGAAAATTTTTTTCGCCTCTCCTTCTGACCACCAGTCCCTGGCATGGCATAATGTCGATCTTCACATTGTGTTACTGGATCTGTGGTGATATGAGGTGCATATATCGTTCAGAGACTGAGAGGAAATGTTAGGAAGTTGCTATCTATAACGTACGGAACTGTGTCCTAACCCTTTCGTCGTATTCTTACGACACAGCCTCACTCCCACCAGAAGCTCTCTGACTGTCTGGTAGCTTCTGCTCTCTCTCTCTCGCTCTCTCAATTGTAGCCCTCTGTTAACATTACTTATTTCTTGTCGTAAAATAACTGAGTTCACTAACTTTCTATTTTTATAGCCTCCAAAAATTCTGTCACGTAACGTCGTCCGTTATCGTGCGAGCTTGCTTCATTAGGTCTGTCTCCTTATTTATATCACAAGACTTCTCTAGTCTACGTCCTCTGATCTCGCCTATCTGGTCCCTCGACCGATCTGTGTCTGCTTATGCAACTATACCCATACTACAACTTTACTTAGTTAACTTTCACATTGCTTTCACTTGGCGTCTTCGCTGTGGACACGACAATGTGCACTGTGCCAAAGTATTGAACACGTGTTGGTATCATTATAAAATCTGTAGCCGTGAATAGCGCTGCAGATGAGTTGTTGATAGGTTTATCTGTACTAAGTTTCCTTTTATTTCATATTTATTGTAACTGATTCTGACGTTGATACTGCTGTTTACGCCTTGAGCTACGCCGCCTTGTTCTTCTTCCACAACATTCGTTGAACCAACGTCGAAACAAACAGCGTGACGACATTTTGAGTACTTTGGACCATTAGCACGGCAACGATTATTTCTGACGCGGCTGCATAGGTAGGTGCGATGTCAATGGCAACACTGGGCTGAGAAACAATAGTTTAAAAAAAGAACTATTTCTGGCTACTTGAAATTCCCTCATTCTTGAAAAGCCTGCACCGTAACATGGCGGACCTATGTCGTTATTTATCCACTTCTCTTAGCCAACGCTGCTTTTCATCGGGCTAGTAGCTCATGCTGCAAAGACTGAATTGTCAATCGTTTACAGGCGATGCTTCATCCATAAAGACAAACTCTCGTAAAAATTTCGTACTAATTCTCAGTTTTTGTAAACAACATTCTGAAAACTGTAACAGCTTCTGTAAGTCATTACAACGAAACCAATGCTGGAGCGAATTGTGGGAAGGATGAAACGCGATGGCCTATAGTATCCACACAACATACGTTTTGACTGATCACTGTCTCACCTCAAGCAGCCATGAACTGGCACATGATTAATCTGTTACCGTTGCCAAAATATGGGCTGGATATGACTCAAGTTGCATTTTTTTTTCATGACGCATTTATTCTTCATCCATCCAGTCTCGCGCATTTAAAAAAAATTATTGCAAGGCCGGTTAACGAATACTTGACACGATCAGGATACTTTTCACCCCGCTAAGAGGGCGCGCGATGTCACGTATTGCGCGTCCCCTCCCGCCGGAAGTTCGAGTCCACGCTGGAGCATGGCTGTGTGTGTTGCTCTTAGCATAAGTTAGTTTCAGTTAGTTTAAGCGGTGTGTAAGGCTGGGGATGGATGACCTCAGAAGTTTGGTCCCTTAAGAATTCACAAACATTTGAACATTTTGATAGCTGTAAACAACTGCGCCACTGCCTTAACGGAGTGGCGACTGTCACCACAAGGGATATGCATGAACACTTTTTGGCTGTCGTATTCATTGCGAAAGTCTGAATATACTTACTATGAAGTTGTTTCACGGCTACAACAAAAGGGCACAGACCGATAGACTTCAAGTGCACTGGTGATGTCATGACCTGCACCACAACTACATGTTCACTTACATTTATTACAGCAAGGCGCACACCTCTTCTGACAGTGGGACAGTGGTTCTTGGGACAGTGGTTCGTTGTCTACTTGCTACCTAATCCAGCTCAAAAAATGTTACTTCTTTTGTAATAGTTCAACACAGTGTGTCACACTATTATACAGAATTACTTTTGTATTTTTCAGTGTTATTATGTTATCAAGAATGTAATATTCTTCGTTATTTCTTTGTCAATGAAAATGAGTTGCAATATCGTGCTTCTGCTTTCATGTAAACAGTTTCAGACGATTTTGTAAACTAGACACAATGACAATGTCAGAGATGCTGCGTTGTATAGAATCAAAGATGTTACACACTATCTGTGGAGTATGTGAGAGCGGGGTAGAGTCGGAAGTTGCAGTGAAAGGGATTAAATGCAATGCAGCTGCGATGAAAAGCGAGTGTGAATGAGTGTGTATGCCTATGTTCTGGTGCCAGTGTAGCTGGCAAAGCTTAGTGGATCTGAGAGGCATGAAAGTCTGTAGGTCTCAGTACAGTGTTAATTACTGAAGAGGCTTCAAGAACATGGTAAAGGAAAGATTCTGTGTGGCTGAAGAATTTCTAACAATTTCCATAATTGGAATACGAGACAAGTTCAATGTAGCTGTTGCCTTCAAACTAATACATCATGCCCATAGCTAGTACCATTTCAGACAACCGGTATTGTTAATCCTCTTCCAATGGCAATTATTAACGCGGGATCCATATCCTATCATCCTAACTATCGAGTATCACCTTATGAAAAAGATAAATGATCAATATAAGAATGGTAAGTGAGCCAAAAAGAAAAACTACTTTTTCACTTTCTTTGAAATATAAATTCTTCATACTTAATGAAAGCCATTAAGTAAATTTTGTATTCAAACAATATTAATCAACCCTTTGAAACTTCATTAACTATTGACATTATTAAAGCTGTGAAGTGGAAGTTTCTTTTATACTCATTTTCAGATTTATTATTCAATTTAGTCTGTTTAGTAATTTCATACGCTATCAAATGTCAGCATTGTCTTAATATATTGCTGCTTACTGTTGTGTCATTTATACTTCATTATTGCGGTTGTGATAATGAATTTTAACTATATGGAAAAATGTTTAGTTAAACTCTCTGACAGTAAACATTAGTGAGAGGTTATGCTATGTAATTATTAACACATCATGCGAGACAATAATTCAGTCAGTTTTTTTAGCTAATTCTTAAGTGTTGAATATTGTGGTAAGTGACCAAAAAAATTTTGTGGTAGTTGGTATATTACTCCTACATTACTTAAATGACTTCAGTCGTCCATACATGTATCATTAATTGTTACTTCAGTTCAAGTTCAATCTGTCCAGTTAGTTCCAGATACTATTGTCCACTATAGGAGTGGTTACTATTGCTTCAGTCATTAATTACATTTTCTCTAAATTGCAGTGTCTTAATCGGTAACGAAATTAATCTTTGTGTTTACCTATCATTCCAGCCAAACGTTGTTAGGGCAACATACCCACATGCTATAGTAATGAGTGGTTTTACTCTTTTCCACATCATTTCGGTTTATTTCGTTCGAAATTGATGTATTTTCCGGTAATTAGGTGCACTTTATCACTGTAGATTCCACAAATGCAGTAGGGCGTGGGAGTGTTACATGTTGGAGAAATATTCTTTCTACGGCCACAGAAAAAGTTATCACTACATAATTTGGCAGCTATGAGTGTTAAAAATTACTTGCATACATCAGAAAATTCTCCACATTGTTAAATATAAGTTGGCGAAAGTTGCAGATTGATGTATTTGCTCCTATATTTTATTTGTGAATTTGGCTAGCTATAGACCGCATACAACTTAAGACTTATGGTGTTTCTTTTCCTTCCTCTCTTCCCAGTACCTCTTCATTTTCTCTCTGTTCATCCGTTCACACTCTCTTGGGTAGAAGTTTTGGCTCATCTTCTTTGTAGTTTGCGCTTTCTATCAGTAGCCTGAAGTGATTCCTGTCACGTATTATTTCTTCTGTAACACCTATTTTATTGGCTTCTTTCTTAACTGCTTCTGTCCATCCTACAGATTTGTTTGGTTTACTGATGTAATTAAAAATTTTCTTTGTAATCTGTGTTCCTTCCATTCTTTTTAAATGTCCATAAAATTTTCACCGTTTCTTCCTCATTATATATATGATCTTTTCTGTATTTTTGTATAAATTTTCATTTCTCCTTTTAATCCACCTATTTTCATTGTTTTTCTCAGAACGAAGTTTTTTTTCTTAGTATTTTTCTCTCTTTTTTCTATTTCTCTCAATTCGCCTTTCGTTTTCTATGTTAGACACTCTGATCCATATGTTGCTTGTGTTCTAATAACTGAATTATAATGTCTAATCTTCGCTTGTATTGATACTGATTTCTCATTGTAGTAGTTTTGAGTTAATTTATATGCAAATTCTAACTTTTTTATTCTTTCTTTATTTGTTGTGTTATCCAGTCCATTGGCTTGGATCCATTCCCCAAGGTATTAGAATTTATCAACTCTTTTAATTTTTCCATACTTTGCTTTCATAAACTTTTCTGTGTTATGTTTGTTTCTATGTACTTGGTATTTTCATAGGATATTTTTAGCCCAGTCTTTTTAGCAATCTCGTCTAACAGATCAAGCATAACTGTTGTGTCTGTTGGGTTTTCAGTTATCAATGCCATATCATCTGCAAAGGCTAAAGATCTCACTTCAAATTTGTTCTTTCCTTGGCCAATGGTTATACCCATTGTGCCTCTGTTTTTTATTGTGCTTTGTCATGTTTTTCCTATTTCATATAAAACCAAGTTAAAGAGAATTGGGGACAGTTCATCTTCTTGTCGAACCCCTGTTTTGATTTTGAATGGTTCAGAAATTTCGTCTTGAAACTTAATACTTGATTTTGTATCTGTGAGCGCTTGTTCAACAACTCTTCTGGTGTTTTCGTCTATCCCTGATTCATAAAGTACCTGGAATAATGTTTGTCTGTCAACTGAGTCGTAGGCCTTCTTGAAGTCTACGAAAGTAACTACTGTATTTTTGTTTTGTATAGCTCTCACTCTCAAGATTGTTTTTAAAATAATAATCTTTTCTGCACATGATCTACCTTTTCTAAATCCTGCATGATTACCTCCTATATAGATCGTGCTTGTTCTTCTGTTCTATTTAAAAGAGATTTAGACAGTATTTTGTATGTTACTGGTAACAAGGATATACCCCTGTGGTTGTCGGTGTCTGTTTTATCTTATTTTTTACGGAGAGGATGGATCAATGCTTGTTTCCGGCCACTGGGTCTGATTCCTTTTGTCCAAATGTCTTTAATCACTTTGTGAATTTTCTGCCATGCGGATAAGCCCCATAGTTTCCACATTTATGCTGCTATCCCATCCTCTCCTGGCGCTTTGTTATTCTTCAATGCTTTGATAATTTTTTCTATTTCTTATACTGTAGGTGGTTCCGATGGTGGATTTTCATGTTGTACTTTTTGAAATTGTAATCTGTCATTAGGCTCTTCACAGTTTAATAGATTTTCAAAGAATTCAGCTAAAATTGGGCAGTTCCCTTTATTGCTTAAAATCATTTTTCCCTTTTTAACTTTAAAATGTAAACTTGGTGACTGTAATCCTGTTAAAACTTCTTTGAAAGTCTTATAGAAGTCTCTAGTGTTGTTCCTTTTGAAGTCTGAATCCATTTATTCTAATGTGTCTTTGTCATATTTTCTTTTCACTGATCTCATTATTTTTGCTGTCTTTTCCTTTCTTCTTTAAACTCTTCCCAGTATTCATGTTTCTTATTACTGTTCAATTTTTTCCATGCCTTTATTCGATTGTCAGTTGCTTCATCACATAGCTCGTTCCACCATCTGTGTCTTGGTATTCTTCGTGGTTGTCCCATTTCTTTAACTGACTCTAGCATTGTTTCTTTTATTTTTTCCTAAACATCCATTTTTCTTGTGTTTAATATATCACAGAATATGTCCTGATTTTGCGTGAGGAATTTAGTATTTATTCTTGGAAATCGTTTTGGTTTTGGTTTAGGTTTGTTTGGTTGGAACATGGTTTTTATTTCAGTCAGATAATGGTCTGAGTCTATGTTTAGGCCCTTCCTCACTTTTCCATCAAGATTTCCTTGTAATTACGAGTCGTTATTGCCAGATGATCTAATTGATATTCACCTTGATTTGGATTAGGTGATACCCACGTTTTTTTTCTTTCTTGCAGGTTTCAAGAAAAATATCGACATTAGTTTTAAGTTAAATTGCTTACAGAAATCTGTGAGTCTTTCCCCATTTCTGTTGGTTCTTTCATGTGCTGGATAATCTCCAACTACTTATTTAAATTTTATTTCTTTGCCAACTTGTGTAGTAAAGTCAGCGACTAAAATTTTGATATGTTCTTTTGGTAATTTGGATGTTTTGTGTTGTACCATTTCCAAAAAATCTTCCACTTTGTCAACATTTGTTCTGTTATTTTGGTTAATAGGTGAATGTGCATTTATAGTGGTG
The DNA here is from genome assembly GCF_023898315.1 of Schistocerca nitens. Taxonomy (NCBI): domain Eukaryota; kingdom Metazoa; phylum Arthropoda; class Insecta; order Orthoptera; family Acrididae; genus Schistocerca; species Schistocerca nitens. Next base: position 502,001,307 of record NC_064621.1, read on the forward strand.
TAACGTTTATTGCCTGACTTGACAGTCAGAAATGAAATTGGTTCTGATGGGGAGCTAAAATCAGTTATTGCTTCCGTAAGTTGTTGTTTGGCTATAAATGCTGTCCCCAATATAGTCGTATTATGGGAGTTTTTCCTTTGTAGATCCTGTATCAACCTGACTAAAATGTATTTTCATCCAAATACCTTGTTTCTTGAAGTGCTAATATACGTATGTTGCTTTGATTGAGAGTGTCCCTTAGGCTTTTTAGTTTTCCAACTTTCATAAGTGTGTTGATGTTCCGAGCCCCAGTAGGTGTTTCTTCTTGGGTCTTATCTTTGAAGAAGTTCTAGGAAGCTCCGACTGTTCCTTACATGGTGTTCTGGGCTCTTCAGAATCCAAAGGCCTAGTTGCACTGCCATGGATAGTGATGGAAGATTGGTTACTTCCTGGAGTAGTTTTGCTTTTGAAATTTACCATCATATATTAGGTTAAAGTCTAATGTGGGGAAAGGTGGTTGAACCTTTCTATAATAAAAATTCAAGCACTTAGCTTAGAATATAAGTGAGGCCTCCACTAACATGTGGAACAGGCGCCATTTGTAGCCGCCCACTGTGGGAACAGACGCTACAGGCTTGTGCTTTTATACAAAAGCCTGCCTCTTCCGCCAATTCCGCCATTCTGATGATCTTCACCGTCGCTTTCACTCCTATATATATTTATGGAGCTTCATTATAGCTGCCTATACCTGTTTAGAAATATTTACATCGAATTCAGATGGTGAAAATATTATGTACGTATAGTTCCATAATCAGCAACCAGTTGTTCTCAGACTGACAACTGGATCAAAAATTCAAGACCCCAGTTCATTGAGTATAGTAATATACTTATCACGTAGTGCAGGATTACAAATTACACATCACTGCTGACACCAGCCACATCTTAAGAATTTGTCATAGAAGCTCTGTTAAGGCGGATTTAATGAAATTGTGACTGATGTAGTGAAGATAAATTCTTTTACAGACGAAACAGAAGCAACATTCACTTTACGTTGAGCAGTACATGAGAATATATATCACAGTATATCACTCAATATGAAGAGAGTATTTCTCTCCAGAATTCCATCCGTTCCTTGAGCAAGTCTTGATGTGTCACAAATTCGAGTTTCATATCAAGATAGTTGGAAGCATTAGCCATCAGCTTTTCCCACACCACGGGATTTCCAGATGGTGCCGGATCCCTGGAAAAGAAATTGTCAATTTTCCGGTGCATTGTGCCTACCTTTGTCAAGCAGAAACTATAACAAAGTTCATCTCAATCAAATGTAGCCAAAACTCTTAACTTGTATTTGTGCGGGAAGAGAAACGATTTGTTTGATGTGTGAGAAAATAAAATTAAAAAGAAAATTCATCAATTTTTACAAATTGGGAAAAATGACAGAATCACGCCTATCTCGAGAGAATGGTTCAAAAATGGCTCTGAGCACTATGGGACTCAACTGCTGTGGTCATAAGTCCCCTAGAACTTAGAACTACTTAAACCTAACTAACCTAAGGACAGCACACAACACCCAGCCATCACGAGGCAGAGAAAATCCCTGACCCCGCCGGGAATCGAACCCGGGAACCCGGGCGTGGGAAGCGAGAACGCTACCGCACGACCACGAGATGCGGGCTATCTCGAGAGAATATAAATGATGGACACCAAAGTTAACCTGTGCTTGTTTTGGTACAGCTGCACACCAACTAACAGCGCTGAGATCGACAAACGTAACACGCACAAAGCTGGGACAGACCACATAGCCAAATAGCGGCACGGTGTCATAGTTACCTCGTAAACAGTACGAGGGCGGCTGTAGCTCCGGTAGAGATCGTTGACACAACAATTAGTTTAGGAAACGCATTCCAAGTTATTTACAAACACATCCAGTAGGATTCTTTAACTTCCCCAATTCAAAATCTGACCAACTGATCTACGACGTTATCGTTAATTTGTACTAATTTTCTCGATATGTTATTTTTTCTGAGTACAGATGATTAGCAAGGTGTTATCAATTTTTTTCCATTTACTTTTTCCTTTCCTTGTTGAATTGTATCTAGAGTTGTGGAATCACCCTCAGGCTATCCAGCCCAACCAACGAAGGGATGTTCGGGCCATTAGTGGAATTGCGCTCGCTCATTACCCTGCAACACGAGGTTCTTCCATCATTGAAGGACTAAGTTGCTATATGATGTGGCACGATGCAGCACTTCCACAGCTGGCTACGTGATGGGCATCTAGCTCCTCTCTTTACACCACAGGCCAGAGTATCTGTGCCCCAACTCAGCTGGTAGGAGCAGAATCCTTTCGGCGTCATGTGTTCAGCCTGCACAGTCTCCACGCCAGTCATCGGTCCAATGTGACGTGAAGCTACCACAGTCTCATCATGCAGCGTCATCAACTAGGTGAAGCCGCTGGTCTACGGAACATCAGCTAGCCCTGATGGTTCCAGGCTTCCAACTGGAATGGAACTGCCAAGGCCAGTGGGTGCCACCGCCAAACTCTCCAACCAATCTCTGTTGGTCCTCAGTTCAGCACTGGATGTCTGCAAGTCCTGCCAGCCGCCTCGGGCCAAGTGCAGTGTATGCCAGACCAGCCATAAAGCCTAACTACGCTGCGGAGCTGACCATTTATTGCATCTGCAAGAGCATCGTCATTGTCAGCTGCTGTTACGATGCCACAGCATTCCAGTGCCTCATTAGTCACACACTGGTAGCAGCCGCAGCTGTCGGCACCGAGCCTCAGTCGTCGACTCCTGTATCGAAGCATCGAGTAATAAGGAATGCTGTTACTGAGTAAGTTATACAATAACAGCATTGTTCATTACTTGATGCTTTCATACAAGATTCGACAGCCGAGATCCAGGTGTCGACAAGTGCGGCTATTACCATTGGGTGATTACTGAGGTACTGGAATACTGGGGATTACTATCACCAATACTATCTGAAACCAAACTCAGCAAAGACGCAAGTTTGCATTTTCCACCCGAGGAATACAGAAGCCAAAAGAAAACTCCATGTGAGTCGGAAAGGGCAGGGGCTAGAACACTGTTACACTCCCAAATACTTAGGTGTGAAGTTAAACAGAACTCTGTCGTTTAAGTAGTACTGGCCAGACACTAAGCAAAAGATTAGTGCTAGGAGTAATATCATTCGTAAACTGACAAACACAAATTGGGGTGCTGACCGACAAGTGCTTCGAACAGCCTTTGTACTCAGTTTGTCGGCAGCTGAATTTACCGCGATTCTGCGGTAGAATTTAGCCTACGTCAAATACATTGATGTGGCCATAAGTGTACTCCTGCATCATATCAGGGTGTTTCACTCCAACGTCGACAGAGATATAACATCTCATAGGGATAGCTATCCTCAGTATACGGCGGAAAGTAGCTGCCGAGGTGGAGAAGAAGAAACAGATGACAGATAATCGTCACTCCCCTATACCGACATCAACAACAGCTTAGGCGGCTTCGCTCAAAAGAAAGCTTCCTTTGGACATCAGGGAAAATCAGCCCACAAGAGAGAATACTTCATCTATAAAACGAGGAAACACCAAATTCATCCTGGAGCTGCAGGAAGAACTTGTAGCTAGAAGCAACACATTCTTCATATCCTGGAAGGCTCTTAACAGGCTCAGGATTAGGGTCTCAAATTGAAAGTATCACCTTGCCCGATGGGGTTACTTCGATGGTAAACCACTATGTGACCGTGGGAATTTCCAAACTGATGACTACCTACCGACGTACCCAAACTTCAGCAAAGCTACACCCCCACTGTCTTTACAGCTAGGTAATAATAAGCTCATGTGTGTAGCTGAATATTTGGCCAAACATATGTAACTTTAAATTTTATTACCTTTGACTTATACTTAATTTTTAATGTATGGTGTTCCGCAAACCAAAAATAAATGAATAAATAAATTGTGTAAGTTTTCTTGGTACGCTTCTCGGGCACAGAAACGGAATTCCCATTCCACAGCAGTCCACACATATCACTTTGGAATTGGAAGTGGTCATCTTGGAACACTGCTGGCTCTTGCGGCTGTAACACTAGATACAAGCAGTGCAATGTCATCAGAGTAATTATTTAAATAAAATGAATCTTTAGCACACCACGTTTATAAACCAGACTACGAAATATAAAATATTTCCTCCTACCCGCATACAGAATCCTAACCCCAAACCTTCAGTCGTGAAAATACATTAAGATTTTGAACGAAAAACATGGGGTGCATGTAATACACAGTAGAAAGCAGGTGAAGCAGTCATGCATAAATCAGTAAATACTATAATAGTAAGGAAGTGCAAAAATCTAAGAATCAATTATATATTGCATGTGCTCCACGTTTGTCGATTTATATCTTACAAGCATTTTCATAGCTGTTAAAAATTCACAATTACAAACTTTCAGGGATACCTGTATGGTACTAGGAGTCTATATGAGGTTGAGTGAAATTATTTTATACTTGTTATTCTAATTTAAAATGTGGTACATTAAAAATTCATTTTTGATTAAATAATAATGTTCTGCTATTTAGTCATGAGTATATCTGAAATATTTCTATAGATTTCAAATATTTTGATGAGATTACAGCCGAGATCTGTGGTAAATATCAGGCCTATTTCAGTTTCGCTTCACCTGACTCAACCAATGCATTGCTTCCTCCTACATGTATCTCGCGAAAAGATTGTGTAGGTAAAAATGAGAGAGATTCGAGCGCACTCTGAAGCTTACCTGCAATCACCATTCCCACGAAGCATTTTCGCGAGTGGAACAGTAGAGAGGGGGTATGGCAGTGCACACAAAGTACCCTCTGACACACACTAGACAAAAAAGCGCGTTAATATTGCATTGTTATTCAGTTCTGAGCTATTTTTGAAATTTCAAGTCTGTAGCTCATCGGAAGTTAGTTTAAAATCGGTTGCAAAATTTGTACCGAACAGACAGACTGATAGAAAAGAAACCGAATGACAACGAAGGAAAAAGAAACGTGAATCCTATATGATCCATTAACAAGGTTTTCTTTCCCCTTCCTCTGGGACAGCTTAGAACATTGTTGGTGATTCAACGGTTATGAATCCCTCTCTAAATTCTGATTAATATTCATTGTTCCGTCCGGAACCGCGCTGGTGCTACAGTCGCATGTTCGAATCCTGCCTCGGGCATGGATGTGTGTGATGTCCTTAGGTTAGTTAGGTTTAAGAAGTTCTAAGTTCTAGGGGACTGATGACCTCAGATGTCAAGTCCCATAGTGCTTAGAGGCATTTGACCCATTCATTGTCACGTTCTATAATTTAGTTCGCCCCTTGCCAATGACCCATTGTGCTGTTTACACATGTACGGAGTTTGTTTCTTTGCCTAATTAAAATTTAATTTTATTTATAGTTGTTGAGTGATAATTTAATTGATTAACCTGCACATTAGAGTGTGGAGGCTCATGAGCGATTAGTTTTATGTTTTATAATGTTCAATAACAACACCATTGTACCAGTTTTGCCTGTTTCTTTCTCCACAGAGAGTCTGTATGTAATTTAGGAAGTTCCACCTTAAATATTTCTATTGAAATTTCATCTAGGGACTTTCTTTATATCCCGGTTAAATCCATAGAGGCAATCTGGCATTACGTGGGGAAAATCTTTATTTACGTTATTAACCATTTCTGATTAATCTCTTCAACTATGGGCAACGGCCTTGCCACAGTGGATACACCGGTTCCCGTGAGATCACCGAAGTTAAGCGCTGTTGGGCGTGGCTAGCACTTGGATGGGTGACCATCCAGCCGCCATGCGCTGTTGCCATTTTTCGGGGTGCACTCAGCCTCATGATGCCAATTGAGGAGCTACTCGACCGAATAGTAGCGGCTCCGGTCAAAGAAAACCATCATAACGACCGGGAGAGCGGTGTGCTGACCACACGCCCCTCCTATCCACATCCTCAGCTGGGGATGATACGGCGGTCGGATGGTCCCGATGGGACGGAGTGTGTGTTTTTCAACTATAGAAACACTTAAAGAAATATTTGAATGTTTGTGCGATTTGATAACTTATGCTCCTTCATTGACAGATTATACACATGACTCCTGGTTCCAAACCTTGGTGAAGAATCATATAGATCTTACTCTCGATGACCGTCTTGGAGCTATTCGAGAAGAGTAGCTTACGTACTGGCACTATGTTTCATCCGTTACCATCATCATCAAACACAACGCTACACTATGCACACACACAACACAACAGCTACGTCCCCGAAGAAGCTGTACATTCGATATCCACAGTCCGAATGGCATTGGTTAGAAAGTACTCTTTCACACTAAACTCTGAAAAACGGAAAAGAACAGAATCGAAGCATTTGCGAATTGGTCTACAGGAGGATACTGAAAATTAGGTAGGGTGTTAAGTAATGAGGAGATACACCGCAGAATCGTCGATGAAGGATTATGTGGAAAACACCATCAGGAAGAAGAAACAAGATGACAGGAAACGTATTAAGACGCAAGGAAGTAAATTGTATGGTATCAAAAGATGCTGTAGAGAGTAAAATCTATAGGGCAGGACAGATATAGGAATGCCTCCAAAAAAATAATTAGGGATGTTGTCTGTATGTGCAATTCCGAGAAAAAAGATGTGACACAGAACAGGAAATCATGACGGGCCGTATCAAACCAGGCAGAAGACATGTCCAAAAGAATACTATCGGCCAAATGAGTAATCATTTGTGTTGATCAGTATCAGCTTCTACAATGTGTTATAAGTTACGCCAGCGTATGCATTTAGTAATTTCAGTTCAGCTCTATTGTTAAATCAAGCGTGTACTCCCAGCTTTCTTAACGTACAGTTCTCTACAATACTTGATAGTCTTACTGCCACTATGTTGACCAACTTTTTGTTTTCGGTGACAAAGAATTTTCCTACTTTCCTTTGTAGCAACAGAAGTTTGTTTGTATACAATTTATGATTTGTTCACGCCAAGGTTACAAAAACAACAAATTAATATTCTGTTCAAGCAGTAGTTGACTGCGGAAGCTATTACTAACTAAAAGTAAATAAGCAAAATTTTTGATGCTGTACTCACCTGTATTTTGGGAGATTGGTCCATAGTGTTGTCATCTGATCTGAGACTTTCAAATCGTTGGAATTAGGTTCTGTGCCTGGTTTAAATAAACCGTCTGAAAACAGATACGTAGTTTCACCAGCATGTATCATACCTGTAAAATATTTATACGTTAATCGTTGGTAATGGATTAAAGCAATTGAGATGTTAGTAGATATTCTTTTTTAATTACAAGACAAAGCAGGATGATTTGTCAGAGCATGCTCATAATATCGCCATTAGGAAAACCCAGTAATAATTAGCATTAAATAGGAAACAATTATTAATTTTCTGCAAAATTACATTTTTTTAAGAAGGAATAATGTGACAGCTTCCTATGCACCAGCAATGAATAGTACATTTAGTGTAGCACAGCACCAACAGTAGGTCACTTTGGTTTATCATAGGAGAATTGAAATTCAACTTTCAGAATACCTGCCTCTTATGCAAATAATACCAGGAATAGAAACCTCGTTGAAATTAGAAATAAATAACAGCAAAATCTTATAATTCGAATGGAACACCTACTGGCAAAGTAGGCTGGACACTACCAGTGACTCTACAGTAAGTTCAGAGTGGAAATGCGACATAATACAGATAAAGCTAAAAGCAATAAGGTAATGAAGCAAATTACCTAATGTTACTTTTAGATACCAATATTCACTTATGATATCACGCATTAGACGCTACCCACTTCTCGACTGACTACTTTAAGTCTGTAAGAATTATATCTTTGGGGCCTCTAGCACACAGTTCGAGTTTCTCCCACTAGTCGGTACTAAAGTCGCTAAAAATCCAAGATGGTGCTGACAGGAAATTCATGGCTGATGATGGTAGACTATAAAATACGACATGGTGTTGGAGGGAAATGTAAACATATAAGATTCCAGTGATGGGAAATTTGAAAAATACCACCAGAGCAGTAATGGAAAATTTAAAAATGCAAGATGGCAGTGGTGTCAAATGTAAAACCGAAAGAGATTGTCGAGTGGGAATTTATAAATCGTGTAACTAGATCAATTCTGGTTGTAGCCCCTCCCCCTTTCCACCATCTACTCCTTTCCTTTCTCTAACCAGAAATAGCAAAAAATGCGGTTAGTAAGCATAAGTCAGGTAGTCCTGTCTTATTCATATAAGAATCATATTTCGTATTCCACATTTCAAAGAACATGACTTTGTATGTATGTATGATTTAAGGTATGCGCAATTAAGGACACCAAGTCTGAAATGTGCCTGCTGTATCTTCATGTTACAAGGAAAAGGAAACTGATGTGTGCATTCAAGAAACTGAAACACGGCTATTGTTGCCTCTCTATGCCTCTGTGTTCCATGATTATATTGGCTGACCACAACTCTGCGTAAAAAATTTAACGAGTATTTAAGCCACCTTTCAAATCTCATGTCAAAAGAGCTGTTAGCAGTCGCCAGCCGCTTCCTACAGGGGAGAGCGAAATAAGAGGTGCTCAGCTGAGCAGTACCTTACACACTCAACTCTGTTTAGTTTCCAACTGGGTGAATAACATTGGTGCTATAATTCATTGCATATTTTCAATTCGCCTCTGAAACTGAATACAGTCCCTTGCTATCGATGTTCCCTAGATCCAATGTGCGCTGATCGATATGCAAAATCCCATGTAATAATTACATGAACTGTTTCCAAACCTGCAAATCGCACTTTCAGGATAGTCTTTCAACTGAAGGAATGTTCTTTTGCACAACATCGCATTTTATTTTATTATCATGTGTGTTATTGCCCACCAGTCTTGAATTTGGAAAGAAAACCAATCACTCCTCCAATTTACTTGGACTATTCCAGTCATCAATACAGATGTCTGATGGTGATTCTGTGGGAACTGTCTTGAGTCAAGAACACCAAGAATATTTTCGTTCTGTCTCATACTGATACGTATATCATCACCTGTCAATGATTCCTAAGCAGTTTTCTCTAATGGAGGCTTAACGATGTTGGTATGTTTATAGCCTCTGTAGAAGAAGTTGTTTTGTTTATCAGCATTGTTTACCCTGTATATTTTAACATAATTTTCAAAATCTAATGCAGTGTAACTCCTCTCAGAAAGTCTAATTTTAAGAAATATATATTATGCCATCTCCTCATTCCCCAGTATCTTACTGCATATATTATTAAACCATCTTCTTCAAACGGCTACTTATGAATTATTAACCGTCCACACTTAGCTGTTGGATCACATATTTTGCTGTACACCGTGTCACGGGTTTTTATGTTGGTTTACTAAATAATAATGTTGCCAGTTTACCCCATGCATATGCCATAATTTTCTTTTGTGACTCTTTCTCATTTGTATCACCATCTCCTCCTCTGCTTTCACAGATACTATGTTTTCTTTGACCCCCTCTCCTTCATCTTCGTCTGCTTTGTTTTCCTTTTCAAAAAAGCTATCCCAATCACTCTGGTCGCTGAGAAACAGGCTTAAATGCTCTTTCCAGTACAGACTCATCTTCATGTGCCTTTTTCACAACGCCAGTTTCCTGCAGAGATTTATGTCGTAACTTCAACACCTAGCTTTGAAGAGTATTCGTTTGTCAAGTGGAATAGAGACAATTGTTGACAATCATAATGCTAAATCAGTATCTGGAATGATTATAAGCAGTCATCTCAATCTATACCATTGCTCATGCATAGCAGATTATATCTAACACAAATATAATTGCTGAAAATAATTTGAAAATATTCATTACTTACATAATTAAGTTTGCTTATAACTAAAAAAATTGTATGTATTACCACTCTATGCTCATCTTCAAATTTGAAGGAATGCATTAAAAGTCATATCCAGATTAACACGATCGCTGAATGCTTGATTCAAATTATGTTCCTCCTCTCTGAAAATAGTAATTCCATTAGCATTGTCTCTATTACCTTGTGCCCAAAGAAAAATATGTCTTCGTATTATTTTGTTTATCATAAGCAATATCTTTGAAATTAAATGTTGAATGTGATATCACTTTATCCGGTAATATTATATCTCCCTTATTCAAAAATGTGAAATATCCAATGTCAGTCTAGATTTCAGATTCGTGTCCTAGAAATTTATGTTTATATTTCTGAAGTGATTTAGACTGCGCCTACACTCCAAGAAAAAAAAAAGAAAGATATTATCCTAATAGGACGAAGATCGGTAGATGTGATGATGTATACTTAGACGCAAACAAATGATTACAATTTCTGAAAAAAATGGGTGATTTTTAAAGAGACAGAGCTTCATAAATTGAGCAAGTCAGTAATGCATTGGTCTACCTCTGGCCCTTATGGAAGCTTAGCATTCATTGGTAGAGTTGTTGGATGTTCTCCTGAGGGATATCGTGCCAAATCCTGTCCAATTGGGGTTTAGATCGTCAAAATCCAAAGTGGGTTGGAGGGTCCTGCCCATAATGCTCCGAACTTTCTCAGTTGGGGAGAGATTCAGTGATCTTGCTGGCCAAGGTAGGATTTGGCAAGCAAGACAAGCAGTAGAAAATCTCACCGTGTGCCGGCGGGATTATGTTGCAGAAATCTTTTCTGTAAGGGTACCGTGGATGACAACCAAAGGGGTCTGATATGAAAAGTAATGGCACTCCACACCGTCACTCCTGGTTGTCGGGCTGTATGGTGGGCAACAGGCAGGATGGTATCCCATCGCTGTCTGGGACATCCCCAGTCATGTCTTCACTGGTCACTGGGTCTCAGTTCGAAGTGGGACTCATCACTGAAGACAATTATAGTCCAGTCACTGGGATTCGAAGTCCAATCGTGTATAGTAGAATGTAAATTTTCAAGGAGATATGCGATCATGTCGACGTGTCTTTATAAAGCTATTAGTGTAAAACTAAATTGGTTTGAATTACAGGTATGTAACTTGAATAATACTTGAGTTACTGGAGGGCAAATTGGCCAATTACTATTGATTGCGTCAGGTCAAAAGTACTCCTCAGTTACACGAAAAAACAGTAGCAGCATGCTTATAAATATATTTATTCATGTATGTCTTTGTTTATATCCGATATATAGTATTCATGAAGAAATTGGTCAAATATTTACTGTGTTTTAGAAAGCACAGAGACATTAAACTAAATCGTAACACGGTCCCTGACTTCAGCCGTCGCACGGACGCCAAAATGGAAAATATTGAAATAAACGATATCGGAATTGAAAAACAACTGCTATCACTTAGTAGCGGAAAAGCATCCGGACCAGACGAGATACCCGTAAGATTCTACAGTGATTATGCTAAAGAACTTGCCCCCTTTCTATCAGCAATTTATCGTAGATCTCTGAAAGAACGTAAAGTACCTAGCGACTGGAAGAAAGCGCAGGTCGTTCCCATTTTCAAGAAGGGGCATAAATCAGATGCGAATAATTATAGGCCTATTTCGCTTACGTCAATCTGTTGTAGAATAATGGAACATGTTTTATGTTCTCGTATTATGACGTTCTTAGATAATACAAATCTCCTTCATCATAACCAACATGGATTCCGCAAACAGAGATCATGTGAAACTCAGCTCGCCCTATTTGTCCAAGAAATTCACAGCGCCGTAGACACTGGCGAGCAGATTGATGCCGTATTCCTGGACTTCAGGAAGGCATTTGATACGGTTCCGCACTTACGTTTAGTGAAAAAAATACGAGCTTACGGAATATCGGACCAGGTTTGTGATTGGATTCAGGATTTCCTAGAAGAAAGAACACAACATGTCATTCTTAACGGTTCAAAATCTGCAGATGTAGAGGTAATTTCGGGAGTACCGCAAGGAAGCGTGATAGGACCTTTATTGTTTACAATATACATAAATGACTTAGTTGACAACATCGGTAGCTCCGTGAGGCTATTTGCAGATGACACGGTTGTCTACAAGAAAGTAGCAACATCAGAAGACTCGTACGTACTCCAGGAAGACCTGCAGAGGATTAATGAATGGTGCGACAGCTGGCAGCTTTCCCTAAACGTAGATAAATGTAATATAATGCGCATACATAGGGGCAGAAATCCATTCCAGTACGATTATGCCATAGGTGGTAAATCATTGGAAGCGGTAACGACCGTAAAATACTTAGGAGTTACTATCCGGAGCGATCTGAAGTGGAATGATCACATAAAACAAATAGTGGGAAAAGCAGGCGCCAGGTTGAGATTCATAGGAAGAATTCTAAGAAAATGTGACTCATCGACGAAAGAAGTAGCTTACAAAACGCTTGTTCGTCCGATTCTTGAGTATTGCTCATCAGTATGGGACCCTTACCAGGTTGGATTAATAGAAGAGATAGACATGATCCAGCGAAAAGCAGCGCGATTCGTCATGGGGACATTTAGTCAGCGCGAGAGCGTTACGGAGATGCTGAACAAGCTCCAATGGCGGACACTTCAAGAAAGGCGTTACGCAATACGGAGAGGTTTATTATCGAAATTACGAGAGAGCACATTCCGGGAAGAGATGGGCAACATATTACTACCGCCCACATATATCTCGCGTAATGATCACAACGAAAAGATCCGAGAAATTAGAGCAAATACGGAGACTTACAAGCAGTCGTTCTTCCCACGCACAATTCGTGAATGGAACAGGGAAGGGGGGATCAGATAGTGGTACAATAAGTACCCTCCGCCACACACCGTAAGGTGGCTCGCGGAGTATAGATGTAGATGTAGATGTAGACCTACTTTTGTTTCTGTTATTTTGATATATGTTTATTTGATTTGTTTAATATTTAATAATGTGTGTTAGAGCGTGTTTATGGTACAACCATAGGAATATTTATTTAATTTCAAGTTATTTAAATGTAAATGCAGTATTTCGTATGTGTTTCAATATGTTTGTGAGTGTGTGTTGGCTTGGAGACATGGCGAGAGCGCTCTAGCCAATCACAGAGCTCGTTACTACGGTAGGCGACTACTGAAGTCAATGGAGGCACTGTAGAGAAGTGGGGGAGGAGCACCGGGTCACACAGGACATGGGGAGTACTGGAAAGGAAGGCGCGACGGACAGTCGCAGGAAATACTTGGGGACTATTGAGCAGTTTGCGCGTGGTCGCGGGAGATGGAAATATTTCGAAGTGCCGACTTGTGTACTTGCTAGATTTCTGTGGCTTCCGCAGTGAAGACGTAGTATGCGTTTTGAAGTGAATATCTAGCGAGCTATGTTGTTGTTCATAACTAATTACGTGAAGTAGGAATCTATTGTTTCCCTGTTATTCAACTTATATTTTATTTAATTGCTGGACCATCGACATCAATAAGTGTTTTGCAGTAATAAACGGCATTCTTAAAGTTACGTCTGGTATCGTATGCATCATTTAAAGTCGTTAAAAATAGTACCTGCAGATTTTATTTAATTGCAATCTTTCATTTATAAATCTCTATGTTACATTCAAAATTCGCAATTGCCAAGTGATAGGAACCTTAGACCATTCGATTCATGTGTATGTTCGTGTTGTATACTGTACAATCAGCAGTATTTGGCTTTAATGTGGCAACTATGTATTCCAGTCCCTAGACAACGAAACCAGCCAAAACTTTTAATATTTCAACTCTGAGTCTGAGGGTACGTAATTGAGGGCCACCATCAAATTATTTTTGGAAAGCCCGCAGTGTGGTACAATTTGCCTTGATGGAAGGGCTTACTAACAGTAGAGAACTTGTGCATTGATTCACATTGAACAGTACGGATGTTTAGTGTGCAACTCAAACCATAGCCGTGATGTTGCGATTCATCTGTCATTTGTAGCGGGCCACATTTACATTAAGATGCTTATAGCACAACCTATGGTGAAATGTTCTTTAATTTTTTTATTGTTCCTTGGCTTTTCCCCTTCAATCAATAACACACTGTTCAAATCTGACTTCATTCTGAACAGCGTTTTCAAATTGGAAATTCTGTTATGCATACGCCCTATATACAACCATAACAGCAATCTTTCACCTCCTCCGGAAATACTGAGATATTTCAAAAACTAGACAATTAAGTATAGCGACAGTTCGATTCAGTCACCTAAAATCAGAGGTGCGGCTACCTGTGTTTCAAGTTTCTGCGCTCCAGATGAATTAGCAAGTTTTTTAGCAAGTAATGACAGTCTCTCAACGGATGCCACCGAACATGGTGTAACGTTTAGCCCGTCCGGTAAAAACTCGTTTATGATAGCTGTCTTCAGCCTTATTGCATATGAAATTCCCTTACTCAGTTTATTTACTTGCATTGATGTAATGGAATTACATTCTCTGGCGACATGTAAGTCTCAACTTTAATTTCGATAAGGACTGTATTCGTTGCTTCAGTTTCTATCCTTATTTGTTTACACTTCCGTAGCAAACATTACATCGAGAAACAGTAACTTCAACTTTTGTAATCAGATACGTGAGCTGGAAGTTTTGGACAGTGTTACTATAAAAACGTCACTTATAAATTCGGTGACATTACTTCCACCTTGTTGAAGGAGGCAGAATGGTAACAAAAAAGAATGGTAACAAAAACAATGCGGAGAAATGGAAAATATGTGAAACCTTCAGTTACAATAAAATTCCCAAATGATGTGAGATGATGAGTAATGTGTATGTCGATTTTAAGCTGGATGGTAATATAGGTTCAGTTTTAGGTTTTGAGATAGTCTTTCCTAAAAAAAACCTTATAAATAGTAAAACATCTAGTAAATATTCATAATATTGACGTCCTATGTGCTGACTGTAACATACACTCCTGGAAATGGAAAAAAGAACACATTGACACCGGTGTGTCAGACCCACCATACTTGCTCCGGACACTGCGAGAGGGCTGTACAAGCAATGATCACACGCACGGCACAGCGGACACACCAGGAACCGCGGTGTTGGCCGTCGAACGGCGCTAGCTGCGCAGCATTTGTGCACCGCCGCCGTCAGTGTCAGCCAGTTTGCCGGGGCATACGGAGCTCCATCGCAGTCTTTAACACTGGTAGCATGCCGCGACAGCGTGGACGTGAACCGTATGTGCAGTTGACGGACTTTGAGCGAGGGCGTATAGTGGGCATGCGGGAGGTCGGGTGGACGTACCGCCGATTTGCTCAACACGTGGGGCGTGAGGTCTCCACAGTACATCGATGTTGTCGCCAGTGGTCGGCGGAAGGTGCACGTGCCCGTCGACCTGGGACCGGACCGCAGCGACGCACGGATGCACGCCAAGACCGTAGGATCCTACGCAGTGCCGTAGGGGACCGCACCGCCACTTCCCAGCAAATTAGGGACACTGTTGCTCCTGGGGTATCGGCGAGGACCATTCGCAACCGTCTCCATGAAGCTGGGCTACGGTCCCGCACACCGTTAGGCCGTCTTCCGCTCACGCCCCAACATCGTGCAGCTCGCCTCCAGTGGTGTCGCGACAGGCGTGAATGGAGGGACGAATGGAGACGTGTCGTCTTCAGCGATGAGAGTCGCTTCTGCCTTGGTGCCAATGATGGTCGTATGCGTGTTTGGCGCCGTGCAGGTGAGCGCCACAATCAGGACTGCATACGACCGAGGCACACAGGGCCAACACCCGGCATCATGGTGTGGGGAGCGATCTCCTACACTGGCCGTACACCACTGGTGATCGTCGAGGGGACACTGAATAGTGCACGGTACATCCAAACCGTCATCGAACCCATCGTTCTACCATTCCTAGACCGGCAAGGGAACTTGCTGTTCCAACAGGACAATGCACGTCCGCATGTATCCCGTGCCACCCAACGTGCTCTAGAAGGTGTAAGTCAACTACCCTGGCCAGCAAGATCTCCTGATCTGTCCCCCATTGAGCATGTTTGGGACTGGATGAAGCGTCGTCTCACGCGGTCTGCACGTCCAGCACGAACGCTGGTCCAACTGAGGCGCCAGGTGGAAATGGCATGGCAAGCCGTTCCACAGGACTACATCCAGCATCTCTACGATCGTCTCCATGGGAGAATAGCAGCCTGCATTGCTGCGAAAGGTGGATATACACTGTACTAGTGCCGACATTGTGCATGCTCTGTTGCCTGTGTCTATGTGCCTGTGGTTCTGTCAGTGTGATCATGTGATGTATCTGACCCCAGGAATGTGTCAATAAAGTTTCCCCTTCCTGGGACAATGAATTCACGGTGTTCTTATTTCAATTTCCAGGAGTGTATATGGCGGCTCATTCCACAATGCTGCTCCCACACACATGTTACATCAGTTCCAGCTTGCCGTAACCTGGATATAAGATTGTTGAATAACCAGATTCCCGTATTTACATGCCTACTGCGGTGAGATAGTTTCAGAAATAGGTACATCAATTAGAGATCAAGACGGAAATCTTGTGGATTGCTACGGTGGCAAAATAATTGTTCTGTTGCACTTAAAACACGTAAGGGGCATCGTACTCGTATACAGGCCAAACACTCGGCGAAGTGACAAATCGGAAAAAAGCAATGTCAGCTATGGCCTTTCTACCGTACATTCCCAGATTGACGGACAGAATCGGTCGTATGCACTAACACGGTGTAAAGATTACTTAAAAATCGACAAAGAAGATCAGAAAGTATCTCAAATTGGCAAAGGAGAAAAGGAATCCACTTACAATGTCGGGAATATACAGCGTACCACGCACGTGCAGAAAAGTTTATGTTGGAATGACTGGACGCTCAATCAACACCAGGATCACGGAACATAAGCAACATTGCAGGTTGGGGCAGGTGGAGAAATCGGCCGTGACAGAGCACGCGCTGTGTGAGGCCGACCGCTTAGTAAAATTCATCGACATAGAAGTTCTGGCTGTAGAGAAGAGTTATCGCACCCGCTTGTTCAGAGAAGCTATAGAAGTAGATAAAGACGAGAACAGCTTCAACAAGAAAGAAGAAAGACTCAGGGTAAACGGATCCTGGCTTCTCGCGCTGCAGCTAATGATCGTCATAGACAGCAAGAGAACCGTACCGGAAACGACCGCGAAGAAGCCCTCGGACGTTGGCGCGCCAGGTACATGTAGTCTGCGGCCGCGAGCTCGGCTCCAGTCGACCACCAGCAATGGAGGGTGAAACTTTGACAACGTCAAACACTCATGCTGGCGAAACGTCAGAAAAATCATCAGACTAACGTCGTCCGACGAATCCGAGACAGAACCCAACAGGCAGTTCCGAGCACCTTATATTTTTTGCTACAGGATGATTTGAAAAGTGACTGAAAAGGTCCAGAACTAGTCTTTAGTTAATAAAGAAAAACTTGTGTGCAGCTTGACGTTTTTTTACAGTTTTGTTGAATCATTTCAGGTTGCTGCCTTGTTACCATCCAGCATGCTGGAAGTAAGTTTCGTACTTCTATTTAGTTAATACATTTGAGGTGTCATCTCTCTCTCTTACAAGGGGAGGCCGCCAATTGTGAAATTCAGATTCAATTCATACTGCGCATAATAAAAGTTCATGGCCAGAGGTGTAATGTGGCAAAGCACCAAGATGCACTTCTCAGCCGTTGTCGAGAAAATCGACAGGTAAAAGAAACCGTTGCGATGAAATACTCTCTACGCCTAACAAATTTCTACAGCGACGTGGCGCAGCGGTAAGCGCTCGGGTTCGTAATCCGAAGGTCGCCGGATCGAATCTCGCGCCATGTAACTTTTTTTTTTTAGTATTTGTTTTTTGTAATGCAAATGTGTGTATATAGACACACACACACACACACACACACACACACACACACACACACACACACACACACACACACACACACACATATATATATATATATATATATATATATATATATATATAATTCTCGGCAATCAGTTGCAACAATTATGCATATAATAAGTTGTTGAAAGTCGTTTGTCGTGGAAAAACTGGCGACTTCGAACATCATTATGCTTTCCGCAAACAAAGTTGTATTTCACAAATGTTATTAATTGTCTTCATAATGTTAACCACGTATAGCTAACGGAAGACGTAGAAACGATATTCCGAAACGAATACGTATAGCGTAAGTCAAACGTTCGAATTAGAATAGAAACCCCACGAACACAAATTTGCTGTGGCAGGTATGAAATATAAACTCCGTTACTCGCTCGTTACACTCGAAGGACAGATGTTGAATGGGCCGAAACGAGCCGCCGCATAACAGCGTAGTTCCCTGCTAACTTCGAAAGAAGGTAGATGCGGTCCCTAGCGCAACGTATAACATCGTCGAAAATCAGTGCGGACGTGAGAGCTTTGGTACACCCTGTTAAACAAACGGAAAAATGGAGGCGGTACAATTGGAGAGCGATCCGCCTCCGCCTTCACCAACATGCATAAGCAGTTCATTAATAGTATATATATATTTGAATTACAAAAAGCTAATAATAAAAAAAGTTGCATGGCGCGAGATTCGATCCGGCGACCTTCGGTTTACGAACCCGAGCGCTTACCGCTGCGCCACGACGGTGTAGAAAATTATTAATCGTAGAGAGTATTTCACCGCAACGGTTTCTTTTAACTGTCGATTTTCTCGACAACGGCTGAGAAGTGCATCTTGGTGCTGTGCCACATTACACCTCTGGCCATGGGCTTTTATTATGCGCAGTATAAATCGAATCTGAATTTCGCAATTGGCGGCTTCCCCTTGTTAGTGGGTTCAGCTGTGCCTACGCAAGTGCTGATAACATGCTGTTGTCCTGGATTAAGTTGCGATAGGGAAAGTGGTACTACCATGTTTTAACATTGAGGTTAACTAGATATTATTCGTAAAATTGATTTCTTTGAGTGGTGGTCGCCAGTTTTATGGGGGACCTTCCAGACAATCGTCACAGTTGATGCCCCATTTTCTCCCGCAGCTCAGAGAACGGGTTAGCGCGTATTCAGTTACTACAGTGGGGGTTTTCATTATTCTACTTGTGCCATAGTGTAAGTCGTGGGGCAACACGTCAGGTTTTCCTACTTTGCTGTTGTCTGTTGAAGATGAAAGAAGCACTGAATATTCCCTTCTCTTCCTCGGCTATAGCTCCCTGCTACCTTAAGTGAAGCGTCTACATGTAATTTTTAACGATAAATACGTATGTGTGTGAAGGTTATTGGCTGACATACGTGGATTAAATCTGTGCTATCTTCCTGTATGTGCGGTGAAGAAACAAAATTGGCATACTTGTTTATGTCGTGTAATTCGGCGCTGTTTGAGAAAATCAGTCAGATCGTAATATTAACCAATAAAGAAAACAACATTATTCAGTAACTGGGTTTTTGTCAAGTGTGGTGAGATTGTGTATAGAAGTAGTAGTCCTACGAAATAAAATTGTAGTGGAAACACTATAGTGTTTTAACTAACTTTAATTTATAAATTTGTGATCACGTTTTTCAGAAACTGTCATCTGTAGATGGAAGCAACGCCTAATGGTGCAGTCTTGGCGTATTTCGTGTAGCCAGGGCCGTTGTAGTCGAAGTAATAGAAGTGTACAGGTATACTGCTCGAGTCCACCACTGCTGTAGCGAAGGAATTCGATGGTTGAATGAAATAGAGATCTGAAAACAGCTGCAAATAAACAGTTACCCTGTAAAAATAAATGGTGACATCTGCCAAGTGCGTCAAAACATACAGATTAACGTTGTAGAGGGCTGTCCTTGTCATATCTCCCATCAAACTTCCGTATTTTTTCCCTATGTT
The DNA here is from genome assembly GCF_023898315.1 of Schistocerca nitens. Taxonomy (NCBI): domain Eukaryota; kingdom Metazoa; phylum Arthropoda; class Insecta; order Orthoptera; family Acrididae; genus Schistocerca; species Schistocerca nitens. The sequence goes on from NC_064621.1 coordinate 502,021,015, forward strand.
TCCCCTCATAGCCACAATATTAGAGAAACAGCGGTTTGTCGATTGCAATTATGTGATCTGAAAGATGGTGGTCCTGTGAACCTCATACTCGTCTGGTTTGCTTCACTGTTCTGTCGTAATAAAGCTTCTGGTAGGTAGACGTATCAAAGGAATATTTCTGTAAGCTATTAGTGCTGTTTACCACTTGGTCAAAGGATTCACTTAGACTACACAGACAGAAGGGAATGAATCAGTCTGTGGGCTGAGCGTTGATTTCATTGTTGTAAACTACCTCGTACCTGCCTTTATTCTTGATATGGCCAGAAGTTTGTCTTCCGTCGAAAACTACCGAAAGATCGAGAATTTCAATTGAAATAACACAGACTGAATACCGAGCAACTATTCTCTGACAGAATTAATGCGATGTCGCGTCATTTCAGAAGTCAATGACGACTGTGAGTGAGGGTCATTGGCGGCTGGATGCGGAGTTTTGCTGACTATTACACTTTCGGCGATGATTGGCAAAGTCTTCAGCGAATGTGTGGACCATCACAATTCCAAACTAACAGCAACCGGTGCATAAAATGTGGCAAGCTTTAAATAAGCAGTAATTCTTCACCGGAATCGCTTATCGTAATTTATATTTTTTTCGATTGCGCATGTGAGAGGACATGGAGCAGCAAATACTGATACATCTACATGGATACTCTGCAAATCACATTTAAGTGCCTTAAGAGGGTTCATCTAACCATCTTCACAGTTCTCCATTATTCTAATCTCGTATAGCGCGCAGAAAGAATGAACACCTATATCTTTCCGTACGAGCTCTTATTTCCATTATTTTATCGTGGTGATCGTTTCTCCCTATGTAGATCGGTGTCAACAAACTATTTTCGCATTCGGAGGAGAAAGTTGGTGATTGGAATTTCGTGAGAAGATTCCGTCGCAATGAAAAACGCCTTTCTTTTAATGATTTCCAGCCCAAATCCTGTATCATTTCTGTGACACTCTCTCCCATATTTCGCGATAATACAAAACGTGCTGCCTTTCTTTGAACTTTTTCGATGTACTCCGTCAGTCCTATCTGGTAAGGATCCCATACCGCGCAGCAGTATTCTAAAAGAGGACGGACAAGCGTAGTGTAGGCAGTCTCCTTAGTAAATGGCTCTGAGCACTATGGGACTTAACATCTTAGGTCATCAGTCCCCTAGAACTTAGAACTACTTAAACCAAACTAACCTAAGAACATCACACACATCCATGCCCGAGGCAGGATTCGAACCTGCGACCGTAGCAGTCCCACGGTTCCGGACTGCAGCGCCTAGAACCGCACGGCCACCGCGGCTGGCGGTCTCCTTAGTAGGTCTGCTACATTTTCTAAGTGTCCTGCCAATAAACCACAGCCTTTGGTTAGTCTTCCCGACAACATTTTCTATGTGTTCTTTCCAATTTTAGTTTTTCGTTATTGTAATACCTAGGTATTTAGTTGAATTTACGGCTTTTAGATTAGACTGATTTATCGTGTAACCAAAGTTCACACGATACTACAGTGGTGTCTGAATCTAGTGATCGATATATCTACATTCAAATACAGATTACCTGTTTCTGTCACAGGTTCTCCAGATTAAGAAAATATTATTAATCAGAATAGTTTTATTCCACTTGAAAAGCGTTAAAGAGTACCTTATAGCAGAAAGATCATTCCTACTCAGTACGTTATATGTTAAATGTTTTGACGTCCCTGACGCTTGTCTTCTACTACCAGCACGTGACTAACTACGATAGGAAAGGATTATTGTCTCTAGAATAGCTAGAATTTTTGTTTTGAAAAAAATTGCAAGCAAGAAAACGCCGAAAGTATGAGAAAATTTGGTGCTAGACAGTCAAGTAAACCTACAAGTATCATAACCCTTTGGTAATAAAAGTCGTGTAGACTCCTAAACAAGAATACACGTGTAGGAAATTTCCCATAGCATTGCCTCACATCACATTTTAAAAACTGCGAAATAAAGAAAGTAGAAGTATTCTAGTGTCATGAGACTCCTTCAATACGTCGGAGTTAAAGAGGAATAATATGAAAGGTGTCTCATCAACACCCCCCGCCCACCCCTGTTATACTTCACCACAAACGAACTAATTAATACTCAACGAGAAATCTACAGTATCTTCATTTCAGGAGACCTAAAGCCTCACGACTGAACCACCAATATTTGCGTCATAACTGAGCCACTAACAGAGACTCGATCATGGATACTTTCTTTTAGGCAATACGGGTGTGGCTCCCAATTCAACTTTGGAGTATTATAGGGAACCCAATGTGGAGCCAACTCGATATGATTTAGCTAGTATTCTTTGACACAGCAGAATGCCTTACTTATGCTTACATCAATAACGGCTTGCATGTCGTCTGTGGAGAAGCCGTCGTCCCCAAAGAAGAATTGCTCCAGGTGTTGCGCCGCACGAGTTCGCTGTTCCTCCGTGGGGAGCGGCAGCTGGGAGCCGACCAGCGCCGTGAAGTTCTCCTTCATGTCGGCGATCCCCGCTTCCGTCAGCAGTCCCGCCGCTGCAACACACGCACAGCTCTCCAGCAACAGCCAGACATTCCATGAACGATAGCGCTGCAGGTCCAGATTAAAGCTTCTAGCAGAGGCTAATGAAATTTACACCAAGATTTCAGTCATTTAGTAGAACGTCCTGGTATGCAGTATTTATAAGTCGATGTTCACAGCAGGTTTCTGGTCTGCATACAGCGAGTGGGCACACATATTGAGTAATATCCCAGCTAGAGGCTATACTTATGTATACTTCTCCATAAAGCCAGCTCGTTGTTTAGTGTTGTCACCAAAAGTCTCGAAATGTACTTGAGCGATTTACTTTAGATTTTTACACGATACTCTAATCACATTCCGTCCGAAATAGACTACGTATGTGTCAGTACACCAAGATATAACCATATACAGAGCCAAAGAAACTAGTACACCTACCTAATATCGTATAGGGCCCCCGCGAGCACGCAGAAGAGGCGCATCATGACGTGGCATGGACTCGACTAATGTCTGAGGCAGTGCTGGAGGGAACAGACACCATGAATCCTGCAGTGCTGTCCATAAATCCGTAAGAGTACGAGGAGGTGGAGATTTCTTCTGAACAGCACGTTGCAACGCATCCCAGATATGCTCAATAATCTTCATGTCTGGGGAGTTTGGTGGCCAGTGGAAGTGTTTAAACTCAGAAGAATGTTCCTGGAGCAACTCTGTAGCAATTCTGGACGTGTGGGGTGACGCATTGTCCTGCTGGAATTGCGCAAGTCCGTGGAAATGCACAATGGACATAGATGGATGCAGATGATCAGAGAGGATGCTTACGCACGTGGCACCTGTCAGAGTCGTATCTAGAAGTATCAGGAGTCCAATATCACTCCAATCGCACACGCCCCACACCATTGCAGAGCCTCCACCAGCTTGAACAGTCCCCCGCTGCCGTGCAGGGTCCGTGGATTGATGAGTTTGTCTCCATACCCGTACACTTCCATCCGCTCGCTACAATTTGAAACTAGACACGTCCGTCCGGGCAACATGTTTCCAGTCATCAACAGTCCAATTCCGGTATTGACGGGCCCAGGCGAGGCGTAAAGCTTTGTCCCCTACAGTCATCAAGCATTCACCAGTGGGTCTTCGGCTCCGAAAGCCATATCCATGCATTTGAAAGGTTAGCACGCAGACAAAACGGTTCAAATGGCTCTGAGCTCTATGGGACTTAACATCTGAGATCATCAGTCCCCTAGACTTAGAACTACTTAAACCTAACGAACCTAAGGACATCACCCACATCCATGCCCGAGGCAGGATTCGAACCTGCGACTGCAGCAGTAGCACGGTTCCAGACTGAATCGTCGAGAACCACTCGTCCACAGCATGCTGACACGTGTCGAGGGTCCAGCACTGAAATCTGCAGCAATTTGCGGAAGTGTTGCACTTCTGTCGCGTTGAACGGTTCTCTTTAGTCGTCGTTGGTTTCTTTCTTGCAGGATCTTTTTCCTGCAGCAGCGAAGCCGGAGATTTGAAGTTTCACCGGATTCCTGATGTTCACGTCACACTCGTGAAATGGTCGTACGAGAAAATCCCCACTTCGTCGCTACCTCGGAGATGCTGTGTCCCGTCGCTCGTGCGCCAACTATAACACCACGTTCAAACTCACTTGAATCGTGATAACCTGCCATTATAGCAGCAATGACCGATCTGACAACTGCGCCATTTTTTTTTCTTTATCGTATTTCAATTCCCCATCGGGGCGGGCTGGCAGCAGCATATGCGCTGCTCTTCAGCCGAAAGACATAGAACAAACAATAGAAGACATTTAAAAATAACAAAGGAGAGAATATGGTGAACATAGATATAAAAAAGGGGGAACATCGTGGAAGGCAATAGACAAAAAAAGGGGCGACTGTAAAATGGATATAAAAAACTGTTTAAAAGTAGCACACACAAAAGCCACACACTGCTACAATTAAAAGAACACAAGGCACAGTATGACTGGAGCATAATAACAACTGCGCCAGACACGTGTTGTCTTATATAGGCGTTGCCGATCGCAGCGCCGAGTTCTGCTTGTTTACTTGCCTCTGTATTGAATACGCACGCCTGTACCAGTTCCTTTGGCGCTCAGTGTGTAAAGGGGAAACTTCGTTAACAAATACCTCAAGAAGGTATTGACCGAATTACTTCAGATTTTTACACTATACTGTTCTAAACATTAAGACGGACGTAGGCCATATAGTTTTTAAACAGTAATGTACAAGTTTTCTGTTATAACCGACTGAGACATAGAAAACGCTCTGCTGTAAAAATAACGCGGTTCCGATTTCTTTTTCGCAGTGATTTTTAACCACGATGCAAGAACATGTAAACCATTACACAAACTTTTTCTCCCATGTTGACATTATTTCTCCTTGCACATATTTTCAAACAAAAATTATATACACAACAACGTGCTGTTGTGTTTTCTTCCTTGCCGTCGGTTACACGGAAAATAGGAAAACTGTATTTTTAGCTTATTGGCCTATTACTAAAATACTATTACGGAATCTGAATCGTCCGAGGCATTGTAATTCACCGAGCGAGGTGGCGCAGTGGTTAGCACACTGGACTCGCATTCGGGAGGACGACGGTTCAATCCCGTCTCCGGCCATCCTGATTTAGGTTTTCCGTGATTTCCCTAAATCGCTTCAGGCAAATGCTGGGATGGTTCCTTTGAAAGGGCACGGCCGATTTCCTTCCGAATCCTTCCCTAACCCGAGCTTGCGCTCCGTCTCTAATGACCTCGTTGTCGACGGGACGTTAAACACTAACCACCACCACCATTGTAATTCACCCTTTCGCAGATTACAACTATGTGAAAAACTGTCATTGAGGCTACTATCCTCATAGACCCAGCACCAGGAGAAGTCTATCATACCCGGTATATCAATGACCCCAACCGATTTACCACTGATTTTAAGCGAGCTTAACACTAAATCAAGATTTCGTTTGCAATAACAATCAACAAGGGTAAAGGTCATAGAGTGGAACAAGAGGACAGAGGGAGGGGGGGGAGGTATTGGAAATAAAGAGGGGGAGAAGGAGATGGACAGAGAGAGGAGGTAGTAGATGATGAACAGAGAGAGAGAGAAGGTGGAGGAGAGGATGGACAAACAGACGGCGGCCGGAGTAAGTGGGGAGAGATAAGGGGAGAAGGAGTTTTATGTTGGTACGTTCCTATGGAAACAAACTACTGAGTGTCCCTAGGCTTACACTACTTAATCTAACTAACGTGACAAGGCGCCCCAGACCGCGCGGCTACCCCGCGAGGCGGATTTTTGTGATATATATCCAATACCCATAGATATTTAGCAGTTGTTAAGCACTGTAAGGTTCTTTAGTATTGTATAACGCTGTGCTAAAACTGTCTATGCTTAATTTTTTTAGGTCCATGTATGTTTGGTAATTCAGTGTAGTACTGGTCATTTCAATTGGAACACCAAAAAGCCGGCATACAGCAAATGTAAATCTGGGAACAAGTTTACTTCGAGCTTGGGTATGCATGAGATTACTATTTCACTGCAAATGCAAAAAATAGGTTTAGTTTCGTCATTTACATTCTGCATTAAGGGAAAATTAAGCGGTTACGGTCCCATTTAAATGTTGGTTCTTTGTAAAAAGATCATGTTATGCCTCGTGAAAGAAGGAGGAACATCTATAACAACGTGTCGGAATCATACGACTTTCATGCATCTATTGATTCGTTGGATTCAGGGGTAGTTCAACGGCCTCCCGACTAGCGCCCGGCCGGCCGAAGTGGAGAGTCTGCCTTCGGCAGTGACACAGTGCGGACCGTGTTGCCAGCCGGCCGCGCTGTGGTGCGCGCGCCTGTTTGTTTACGCCGGAGCAGCTTCGCGTGTGCGGTGTTGTGAGTCTAGAACGAGATGGCACACTCGTACAGAAAAACGACTTTGAAGTTCAGTTTTGCGAACGACTATACACGACCAAAGGCACACGAGATTGAACGTTTCTTCAGAGAAGAGGTAAAAATCGATCCACAATCGTGGGAATCAATTTATCGCTCGTTTCAAGCGTCGTCTATGTCAAGCTTGTTGACGAGGCTGCTTGCGACAGACTTCTACAACGATCACCGAACGGGTATCGTTTCTGTCATGCCGACGGGAATGTTGGTGCGGTTACAGTCGATCACGCGGGAATGGGGATCCGCACTATACGAGTCTTCGAACTTCCGTTTGAGGTCCCGTCTGAACTTGTTACCGACGCCTTTCGACCGTACGGTACAGTTCTGTCCCATGTGGCCGAAAAATGGACGAGTTCTACCACGTATCCCGTTTTAAATGGGGTGAGACAAATACGGATAGAACTGCGAAAGCACGTCCCCTCTTATTTGTACATAGGAGGTTGTCGAGCGATTATAATCTATGATGGGCAACCTCGTACTTGCTCGGGGTGCGGGAAAGAAGGTCACGTCCGCTCGGAATGCCTCCAGCGACGTTTAGTGCAAACTCCACGGGATGACGTTCAGGCGCCACAACAGACGACTGTCTTACCGTTGACCTTTGTGGAAGCCCTGAGAGGCGACGTGAGGGAGATTTCCGATGGGCACCAGCAGCTGCCCCCTATAGAGAACATGGACACCAACGGACTGGAACTCCGACCATCGGTTCCACCACAACAGACACAGGACACCACACAAGAGATGCAGCTGACGGCCGCTCCAGGCTCATCCGTGGTGGCTGCCAGTGCTTCCACAGAGAGCGTGATAGGCCAGGCCCAAGACGGAGGATACGCAACCCAGACAGCCGATGCGGAAGCAAGGCAACGGAAACAGCGTTCGCCGAAGAGAAGAAAGAAGCGTCGACTGACTTCTGCTGACGATAGCCATAGTCCCGAGGGGACAGTGGACGACAACGACAGTATCGACCTGAGACCAGTGGATTCAACAGATACCGAGATGACGATGCAGGAACTACACAGCGACGATAACTTGAACTCTCCTTCTGGTGACCGGAAGACGGAAGTGGAGATGACAACTGTCCAAAATCAGAGCGATGACAACGTTACCTCCCATCCTTCGACCTGTTCCGGAAATATGCTGGGGGACTGGGCGCAAGAAATGGACCAACAGGAACAGGATGAAAATACGAACGCGACGATTGAGGATAGTCCTGGCCACAGGCCGGGAGGGGTCGGGAAATGTTGACCAACTTAGTGTGTTGAGGAGCGCCGGGGGTGCAGATGGCCGCTTAATGACACCGTCCTACAACTGATGAACAAAAGCCAGGCGTACCGCATTGCCACGATAAACATTAATGGCATACGGACACCGCTTAAAATTCAAATGCTGAAAGATATGTTACGCGCTGCGGACGTGGACATTGTACTCCTACAAGAAGTGCGTTTCACATCGCCGCCAGAGTTCTACGGTTACGAGGCACATTATTCAGTGCACGATGAAAGTGGATGCGGTGTGGCGATTCTCACCAGGGAAGGAATAGGAGTGGAGAACGTCAGGTCTCTCCCTTCGGCACGCGGCATAGCGATCACTGTCGACGGCGTTCGTTTCATCAATTTATACGCACCATCTGGCTCCACAAAACGAAGAGAAAGGGCGACTTTTTACACCGAAGAGATAGCACCGTTGTTCGCTGGACGCTTTGATAACTATATAGTGGGCGGCGACTTTAATTGTGTCGTCGACAAAAAGGACCAAGTACCTCATTATGTGCCATGCATGGAACTGCGTGCGTTGATTACCGAAATGGCGCTTCTGGACACCTGGGAACTGCAGCATGGTGACAGACCGGGTTATACGTTTGTCACGGGACACTCGGCGAGTAGACTTGATAGGGTGTATGTGACACGAGCACTACGGACGGCGATACTGGTGCCGAAATCTGGCCAGCGGCTTTTACGGATCATATGGCGTACGTTTGTACGATTTCACTAACGCGTCAGAAGATATGGCGGAGTAAAGGTCACTGGAAAATGAATTGTGCACTTCTACGTGACACTGAATGTCACCGGTCGATAGAGGAGGCCTGGGAGACCTGCGTTCGCCGACAACGAGCCTACACCTCGGTTCTCCAGTGGTGGATTAAATGCGCAAAACCAACGTTACGGAGAACGTTGATACGATACGGGCAGGACAAATCGCAGTGGAACCGCACGACGGCTGATTTTTATTTTACAGCCCTGAGGGAGCTGATGACCCAACAACCATCGCCGGAAAGGCACACGGCCATGCGCAGGATAAAAGCCAAGTTATTACAGCTGACGAGACTAAGAATGGAAGGTATAATGGTCCGGGCGAGATTGGCGGACACAGTTGCTGCCGAAACCCCCTCCATGCACCACGTGGTACGTGAACGCCAACGACGACGCAGGACATTGATCAGGGAACTAATCTCTGAAACTGGCCAGCAAGTTGTGCACCAGCGTGATATTGCGCATGTGTTTACCGACTATTTCCGCCAGCTATATGGACCTGTACAAGTGAACCACGAGACACTACATGATATCATCTCGGAAATGCCAGATAGAGGACCACCACTGGATGCAGAGACTTTCATCACAGCGATAACAGAGGACGAGCTGACAGACGCAATTGCCAGGGGGGCACCGAACAAGTCCCCAGGACAGGACGGCTTCCCAATTGAATTTTACCGCGCCTTTGCATACCTCATGGGACGGACCTGGATTCAGATGTACAACGAACTCCTGTTACCGCAGACTGAGATACCTGTCGAATTCACGGAGGGTATCATCATCCCAATACCCAAACCACGCGGTGGCAGAAATCCAGGAGATTATAGACCACTCACTCTCTTGAACTGCGACTATAAGATTTTCGCGCGCATCCTTGGGGCTCGCCTGCGGTCTACACTTTCTGATAGACTCCTCAGAGATCAAACTTGCCTCGGCGGCAAGAGTAACGTACATACGGCGCTCGGTGACTACCGAGATATCATCGCATTAGCAGCGGCATGCCGAGTGCGTGGGGCACTCGTCGCTATTGACTTCGATCATGCGTTCGACAGAGTGGATCATACCTTTTTGCATGCGGTGATGGGCAGATTGGGAATCCCACAGGCCTTCATCCTAGTGATCATGCGACTGTTACACGGCGTACGATCAAAGGTCTCGGTGAATGGGCAGGGCACTGACTACATTGTTATTTCAAGGTCAGTTCGTCAAGGTTGCCCCCTTTCGATATTTTTGTATGCAGTGGCATTGGAACCCTGTCTATATGGTCTCCGAAGACGGTTGGAGGGAGTGCCGTTGCCACAACTGACCTTTCATTGCCGCGCTTATGCTGACGATGTGATGCTGGTGGCACGGACAGGCGAAGAAGTACGTACGGCGTTGGCATGGATACAGCGATATGGGATGGCGGCAGGAAGCGTGCTTAATCTACAAAAATCACGCTGCATGAACGTCGGTCGAGGATTACAACCGGGGGAGGAAGGCCCGCTCACCTTAGTTCCGACCATCAAATGCCTAGGTATTACGTTCCACACGGATGTGCAGCGGACAGCAGCGGATAACTACCGACGCATATTGAAGCTGATGCGGACAATGGTGCTGTTACAGAAATTAAGAGCGTTGGATATGATTCAGAGGGTGACCTATGTTAACGTATACCTAGCACCGAGACTCACTCACGTAGCGCATGTCCTGCCTTTAACGCGCACAATGGCATCACGGATACAAGCAACTTTTGGAACCTACGTGAGTGTGGGACACCTGTTTAAGATCAGATACACAACGCTTACGCTACCACCTGGAGAGGGTGGACTTGGTCTAGTGAACGTGTATGAAAAGGCACGGGCGTTATTCGTAAGTACGATTTTCCGACAGTGGCGCGGTCAATTTCGCAATATCTCGGGTGCGTTTGCCGATGTACTAGCGCCCACTTCAATGCCGCCCCCAGTCAATGTGGGCCATATTTCACCGAAGCTGTCACATTTCAAGTCTTTTTTTTGGAGCTTAGCTATGTCAGAGATTTCTTCCCAACAACACGACTACCGACGACGCGAGACGTATATCAACTCTTACTGCGCCGGTGCCCCAGGAATACCCTGGAAAAGAAGTACCCAGACAAGAACTGGCGACAGATATGGCGCGTTATACGGAACGTTTACCTCCCAACATCGGTACGCTCAACATGGTATGTGGTGATAAATAGGAAGTACGCAACGAATCAACGGCGGCACGCGATTCATTTGGCAGACACTCCACTATGTTTAGGCTGCGCAACAGTGGACACTGATGAACATCGTTTAGTATGTAGTGGGACGGCTCCAGTGTGGCACTTGGCACAACAGATATTGGCGTTCCTGTTACGCTCCGCCCCTCACACAATTTCATCAGACACACTTTTTTTCCCCCAAGAATCTTATTTCCCGGTCCAAAAAACCAATGCGGTGACATGGGTGCGGGGAATGGTGGTGGGCTAGGTATATAACGAATCGGAAAAGGACAAAATTGATTTTTGGCATTTTCTCCTGGATGGACACACGAAGCTGCAACAGCATACGAAATATAGGCAAGACTTCGCTAATTACTTGCGACTTACATTTACCGACCCGCCGGCCAGATGGGGTGTGACGGGTGAGAGATGAGATAGACGAAGAAGCCGAGATAGACATCGATCACACTTACGGACCCTTAGTTCACTTCGAGAAGACGACCCAGTCTTACATCAACGTCTGGAGAACGAGTCGATAGATGGCTCTCTTGCTTTATCGAACGTCGGGTCGTGAGCAGATGTCGCCCCCGACACGAATTTCATTTCATTGCTACAGGAGCATGTTACTTTTGTATTTGTACTATCCGCAATGTCTTCATGTCTTTCATTTGGACATTTTCAGTTTTATTCATTTCGTTGATTAATTAATTTTCTCATTAGCCACTATTTGTCAACATAGGGACTTTGTAGACACTATTTATGCGATAGTACCACAAAATGTATGTCAGCAAAGGCGGTAAGCCTGACATTCGATTTAAAAAAAAAAAAAAAAAAAAAAAAAAAAAAAAAAAAAAGGAGTTGGTAGAGCACTTGCCCGCGAAAGGCAAAGGTCCCGAGTTCGAGTCTCGGTCGGGAAAAATATAAAAAAAAAGTGGCCGTGCGGTTAAAGGCGTTGCAGTCTGGAACCGCGAGACCGCTACGGTCGCAGGTTCGAATCCTGCCTCGGGCATGGATGTTTGTGATGTCCTTAGGTTAGTTAGGTTTAACTAGTTCTAAGTTCTAGGGGACTAATGACCTCAGCAGTTGAGTCCCATAGTGCTCAGAGCCATTTGAACCATATTTTTGACTAGCGCCCGGGATGGCAGACATTTTGTTTGCTAGGCCGTCAGGGTTACACATCGACGTCACGTGCACTGACAGAGGGATTAAGATTACTTGCAGCAGGACAAGTAACCACGCTTAAAAGTCCACTGACATCTGGAGCGCAAGGATTGTCAGCACAGTGCCCATTGTTGCTGACCCCCAAGGTGCGAAAGTAGTAAAGTTAGGCCCTCCGAGTGTGGTACGTCCAACGACAACAGTGGACGCAAGGTTGGCTGGTGACGCGGACTTCCCGACCGTGGTCTATGCAAGCTGTAACGTCAACGTGGCTGCATTCCAGACAAATACCCCCGGACAAAGACTTCCTAATACATATTCCAGTTACATTAATGAGACCACAGCCTACGTTCGACGTCAACGTGCAATAATTACTCAGAGACGTAGCACTAATAGTGAAGGAAATGTAAAGCGTGTAGGGGAATCTGTAAAAGAGTGCACATGTAAATGAGTGGATGAAGTTCTGTAAAAATATGTGTGTGAGGAAGAACAACAAAATGAGACAATAGAAGAAAAGAGCAGATGTCTTTCGAAAATTGATAACACAGAATTTAAGGAACTTCAAGATGGCCTTACAAAACTGTAAAAACTGAAAGGCTCCTGGAACGGACTATTTAAACATGGAACTTTATGAATACCTACCATTAGGATAAGCTACTTGACTTTTTAAACAAGTGCTAGTAGTGAAAAAAAATACTAATGGACTAGAAAAAGCTATGGCAATACCCACTTTTAAAAGGGCGATTGAGGACAGACTATGGAAATTATAAAGGTATAAATCTCTTAAATACGGTATACAAGTAATATGCGAAGATAATAGTAAATAGAATTAGAAAAATCGTAGACGGACTTGAAGAAATATCAAGTTCTCGAAAGGAAAATTCTGCTATCAACATCTTTTCCTTAATAAAATAACAGAAAAAATAGAATACATTTTTAAAACCCACGTAGTCTTTATACACTACAGTAAAGCTTTTGCTAATGTGCACAGAGGAAAAATACGGATTGTCTTGTGACCGGAATGGATCGAGACCGGCGTCAACCGGAAATCGCCGCTACAAGGAACACACACGCACACACACACACACACACACACACACAATAGGGACGACTGACAACGCAGACCACACGGCGAAATACCACTCCCAGACCAGAGAGAAAAACCAAATCGGCTGTTGTCAACGTCCACGCCTTCTGGCAGGCAGTCAAAATTGTGGGATCGAGATACTAGAGAATAGTACGGAAAAAGGTGAAATACCACTACAATTGACCGAAGTTACGCGAAGTATATGCGGAGGAACACAAATAACTGTAAAGCTAGAATCTGGAAACATCGCCCGTAGAAATATTAATAAAGGGATTGGACAATGGTTATGTATTTCACCGATACTTTTTATTCATAATTTGTGTTTAGACGACGTTATGAGGGAACAGAAACAACGGATTATGAAAGTTAATATAGAAGAGAGCTTCAAAGGTAAAGATTTTATCAAAACTGTTATGTTTGCTGATGACCAGATTCTAGGTGCGAACAACGAAGACAACTTGAGAGAGCGGTGTATAAACTATGTAAAATAGCAATGCAACATAAATTAAGCATGTCGATAGATAAAATGAAGTCCCTGGCATACCGTGGCTCACAACCCTTAAGACTTAAATTCATATTAGAAAAAAGACAATTAGACAAGCTAACAACTTCAGTATCTGGGCTGTGACATATAAAGGCGAAGTCGATGTTGAAAAAAAGGTTGGGAGATTCAATATAGTGTGTGACACCGTCAAAAAAACGCTCAGGTGGAAAATACGAAAGGACACCATGCTATAATTGTTCAAAGTTGTAGCAGTTCCACGTGGACTACTTTGAAGATGCAAGTGTGAGAGTAAGAGTATGAACCCTAGAAATAGTAGACTCTAAGCAGCTGAGATTTGATGCCGGCCGCGATGGTCATGCGGTTCTAGGCGCTCCAGTCCGGAGCCGCGCTGCTGCTACGGTCGCAGGTTCGAATCCTGCCTTGGACATGGTTGTGTGTGATGTCCTTAGGTTAATTAGGTTTAAGTAGTTCTAAGTTTATGGGACTGATGACCTCAGCTGTTAAGTCCCATAGTGCTTAGAGCCATTTGAACCATTTTTTTTGTTTTGAGATTTGATTTTTGACAACAGTACAGGGATTGATAAGAAGAGACAAGTAAAATAAAGACATAATTGGAAAGAATGTAGGAATTTACGACTTAAATTAATAGATTAATGAATACAGAAAAGGATGGAAAGAATATATAGAAAGGCTGCACAATGAACTTACACCAAAACGACTTCTACAGTACATCCTTTAAGGAAGAGTGGACATTGGCAGATCCAAGAGAAAATGGGTAGAGCAAGAAGTCGCAAAGGACCAACTGGTCTAATGCTTTAGAGAGAAGAAGAAGAAAAAGAAAGAAAAAAGAAGCTCGATTTGTTTTGTGTTTCACTTTTATCCACCCCCCCCCCCTCCCGGTCCCATTTCCCATTTGCGAAATCATTCCTAGTCATTCTAGAAGTCACAAAGCTCCCATAATTTCGCAATCGGTTTTAGATAGCGTAATGAGGTTGTTGGTAAACTACGCCGCGCCAAAGCGGGTGAATTTTGCTGCAGAGTTAATATTAGATATTTTGCTTTCATTTACCTAGACAGTAATTTTTATTCTTAACGACATACATAATGTTTCTAACGGTATTTGATAACTCGTGAACTGGTGATTACAGTTACATAACAGACGCCAAAATCTTCCACAAAATAAAAGTAGTTACTGGCACCAAATCGCTTCGTTGAGAAGGCAAGCAACTGATGGCTCTCCCTGATGGTTTTCGTGGAAAATAATGTATAGTTCAAATAAATGAAAATCGGCAGCCACAGAACAATGGCTTGCAGGCTATGTTTTGAACAGGTTGCCTACTTTTAGTATTGGCAATAGCCAGTGCCTCTCAACGTTCTATTATCCTTCGTAAGAGGCTTACAGTTATCTCCAAAACACGGGAAGCGTTATTAAAATTTGAAATGCAATAAACTCAAATTAGTGATACGAAATAAAGAACAATAAAAATGTACTCTGGCAGAAATAGTACTGTAACAAAGACATGCTGTAAACAGAAGTTCACGATGAGAGCGGCATGATGATATGGAACCCACAAAGGAAGCGATAATGAAAATGTTGTGGAAAACACTCCGAGCAACTTATTGTTTAGTAAAATTCTGACAACAGTTGTACTGGCCCACAGATGAAAGTATGTGAATAACTACATTAGTAGTGGATCCTCCTCATTAAAAATTTGAGTTTCACCCTCTACATTCAGTTCTTTTCATGCTTTGTTATGAAATTTGTTACTTCATTGAATTTAATATACGAGGATGAGCACTGATCTAATGGGTGTAATTCGTCCTTAAGCGTGTAGTTATGGTGTTGATTTATCCATCAAAGTGACTAAATCAGTTGCTCCTACTGCTAGAACCCTCAATGCCCTCCCGAATACTGATGATTACGGAGACAACAATTTCGAAGTGCATGTTCTGTTTCACTTGCAGTGCGAGTTCAGTCATCGAGATAGCATGAGCAAGTACCATGCTGTCCCCCAGTGAGCGACAGGGACCACGTCCACTGTCATATGTGAATCAGGAAGTTAATTTATTCGAGCTACAGCGCAGTTTCAGACTTAGACTGCATATTTCCTTTATTTCAAATGAAACAGTGTCTAAGATATTTTCTGGAATGTACTATGCGCCCACGTTCTTGTGAATGGAGTGTTTCAACCAAATACGCTGAACCAGTTACCTGAGTACCCGTGAGGACACGTGGGAAATACATTACCGTTTGTGGAAATTGTAACACCAAGAAGGAAACACATGAATTCACTTAATTTAATACCACAAGTTACGTACATGACAAGTAACGAATGACTACCTTTTCAAATCTGTACATGTCGTTTGAGCCCTACTATTCAGTATGTCGCGTGGCCACCATGCGGTGCAACTAGAACTGCTATACGCCGTGGCATTGAATCAATAAGGTTCTGAGTACTTCCTGAGGGATTTCCCTCCACGCAGTTTGTATCCGAGCTCACAACCCCAGTTACTGGAGGACCGTGACGCACTAGGTGCCGACCAACCATATCCCAGACATGTTCGATGGGCGACATGCCTGAAGCAGGGGGAATACCTTAGGCACCACAACCTCCGTTAGGTACCGGTTGCTGCTCAAAGTGCCCGCAATACGTACGAAGCGAGATCGGTTGTTGTAGCCATGGCTCCCCAAACCATCACACTTGGTGTTTGTCTGCTATGCCACCCCACAATTCAGCCCTCCAGGGTGCGCTCACTACGGTACCGCCGGACACGTATACAGCCATCGCTGTAGGATACATTGAAGCGGGACTCATCCGAGAAGATTACATGTTACCACTCAGAAACCCAGTGACGGTGTTCACGTGTCTATTTCAGT
This sequence comes from Schistocerca nitens, assembly GCF_023898315.1. NCBI lineage: Eukaryota > Metazoa > Arthropoda > Insecta > Orthoptera > Acrididae > Schistocerca > Schistocerca nitens. The sequence continues at coordinate 502,037,350 of NC_064621.1, forward strand.
CGGAGGAGCTTGTGGTTTCTGGACAATGGAAGCCGACGTAATGGCATGTATGCAACCAGTCCAGCCTGCAGCAGAAGACGACGAACAGTCGATGCAGACAAGTTCACACCTGTTGTAGTGCTCCATCGACGAACCAACACTGTGGATGACGCTGTACGGTCCGTAATGTCCATCCGGACAAGATGATGGTCATCCCGTGCTGTGGTCATGTTTCGTGGTCCAGTTCCCGCTCGTCGCTGCGTACGACCTTTCTCTATCCACTGTTTCCACACACGCATCACTGTCGCAGCAGCATGCCCTGTGCGAGCCGAAATGTCACCCCGTTTCCCGGAGACCAGTCATTCTGCCCCGTTCGAACTCGCTCACATGCCGACATAGCTCCCTTCGAAGTGGACGAGGCATACTGGCACTCATTGTATTGTTTCCACCTTGTGTGACAGCTCTGCACCGACTACACTAGGCGCAACACTGACCCTGTCGGACCGGCACGAGATGGCTCTGCTCGGCCTACGTGTACCCTATCTCGGTGCAAAAAGTATCACGTTCTGCTTTCACACCCGTCGGCACTTCCACCAAGCGTGGCGCTAATCGGTAATTCCTTCTCGGTGTTGCACTTTTCACAAACGGCAGTGTACTAAAAAATTTATAGTCAGTCACATGTGATTGCAAGCGTTGGCTGTGAAGCAAGGGAATTCAAAGATTTTGTTACGTACAGAGATATACCACGAAACCTTCTCCAGAAGTGACGCCAAGTATGATGGGGACCTGGTTGTAGCTGCCAGCTCTGAGGACGTCTGCTGGAGGCTCGATGATCACTGCAGAGTCCGATGGTGGCTCCACGACGGGGACGAAAGCCAGGTGCACCGGAGCGGGCAGCGCTTTTCCTGCACAGGGAACATTGCGTTAATGGTGCAAGAGGTGTTAGCATGTCGTACCTCTAAATAAGACTGTTTCATCACAACTATACACAAATTATCATTTGGACAAGTTTTCTAAATTAAAATGAAAAGAGAAAAGTACATGCATAGTAGTTTGGCACTACAAGAATTAGGTTACAAGTTAAACGTTGGTTGCATGAGACGATCCTGAAGGAGAGGAAGCTAGTCTCCAGACAGTGATATTTCAGGACTATCTCCCCCTTAGCACCAATTTATAGTGGAAAGGACGACATATAATGGGTTTATAGTAGCAACGTACAGCCTGAGGACAAGAAAATATATGCTCTTTTACTAGCAGTATACATGGAGTTAACAGATATCAGAGTAAGTATGAATTACTCGCGACATGAAGACTTTTAGAAATCATCGTTTTGATGAGTAAGTGTATCTTTTTGCATGTAATAATTATTTGATCGGCAGGTCGAAGGATCTGGGCCTCCCAGTAACATGTAAAGGAAAATAGAAGCAGGTATAAACTTCTGCTGGAGACGCTTGGCTACTATGTATAATCTGAGGCATATGAACATTAGCTGGGAAGTATCTTAGTCACAGGCGTAAGCAATGACAATCTTCATATTATGAAAAATTTCGCCTTAACAGCATAACTTTTATTGTACCCCATCTAATTTCAGAACTTTCTTCAGATACAACTCGAAAAGGGACCTTTGTATCTGAAGTCGGATGTGGTGTAATAAAACATATACAACTGAGGCGACATTTGGATAAGCAGTTGCAGTTGTTCAAAAGTAGAGAAAATTGGTGTGGAAGTCAAGTGGAGTCGTTGCCGGTAGATGCCTGGTGGAGTCTGACCTGGTCACTGCGACACATGCAGCCGACACTTACAAAGATTGCTTTTCCCCACGAGCAGTTTGGATGTCACCCTACAGCCCAATCTGGAATCAGACTATCACTCTACAGTGGAGTGTGCGAGGATATGAAGTTTCAGCCTAATCTGACTACACACCAAATGGACACCATCGGGTAATGAAATTTACTAAACTGTGAACAACAGTGCCCTCTGCGTCTGTTCTGTCTGTTTCAAAACAGCAACTATTACCCAGGTTATGTGCTCCGAGCTAGTTCTTAAAACAGTTATTTTATTATTGTTTTCTGATCAATCTTAGTGTCTAATGGAAAGACATTAACTGATTGAGAATAGGTTTTCTAAACACGGAAATCAATTTAGAAAATAAATAAAAAATTTTGAAATAAAATCAATTACGAATTACTTTAATTACAAACCGTAACCCTCGCGGTTCTAGGCGCGCAGTCCGGAACCGTGCGACTGCTACGGTCGCAGGTTCGAATCCTGCCTCGGGCATGGATGTTTGTGATGTCCTTAGGTTAGTTAGGTTTAAGTAGTTCTAAGTTCTAGGGGACTAATGACCACAGCAGTTGAGTCCCATTGTGCTCAGAGCCATTTGAACCATTTTTGTGAACAAACCGTAACTGACATATCTAATACTGTAATTTTATACTGATTACTAATACTGTATTCAAATGCAATTTTTATAGTGAATAAAGATAATTACTACCAATCAATTCCTAGCAGTATAGTAACACATACATAGCCATCGACATATAAGCACACTCCCAAAATAACTGCGGATTATCCCGTTGATATCAATAGATCTCAGAGTATTTTACAGGATAATTTTTCTCTTTTGTGCCCCTTTTGTTCCTTACAAGTGCCTGATATGTATTCAGGAAAACAGGTGATAGTAAAGTAGAAAAAATGTAAAGAATACACAACGTGAACAACTGCAATATGTATAATGGTAGACAATAATGTTCTTCATTTTATCCAACTTAACAGATTTGCACACACATTCTGACAACCGGTTAATGGGCTCAGTATGGGGTGTGACCACCTCTGGCAGAAATACAGGCCTGACAACGACGGAGCATGCTGTGAATGAGATCATTAACCTCATGTTGAGGCAATAACGCCCATTCTTCCTGGAGAGTAGTTGGTGGATGCTGAAGTGATTCAATCCGTCTTCTTAGTGCACCCCAGACATGCTCTATGGAAATGAAATTGGGAGAGCTATCAGGCCACGCCACGCGTGCAATATCTTCCGTTTTCAAGAAAACATCAACCGCTCTTGCTTTATGAGGTCGATCATTATTGTCCATCAATACGAAGTCTGGGCCCGCGCCACCTGGCAACAACCTCACATGAGGTCCCAGGGTCACGCCGCGATACCTGACAACAGTTAAAGTTTACCGATTCACCCATACAATTTCATAAAGAGGTGTTTATGTGATCAACATAATCCCTGCCCACAACATTAGGATCCTCCTCGATACCGATCTCTTTCGATAATGTTTGGGTCCCGAAATCGTGTTCCACGTCCCCTCCAGATGCGAATGCGTCGAAAATCACTCTCCAGATCAAATCGGGTCTCATCTGTGAAAAGAGCATTGGTCTACTTGGCCCAGGTGGCGTGTTGTCGTCTCCACTCTAGGCGTTTACTTGTGTGAAGAAGCATCAGAGGTAAACCTGCAGCAGATCTACGACAATAAAGGCTACTCTGCTGAAGCCTTCTGGACAACGTTTGTCTCGATACAACATGTGCAGTGGATACTGCGAGGTCATGTTCCAGTTGGCGTGCAGTTCTAACGCGGTACAATCGTGCACTTAAATCCAAATAGCGGTCCTCTCTCTCTGATATCACACGTGGTCGGCCCTGACCTGGTCTTTGGGATACTGTTTCGGTCTCTATAAATAATGTTGCCACATCCAAGAAACAACAAATTGATTCACATTAAGCCATCGAGCCTCATTAGTTTGCGACTATCTTGCTTCCATACTTCTTATGGACCCCCGCCTTATTCCACTCTCGGGACGTTAACTCGGCCAGAAGTTGGACACACTGTGAAACAAGACGCATCCGAACAAATGTCATTCTTCCATTTCTGCATAGCCTAGATTTTATGACTTTGGCAGCACGTTTCTTTTCACAGGTATTTGCACTACAGATGAGTGGTTTTGGAAGTCCAGCTTGCCCTCCAGGTCTGTGCTTATGGAGCTCCATTCGTGTTGCTTTTGTGCTGACAGGATGACATTCAGTTCTGCAGTGACTTTTGCAGCTGTCATCTTCTGTTTATCATTACAATCCTCTTCAATGACCACCCGTCACTCTCATTCAACACACACTCTCGTCCGGTTTGTGTCTTACAGGATGAAGTCTTTCCGCTTTCCCTGTATGGTATAGAAATCTTCGATACGGTGCCTTTTGAAATGCCAACCACTTTGGCTGTCTTGGTTACGGAAGCAACCACCACACGACCACCAACGATTTGCCCATGTTCGAAAACACAATGCACTCAGAATTACACAGAACACTATGGGTGCAAAGGGCTTTCTTCGTAATAAATGTTCGTATTAAAGAATGCGAATCACTTTTACCCTCTACCGCGATGGTCAGCCGTCTCGCTGTATGCCTTGTAAAACCAACAATGGCTGGAACATTGCGTTAGGAATTGTTTGGCGGTGATATAAAAAACAACGTCCCTGTGTGATTGTTTCTAAGTCTTCGCATTAGTTCCCTTGCGGGTTTAGTTAACGTACAGGGTCATAAAATAAATCTCAAAGGGATTTCGTCTGACGTAACGCACACTGTGGTTCTAAAACTTAGAAAGGCTACTTCTTCCAATTTCTAAGAGACATAAATCTCTACAAAACTCCATGGTATATGGAAAAAGAGGTCTCCCACAAAATAATTGTTAAATATGGGTTAGAATGAAGACACCACAGAGACAAAAGAAAGGGAACCTCTTTCAAGATTACTTAGGTGCAGACACACAAGTGGTCTGTAAGGCATTTCAGTGAATCGTATAGCTGTTATCATTACACTGCTACTAATATTTTCCCTCGAATTTCCTCATCTATGATGACATTCTTTCGGACGTTCTGCGTTACGTGTTCAGGAATTTCGTATTTGCTTGAGCAGATATTTCAACCGCAGTTCGCTGTTGAAATTGTAGGTAAAACATAGTTAATTGGCGCACTTACAAAATACGAGAGTGCCACAGAATCATCAGCGGTGACGTCTGAGTAGTTTACGGAGCGAAGGAAGGCGGCCGGCCTCGCGTCGTCGTCGTCAGTGTGGTTGCCGCCCTGCGCCTGGAACCCGAGCGCCCCGCCATGCGGTACGCCCTCTCGCGGGGTTTGTCCGTCAGCGCCCAAGGGGTCGTCGCTACCCCACTTTCCACGATTACTCCGCTGAAGAGCCCTGCCAAGAAATTTCTCTCTAACATTAAACATGAATCATTCCCACAATGAAGGAGTTACGAATTAAGTTAGTATCCTAGTGCGGTGTATTGATTATATATTGTGCATTCGTAAGAAGAAAATAACTAGTATCACATCATTCTTTCAGTACAACATTCACGAACAGTACACCCTCAAATTGGTGATCATCGGAAAATAAGATTACATACTTAAGTCAGTAAGCAAACGATTAACTAAGAGACGAAGCATAAGTTGGGAAAGGAGAAACTAGAATTGTAACTCAACAGCGTTACTTTTACATTTGCGTGTGTTGTTGATTTCTAATATGATTAATTAAAGATGATTGTGGGGAGAGAGATTTTATCAAATCATTGTAGATCGGTCATGCAAAGGCTGAGTCCTTCTTGAGTATGCTATATTTTATTATTATGAAGAGAGTAGTATTCTACCAAAGAAATGAGAAAGCGATTACGCCATATACGTATTGCATTTTTTGAATGATGACAAGGCGTTCTACTCCAATCTATTGCGTTTAGGCTTCTCTGGAGTGAAGTTGTACTGTTTATGTGTGAAATAGTGTGATTTTTATCGAGAATCATTGTATTACACTGCGAAAGTTGCAGAGCGATACCTAAAAGTAGCCTATGTTTTGTACTCATGCAGTGGTGCTAAGAAGAGAACGTATTATCTATACGTGGACTCTAGAATACGAGGTAATCTGATTCTTTAGTTTACGACCTGGCGAGTTATACTGCAATAGTGTAATTTCTTGTGCAGTCGAACGAGTAACTGGCACCCGTAGCTATGATCAACGTGGAGCAGATCACCATTAATTTATTTTCTGATTCTTGAACGCTTTTAGCAAGCCGGCATCTCATTCACGAAATTTTTTTTGCAGTTTAAATGATTTTCTTTTTTTATCCGCGTTGTGGATCAGGTATTTGTATGATTGTGCTAAGAGAACAACGTAAATAATGCAACATTAATCTGATTATTCTGTGTGGAATACTTTATCCTTTTGGTATCGAATAATAACTCTGAATGTGAATAGCAAATTTCAGGTCTTTGCTGCTATTTCGTTCTTTTCATCAGTCTAATTAAAATATTGAAAGTACTTTTGCAAGACAGTAGCACTGAATAGGCGCGTGACTTGCACTGATGGCTTATGCGGAGGTACTTGCAGAACTATTATCGTCTTTTTAATTCAGTAGATAGTTTAATTCGGAACAACTTCTGCTCCGAGCAATTAATTCAAATACTAAGGTTTTCTTAACATTAGTAAATTATTTTCAAATTACTGAAGGTAGGTTTGCGTCAAGAGTTCCAAAGCAACAGATGTTTAGTCGTCTCGTTATTATGCATTGTGACAACGGTACATCATTAGGCCACCACAATCAATAGTAGGTAGTTTCAGATGCCAAGAGAACTCCCGTTGCGTTTTGTATATGTGTGTGTGATGAATTATTCCTGTGTCAGGTCATACGGCGTAATAATATAATCAACAGATTTTCTTTCCAGTTTTGCCCGACTGGTATTAGCAAGTAGAATTATTGAAAAAAAAAAAAAATGGCTCTGAGCACTATGGGACTTAACATCTGTGGTCACCAGTCCCCTACAACTTAGAACTACTTAAACCTAACTAACCTAAGGACATCACACACATACATGCCCGAGGCAGGATTCGAACCTGCGACCGTAGCAGTCGCGCGGTTCCGGACTGAGCGCCTAGAACCGCTAGACCACCGCGACCGGCTAGAATTATTGATTTTCAGGAAGAAAGTTCTCAACGTGTGTTAGTATTGCTTCACCGGTTAGAGATAAATGCTGACACTGTGGAAACATTAATCAACAGAACGTTAACTACCATAAGAAGGGAAGTGTCTACTTTGTTTTTGGATATAAAAAGAAAGAAACGGGGAGAGGCAGTTCATTTGACTTCAAAGGTATATAGAACCAACGGCAAACTTGGACACAAGGTCTGTCAAAAAACCATCTACACCTGCCGTTACCTACACGCTGAATCTCATACAACTCAGAAGCGTGTCGTCTTTACAAATGCCATTTGCCCGAATCCACTGCACCAGTTTTAAAAAAATCAATATCAAACAAGAATTGAAATCTGTGCATAAGGCCTCCTGAGCACCGGCTAGGACAGTAAACCAATAAGGAGGAACCACGTACAGAAAATGAAATGAAAGAACAGGTCCAGTGGTACATTTAGCTCACCTTCAGGGCGTCAGTTTTTAGACAGGTGGATCCAGTATTTGGTAAGGTCGGCTGAAGGTGCGATAAAAGGCTTCAACGCCGCCCATCCTGATTTAGGTTTTCCGTGATTTCTCTAAATCCCTCCAGGCAAATGCCGGAATGGTTCCTTTGAAAGGCCACGGCCGACTTCCTTCGCCGTCCTTCCCTAATCCAATGAGACCGATGACCTCGCTGTCTGATCTCCTCCTCCAAAACAACGCAACCCAGCACTTCAACGCCACAGGTGAAATAAATTGCGAGAGCGTTGACACCTACACTGAGGAAACCGGTAGGCCTGTTGGCGCTCACGTAGCAGAGTATGAGCACTATGTTCGGTTGAGACGGCACAACAAAAAAATGGTTCAAATGGCTCTGAGCACTATGGGACTCAACTTCTGAGGTCATCAGTGCCCTAGAACTTAGAACTACTTAAAACTAAGTAACATAAGGACATCACACACATCCATGCCCGAGGCAGGATTCGAACCTGTGACCGTAGCGGTCTCGCGGTTCAAGACTGTAGCGCCTAGAACCGCACGGCCACTCCGGCCGTCGCGGCACAACAGATCAGCACCAACAGAACAGCACTGTGATTGCATACTTGAGAAACAGATGTGGATGCACACACGCAAAATAAAGGAAGCGATTGACAACCTGAATCAGCTTGACAACATCAATAGAGGAGACAACTACAGACGCTAGGAGTTCTTTCTGCCAACGATGATGATATGACGCACCACGTGTGATAGAAGTGCGGCGGTCTAACCGCACACTGCTGCAACCTGCATGTACAACTGGCATCATTTCTCTGCATGTTCCCCAGAAGCTTCTCGATGATTCGTAGAGGGGCATCCATTCACAGCCCTGCTGGTCCACCGACCCGCTCGCCGACCTGTGCGACTGTGAGTGGATACCGGCGACTGCTTGGCAAACCCTACCTGGTTGCACTTACGGAAGTGTGGGTTGGCTGCTAGCGGTCGAGACAAATAGGTAGAGGTCCGCTGATAGAACCGACGGACGTAGTCGACGGATCCGACGGCGGACTCATCGTCAACGAACCGGTGAACAGGGCAGGACAGACCTGCTCAACGGACATTTTGGCGGACTCGTCCGCATGTGTACGGTGGCCTGTAGAAACAGATTACCAACAAGCCGTATAATCCTCAAATAGTCTGCTTCATATCGCCTCTCTGTCTCCTAATACCGACCAGTGGTATTTCAGGCCCAAAAGAATCAAAGAAACTTGACGTGTGAGGTCTTGTGAAAGCAATACATTGAAGCACACGTTACCCACCAATTTAGTCCTTCTCTGAGGAAACCTGCTATAATAGGCCAAAACGACTACTGTAGTATTTTAACATTTTAAGTGCTTTAGAAGACGCTGTGTCAGTACACAAATAAGTATTTTAATGAAATAGTCGAAAGACGCTGTAACAAAAACAAGAAAGAAACTGAAAGATTTATGTAAATTTGTCAACTGTACTGATACATTTGCTTTTCGTATCTTGTTTAGGAGTCTTCCAGTTATTGAGTAAATGCACGAGGTTTATGACTCCTAGACAGGTGCTCACCCTCGATGGTGACAGCCTCGACGTGGCCTACCCCCCCCCAGTATCGTGCCGCACAACGATCGCATTGCGAGAAGAAAATCGAAATGCTCAGAACGAGCTGCGACACGAGAAGCAAATGTCACCACCAAACGGCGGCCGGACGTAGTAATACCTCCCGGCCCTCACAGGCGAAGTTACGCAAGGTGCTCACCCTCGGTGGCCGGTGAGAGAAAGAGATGTGATACGGAGCAGCCACCTGCGCTTTCCCCGAAGACGACGACCCTGCTCGGATCTCCCCCGAAAGCTGCGATGTTCCTTTGTATCCACTGCAGCGCCAGCACCTGGTCCTTAAGGCCCGAGTTGCCCGGGATGTCGTCGTTCTGAAGGCTCACGAAGCCTGCCGCAAGCCAGCAGCATTACCAGATATATTTTCCTTCAAAACATAGACTATCAAACGACAACAACAGTGTTTATGTTACGAAAAAGTTGCTTTACATCTCTCTCTCGAAATCTGGCATAAAACCCTAGGAGATTCTGGTCGTATGTGAAGTACACCAGTGGCAAGTTACAATCAATACCTTCACTTTACGATGTTACTGAAGACAGTGCCATCAAAGTAGAGTTACCAAACACAGTTTTCCGAAATTCCTTCACCAAAGAAGACGACGTAAATAGTGCAGAATTTGAATCAAGAACAACTGCTAACATCAGTAAGTTAAAACTAGGTATCGTTGGCGAAGCGAAGCAGCTTAAATCGCTTTATAATGGCAACGCCTCCACTCCAGATGGTATACCAGTTATGTTTCTTTCAGAGTACGCTGACATAGTAGCTCCATACGTAGCAATCACACACAACGGCTCGCTCACCGAGAGATACGTACCTAAAGACTTGAAAGTTGCTCAGGTCATTCCAAAACGCCAGAAAAAAATAAGTGCAATCCACTAAATAACGGATCTATATAGCTAACGTCGACTTGCAGCAGGATTTTAAAACATATACTATGTTCAAACTTTATGAAATACCTCGAAGAAATCGATTTATTGACAAATAGCGACCACAGCTTCAAAAAATAACTTTCTTGTGAAATACAACTACCTTTTCTTTAATGTTCAAATGTGTGTGAAATCTTATGGGACTTAACTGCTAAGGTCATCAGTCCCTAAGCTTACACACTACTTAATCTAAATTATCCTATGCCCGAGGGAGGACTCGAACCTCCGCCGGGACCAGCTGCACAGGCCATGACTGCAGCGCCTAAGACCGCTCGGCTAATCAGACGCGTCACCTATTTATTCTCACGAAGTGATGAATGCTATCAACAGGGCATGTCAAGCTGATTCCACAATTTTAGACTTCTAGAAGGCGGCCATGACTGCAGCGCCTTAGACCGCTCGGCTAATCAGACGCGTACTTATTTATTCTCACGAAGTGATGAATGCTATCAACAGGGCATGTCAAACTGATTCCACAATTTTAGACTTCTAGAAGGCTTTTATCACCTTTCCTCGCAAGGAACTTCTAATCAAATTATGTCTCTAAGACTACCATCTCAGCTGTGCGATTGGATTCGTAATTTACTGTCAGAAAGGTCATAGTTCGTAGAACTTGACATAATCTAGTAAAACAGATGTAACGTCTCGCATTCCGCAAGGAAACATTATAGGCCTTCTGCTGTTTCTGATCTACACGTAAATGATTTTGGAGGCAGTCTCAGCAGCGTTCTTAAACTGTTTGGAGACCATGCTGTCATTTACTGTTTTGTAAAATCATCACATGATTAAAACCAGTTACAAAATTATTTAGTGAAGATATCTATATGATGCGAAAAGTGGCAATTTACTCTAAATAATGAAAGGTGTGAAGTTATCCACATGAGTACTAAAAGGAATCCACTAAATTTCGGTTACACGATAAATCACACAAATCCAAAGGCTGTGAATTCAACTAATATTTAGGCTACAATTATTCGTAATTGGAAAAATCACATAGGTAATGTTGTGCGAAAAGCGAGCCAAAGACTGCGATTTGTTGGTAGAAAATGTAACATGTCTTCTAAAGAGACTGCCTACACTACGCTTTCCCGTCCTCTTCTGGAGTATAGCCGCGAGCTATGGGATCCGCATCCGCTCGGAGAGATTTAAATGTTTGTTTTCTCCGCTCGCTGTTCGAGAGTGGAACGGTAAAGAAATAGCTTAAAGGTGGTTCGATGAACCCTCTGCCAGGTGCTTGATTGTGTATTGCAGAGTACTCATGTAGATGTTGATGTATATGTGGTTTTTGATTCTTTTGACGAGAGGCAAAATATCCTACACAATAGGACTCTACAGCAAGATAAGCATAATAGTGTTTGTCGACGTATTTGGGAGACGACTAGTCACAGTTTTCTTGCTTAATGTACTGATCTCTTGGTATCGGTTTATTAATTATGTTTTTGCAGATTGTGGATATAGCTAGAGAGTAAGTGGCTCCCTGAAGCCCAAGGTGACGTATGGATGTTTAGAAGCAGTTGGATAAGCATGGGGCCTTTATGTGGTATATCGGTATACTACCTCTGGTAGTATATACAAAGGAAGCAAATATGCTTCAAACGTTATCATCACAACAGAAATGTCAGTTGCTGCAGATAAGTGCATATCGCAGGGAGATATTTTATATTTTTAATTTTTTCTTTACACGTCAAGTTCCGTAGGACCAAATTGAGGAGCCAATCTCCAAGGTCATCGAACGTGTCAGCACATGAAATTATGACATAAAAGTAATAACATATAAAAATCAAATGTTTATGAACGCGAAAAAAGTCAATCCATAAGTTTAAGTAAACGAAATAAACAATGCCACAAGAATCAGCTTAATTTTTCAAGGAACTCCTCGACAGAATAGGAGTGATCCATGAGGAAACTCTTTCAGTTTTAACGAGCGTGGATTACTGCTAAGATGTTTGAATTCGAGTGGTAGCTTATTGAAAATGGATGCAGCTGTTAAGGAATTTCGATTCAAATGCAGGTTTGATTTATGCCGAGTATTAACTGAATGAAAGTTTCTTATTCTTGGGAATAAGTTAATATTGTTAACTAAGGGATATATATTGAGAGGCCAATGTCAAAATACCCAGACTCGTGAACAGTGGTCGACAAGAGGTTCGTGAACTTACATCACTTATCGCCCGAACCACCCGTTTCTGAGCGAAAAATGTCCTTTAAGAATGGGAAGAGGTACCCCAAAATATAATACCATACGACATAAGCGAATGAAAATAAGCAAAGTAGACTAATTTTCGTGTCGAACGATGACTCACTTCAGATACCTTTCGAATAGTAAAAATTGCAGCATTAAGTCTTTGAACAAGATCCTGAACGTGGGCTTTCCACGACAGTTTTTTATCCATCTGAACACCCAGAAATTTGAACTGTTCAGTTTCACTAATCATATGCCCATTCTGTGAAGTAAAAACGTCAGGTTTTGTTGAATTGTGTGTCAGAAACTGTAAAAACTGAGTCTTACTGTAATTTAACGTTAGTTTATTTTCTACAAGTCATAATCTTAGGTAATGAACTGCACTATTTGAAATCGAACCAATGATGCACACTACATCCTTTCCTACCAAGCTAGTGTCATCAGCAAACAGAAATATTTTAGAGTTACTCGTAACACTAGATGGCGTAT